>NC_081355.1:5799760-6130260 GCF_030684315.1 Stegostoma tigrinum
CATACTCCACATAAGCACACAGAGTAATACCAGCACCCAAAGGAATCTCTATACATTAGACACTTGCACTCCTTATATTAAACTGTCTCACAACAGTTATTGCAACGTAAAAAGTCTAATACTGGACTGACCATCTTGGACAATTCCCTGTTGTCAACAGTGAAAGATCCCTGTTGCCTCCCAGACCAGAATAATTATTGTAAAAATTATTATTTATAAATTCTTCATGTTGACACCAGTTTGCAGGATCTCTTCCTGCAGTGCTGAACACAAAGTAGAGTTTTGTTATTATATTTAAGTAGAGGTTGGGGAAGGCGGAAAAAATGCCTAACACTCCTGTCTCCTTGAAGAATTAGACAAAGAATATATAGCACTGCCACTGATTCCATCTTTCACCACTGTCAATTCCTTTATAGCTGAGGGATGTAATACAGGTGCCAGAGGTATGGGTTAAGATTATACTTGGTAGTTGCACTATTGTTTTGAATGAACCACATCAGATCAAAAGGTAGACTCTGTGGCCACTCCAGACTGGTTTCTAACAACCCCTTGCTTTACTGTGCTTTCCAGATAAGTGCAAACATATAATATAAAGACGATGCGAAAATCAAGGTAGAGAGCTATAAAATTTGAAAATGCACAGGTTGTACACTTAGACCTGCTCACTCAATTCACAGTCATGTTTCAGCTTCACTGATAGTGCCACTAAATCTAATGTAATAAGGCAAGTTACACAAATGCTAGATGCTCTACACCAATGAATTAACACCAGTTCTTTGGCAGAAATGACTCAACATTATGATTGGGTTCTGAGGATCACTGGACCCCTAACATCAACTCTGACTTCTCTCCATAGATGCTGCCAGACCTGCTGAGTTTTTCCAGCAATTTCTGTTTTTGCGTGTGCTGATTATGATTGGGTCTCCTGAATGATCAGAGAGAAATTTTATATACAATGAGGTACAAAACCAAATAAAGCAGTATGATCTCAGGTTTGTATCCTGATTTGTGTGTTCAACATGTATATTAGATGGGTTGATTGAAGTTGGCTGTTCTTCAGATGGCCTCCATATTTCTGAGTCACAGCCACACGGCCAGAAAATAGTCTGATTGTGATCCAGAGAGTCTGTTCATTTTGTGGACAGTCACAGGAATAGATTCATTCAAACTGCCCTCCCACAATCAATGCCTCAACTCACATGTAAAGATTAGGTACAGACTCACAGGCTTTTAAACCTTTAGAGGACTCTGAGGAGATTTACCACAATATTTCCATGGAGAGAATTCAGCTACAAAAATGTTGAGAAGCTGGGGCTATTTTACTTGAATAAAAGAAGATTTAGAGGTGGTTTAATAAAAGGTGATGACAGGTTTAGCTGAGACACACAGAGAAAACCTGTACTCATTAGTTGGTCTAACAAGGAGTAGGAGGGTCCTAGATTTTAGGTTTTGGGCAAGAAATGCAGGGGGATACAAAGAAAATCTTTTTAAATGCAACAAATGGTAATGACATGGAACTCTATGTCTAAGAGGAAGGGTGGAGTTGAGACAGTCAATGATTTCAAAATGAATTCAGACAAACACGAGGCACTAATCTTGCAGGGCTACAAGCTAAAGCATGAGGATGTGCAAGAAGAGTGACCAAGCCTGAGAACTCAATGTTCATGTACATTGATATTTCGGAATACTGGTCGAAAAGAAAAAAGGAAATGGGGTAACCTTATTAATAAAGAAAAGTTTCATTGTGGGGCATAGATAGATATCGATGTTGCGGCATCAGTTTGGGTGAAAATAAGGAATAGCAAGGGAAATAAGTCACGAGTAGGAGTCTTCTACAGGCTCCTGAAGAATTGTATCTCTGTAGGGCAAAGTGTAAAGCAGAATATAATTGAGCTGCTCAAGAACAGCATTACAAATATCATGGGTAATTTTAATCTGTTTATTGACTGGACAAATTAGATGGGAAGGGTAAATTAGAAGACGAACCCGTTCAGTGAATGAGATATTGTTTCTATTAGCAGCATGCGACACAATCTATCCAGGAACTGGGTATTTTACATCTAATAAAGTTTAAATGAAGTAGCATAAGAAATCTCGTTGTTAAGGAACCTCTGGGGGTAGCGAACACAACATGATCAAATTTGAAATTTGAAGGAGAGCAACCCAGGTCTCAAACCAGAGTCCTTAACTGAAATAAAGGCAATTACAGAGCTCGCTGGGAAAACTGACTAAGAGGAAGAGCATTCCATTCCCGCACATCCTAGATGTCCTCATTCTTCAAGAACCGCAACTCCACCCCCCCACCCCCCGCAGTGGTCGAGAACACCCTCAACAGTGTCTCCCACATTTCCCGCACCTCATCCCTCACACTCCGTCCCCGCAATAACTGCCAAATGAGAATCCCTCGAGTCCTCACATACCACCCCACCAACCTCCAGATAAAACGCGTCATCCTCCGACACTTCCGCCATTGACAATCTGATCCCACCACTAAAGACATTTTTCCATCCCCACCCTTGTCTGCCTTCCAGAGAGACCACTCTCTCCGCAACTCCCTTGTCGGCTCTACACTCCTCTCTAACCCCACCACACCTGGCACCTTCCCCTGCAACCGCAGGAAGTGCTACACCTGCCCCACACCTCCCCTCTCACCCCCAACCCAGGCCCCAAGATGACTTTCCACATCAAGCAGACGTTCACCTGCACATCCGCCAATGTGGTATACTGCATCCGCTGTACCGGTGTGGCTTCCTCTACATTGGGGAAAACAAGCGGAGGCTTGGGGACGGCTTTGCGGAACACCTCCGCTCGGTTCGCAGTAAACAACAGCACCTCCCAATCGCGAACCATTTCAACTCCCGCTCCCATTCCTTAGACAACATGTCCAGCCTGTGCCTCCTGCAGTGCCACAATGATGCCATCCGTAGGATACAGGAACAGCAACTCATTCAGCTTGGGAACGCTGCAGCCCAATGGCATCAATGTGGATTTCACCAGCTTCAAAATCTCCCCTCCCTCCACTGCATCCCAAAACCAGCTCAGCTCATCCCCACCTGCCTAACCTGTTCTTCCTCTCACCTATCCCCTCCTCCCACCTCAAGCCACACCTCCATTTCCTACCTACTAACCTCATCCCGCCCCCTTGACCTGTTCGTCCTCCCCAGACTGACCTATCCCCTCCCCACCTCCCCACTCATACGCTCCTCTCCACCTATCTTCTCCTCTATCCATCTTCAGTCCTCCTCCCCCTCTCTCCCTATTTATTTCAGAATCCTCTCCCCATCCCCCTTTTCTGATGAAGAGTCGAGGCCCGAAACATCAGCTTTTGTGCTCCCGAGATGCTGCTTGGCCTGCTGTGTTCATCCAACCCCACACTTTGGTTATCTTGAATTCTCCAGCATCTGCAGTTCCCATTATCTCGGACTAAGAGGAAGTTGGCAGAAGAGTAGCGGCAGATGTTTAAGCAGCGATTTCACAACACAGTAAAACTATGCTTCATTCAAATAGAAGGGCTCAAGGAGAGGCACAACCCGCTTGTGGTTTACAAAGATGGTCAAACAGAGAATCCAAGCAAAAATTAAGGCATGTAAGATAGCAAAAACTAGTGGTAGGCCAACCAACAGTGGATGATTAAAAAGCTAATAGGAGAGAGGAGATTGATTGTGAAGATACATTGATACAAAATATAAAAGCAAACGGCAAGCGCTTCTACTGGTAAAGGAAAATAAAGCAACTAAAAAGTGAGGGACTCTTGAAGGACGCAACTGGGGAATTGATAATGGAGAAGAGGGGAATGGCAGATAATTTAAACCATTAGGTTGGATTGGTCCTCAGAGTGGAAGACACTATGAAAATCAGATAGCTAATGGAGCGAAGTCTTGTGATTTCTCCATCTAGAGGGTCAAAATATTTGACAAACTAAAGGGACATAATGGCCTGCATCCGAAGGATTTTAAAGGAAGTGGCTGTAGAGATACTGGAGGCATTGGTTAAAATGTTCCAGAACTCAATGGATTGATGTCCCCGTTCAAGAATGGATGAAGACAGAAAGCATAAATCTAAATGTTACTTAGCCCAACATCTGCCATTAGGCAAAAGACATTTAGAAAAGCTTAACAGAATCAATATGATTTTTGAATGGAGAATTATGCTTGACACATTTGCTAAAATTCTTTGAGGATGTAACAAGTAGAGTTGATAAATGGGAACCAATAGATATAACACATTTGGATTTTCAAAAAGCACTAAATAAGGTGCCAGATACAAGGTAATTGCAGAAGATAAGAGCCCACAGCATTAGGTGTAATGTAGGAGCACAAACTCGATCAGTTAACACACAGAAGACAGAGGGAAGGCGCTAATGGCCATTTTATCATATTGGAATCATGTAAGTAGTGGAGTGCCACAAGGATCTGTCCTACAAGTGCAATTATTTACTATGTACATGAATGACTTTATTCTGGGGTCGGGGGGGAAGCAGAATGTAATGAACACAAATTTGCATTTGATAGAAAATGGGAAAGCATGCTATGAAGAGAACACCCTGAAGTGAGTGGGCAAAAAACATGGCAAATAGAAGTTAATGTTGGAAAGTGCTCTTGTTTCACACTTTGAAAGGAGGAATGAAAAGGTAAACTATTACTTAAATGAAGAGCAATTCCATTTCAAGGGATGTGGGTATTTTTGTGCATGAAACACAAAAGATCAGCATGCAAGCAGCAAGTTATTAAGACAATAAATAGAATTTTGGATTTTACTGCTAAGGGGTTGGAGTTCAAAAACAGGTAAGTCTTGTTACAGCTGTACAGGGTGTTGGTGAGGCGGCACCTGGAGCACTTTGGATAGCGCTGGTCCCCATAGTTGTGAAGGCAACTCAAAGAAGATTCGCAATGCTGATTCCTGTGAAGAAGGGGCTGGTTTATCAAGAACTGCTTAGCAAGTTAGGCCTTTATCCATTACGGTTTAGAAGGACGAGGGGTGATCTTATTGAAAAACACAAGACTCCGAAAAGACTCGACTGGGTAGATGTTGAAAGATATTTACACGAGTGGGGGATTCTTGAACTGGGGACATAGTTTAAGAATAAGAATGAGACATAAAATTTCTTCCGTGAGAAGGTAGTGAATGTTTGGAACTGTCGACTTCAGAGAGTTGAGGAGGCTAAATTACTGTAAGTACTTAAAAGAAGAGGTAAGTAGATTTTTGAAATCTCAGACAGTTGAGGGCTATAAGAGCTGGCCTGGGCATTTCAGCCATGATCTTATTGATGGCAGGCTTGAGGGGCAGCCTGACCTACTACTTTTCTTATTTCTTATGTTCTTATGAATGGATACTGACTGGGTTGCTTTGTAGAGAGCTGGCATGGACACAGTGGGCCAAATGACTACCACTCCATTGCCAATGCAACTGTTCAGAAAGCACATGAATCCATCAGTGCAGAGCGGTTTTTGAAAATACTAGATGTTATCAACAGGCACAATGTGACTAAGACAGCTACAGACCAACGCTATCCAAAGTACTGACATTATTAATTGCCTTGCTAGTATCAAGGGAAAGGAAGGAATAAGTTTGTCTCTGCACTGGTGTGAGCTCCAATCCCAAAAGCTGGCATGAATTTCCTCAAGTTACAAGAGGTTCACAGATTAATTCTCATTTTCCAATGCCACATTGTGAACTGGGCAAGAAAAACCTTCAGAATTCATGCTTTTCTAAGCTATTCTCTTTATCGTCATAGAGTGGGTAAAAATGATTCTAATGCATGCACGCCATGGCATTAAAAAAACAAGCCTGAGGCTGTAATTGTAGAAGACTGCAATTCAATCAACATCACACAGAAGCATCTATTCATTACTTTTTATGGCACTAGGCCAAGACAATTAGGGTCTTCTTTCATGCACTGTGGAAGGAAACAAAAAGTAGTTACCTATTACAACAGGCATTGACAGAAGGTGAAACTAGGTCCATGTCGAAAATGGTGGCCAGTCCAGGGTCTGCACTGTAACAAGGTATGAAAGGGACCTCCCAGTCTTCCATTAACTTTTTTCAGAAATTGTTTACTGGATGACTCAGGACAGAGACCCACATGTAAATGGATGTTAAGGATTGTCCCCTTCCTGATCCCTCTCAATGTCATGGAAGAAAGAGGTCACAGACCAAAGATATAGACACAACTTAAAGCTTCTGTGATGAAACCACCCATTATTCCACTGTGATTCTGAGTCTGAGACGGAGTCTGAAAGACAGTCACTGTTTGGCTTGTTTTAAGCTGAACAGAGGATGGCTCTGTGCTTGGGTCCATTGAAAATGTACAAAATGATCAAAGTTTTCTCACATTTGCACAGTACCAAAAGGTGCCCAATAGACAGTCCTAGGAAAAAATATGTAATGCATTTCTCAGACCAAAATCTTAAAAAAATAGATATAGAATAAATTTTGAATCAGGTGCTTTAGAAATGAAGTCTGGATGAGATGAATAACAGAAAGCTGAATTAACATCTTCCACCCCTTCAAGACAATGGCCAAAGTCAATATTATACCAAATTTTCCCCATAAAATTTACCAAGCTCTTCTGGGTTTATTTTAATTAGATGCATCACAAACATATACAGTAGCTGTTAAACACACTGGCTCTTACCCAGCTGCCAAAAATGCAACATTTATTGGTGTCTCCAAGATGGCGTGTGGTAATAAGTATTTGCAAAGCTAAGTAGACTTAATTATTCTATGTCTCTCTATTGCTCTGTAAGATGCTTCTTAAAGCTTATCACTTTGGTCATTTTTTGAGTCGTCCGTCCCAATATTGCCTTACGTGACTCAGTGACAAATTTTGTTTAAAAGATTTTCCTTTGAAGTACTTTGCAATATTTTATTACACTGAAAGGTGCCACATAAACACAAGTTACTGTTGTCTCAACCTCTCTAATTCTCCAAAATTGGAGCCATACAAGTGATAATAAATTATATAGCTTCAGATTAGCAACAGTGGAGAGTGACAGTGGGCTTTGGTGGAGTAGGTTTAAATCAGCGCAGAGGCAAATATGAAAGGAGTAAGATCATGCCTATGTAGCAAGGGGGAAAGAGGACAAGTAGCACTGTTTCAACCACAGGCTGTTACTTTTTCTGACTAATTAAATCCTTGTGATTGAAGTGTTGTTACTGTGCTAGCTGGATGCATCAACATCATAGCTTAAAGGTAGATAAAGGGCCACAATGCAACTGAAGGGTTTAATTAACTGGGATATTCTAAGAATAGAAACTGAAAATCTCTAATTCAGATGAGTAAAATGTTTTGAGCAATTAGTAAAGTTTGCAAACATTGTAACCAAGCTGAGGCTCTAAGACATCGCAAACTGGGAGATCAATAAAGATTAAAAAAAAGTTTTATACTTAATCAACTGAATGAGTGCTTCATTTACAGTGATAAGGACTTTTGATGCCTTCTGTAATATCTAAAGTGGTAATGGGGATAAGGCAAAAAGTAGAGCTAAAGGATTATTAACAATGATCTTGTTGAATGGCAGATCAGATGGCCCAAATGCCCACTTCTGCTCTTATGTTTAATGATCTTATACGATCATAAGACATAAGAATAGGAATAGGCCGTCCAGCCTCGAGTCAGCTCTACCATTCAATAGGATCAGTTCCATCACAGATAGACTGGTAATGAAGGTGTTTAGTGAGCTAGCCACCACTGCTCAGACCATTGAGTACAGGAGTTGGGATGTCACGTTGTGGTTGTAGAGAACACTGGTGAGGGCATTTTCGGAGTACTATGTACAGTGCTGCTCACCCTATGATTGCAAGGTTTTATCAAAATGGACAGTGTACAAGAAAGATTTACAAGGACATTACAGGGATTGGAAAGTTTGAGTTATAACAGGCTGAATAAGCTAGGACTTTTTTCACTAGAGTCTAGTAGGTGGAGGGGTGACCTTAGAAGTTTATAAATCATGAAGGGCATAGATAAGGTGAATGAAGAGCGAAGATCATATCCCTAGGGTAGGGAAGTTCAAAACTAGAGGGCATAATTTTAAAGGTGAGTGGGGAAAGATTTAAAAAAAAAACCGAAGGGCAACTTTTTCACGCAGAAGGTGGTTCGTATGTGGAATGAATTGCCAGACAAAGTGGTAGATACAGGTACAGGTACAACTTTTGAAAGGCATTTGGATAAGCACATGAATAGGAAAGGTTCAGAGGGATATAGTCTAACCACAGGCAAACAGGAATGGTTTAGTTTGGGAAACTTGGTCCACATGGATGAGTTGGACTGAAGAGCCAGTTTCCATGCTATATGCCTCCATGACTCAAGGCTGATCTGGCATTCCTCACATCTATTTTCCTGCTTTTCTGTTTTACCCCTGGTTCCCCTACTGATCAAGAGTGTTTGTCACAATGTTTGCAAACTTCAGTAATTGTTCAAAACATTTTACTCATCTGAATTGAGATATGTTCAGTTTCTATTTTTAGAATTTCTCAGTGAATTAAGCCCTTCAGTTGAGTTGTGGCCCTTAATCCACTTTAGAGCTATGGTGTTGATACAGCTATCTCAGCCTTAAATATTGACAAAAGACTCTACCCTCTTAATGCGAAGGAGTTCCAAAGACACTCAAACTCAGAAAAAATCCAAAGATTTCACCTCATCTCAATCTTAAATTGGTGCTCCTTTATTCTAAGACTATGCCCTCTGGTCTTAGACTGTCCCATGAATCCTCTCATTTAACCTGTCAAGCCCCTTAAGAAACCTATATGTTTCAATGAGGTCACCTCTCATTCTGCTGAACTTCAGTGAGTAGAGTCCCAACTTGTTTAGTCTTTGCTCATAAGACAATCCCTCCATATCAGGGATCATTCTAGTGAATCTTCTCTAAACTGCCTCCAATGAAATGATATCTTTCCTTAAATAAGGGGACCCAAACTACACAGTACTCCAGAGTGGACTCACCAGCACCTCGTACAGTTACAGTAAGACTTCCCTACTCAAACTCCAAAGCCCTTGAAATAAAGGCCAACATTCCATTAGCCTTCCTGATTACCTGCTGCACCAATGTGCTCGCTTTTTGTGCTTCATACACAAGTACCCCCAACTCTCTTTGTATGCAATTTTCTCCAGCTTTTCTTCATTTAAATAATATTGCTCTTTTATTCTCCCTTTCAAAATAAACAACTTCACATTTTCCCATTTGCCAACTTTTTGCCCACTTACTTAATCTATTAATGTCTCTTTATAAAATGTTTGTATCCCTCTTACAACTTGCATTCCCACCTATTTTAGTGTTGTGTGCCAGTCTGACTACAGTACATGGACTTCCTTCTTCTAAATCATGAATATAGATCGTAAACAGTTGCCTACTAGTTATAGACTGCCAATCTGAAAAAGTAGCCCTTTGTCCCCAGTCACTGTTTCCTGCACATGAACCAATTGTCTATTGATGCCAATATATTACCACGAACACAATGGGCTCTTATGACTTAATCTTCTGTGGGGCACCTTTCCAGATGCTTACTTACCTAGAGTATATTAAGCGTAGCAATTACAATAAAAGCAGTAATGAAAAAGAAAACCATGCTAATGAGCACAAATTCAGAGCTATTTTTAGTGATAACTCTAGAAAAGCAAGGTTTGCCTCTTTCAGAGAGGTTGAATAATTTATTATGATTAACTTATGCCAATTCATATGGTGATTAGCTTGAAATCCAAAAAATGTCAATCCATTTATCTTCAGTGCTATTGATATGACTCCATTTACACCAATGCCTTGTCAGCAATTAATGTAGGCATGGTTAGGACTCATTTAAGCAGCAAGCTAAATTTCACTAACAATCAGGCTCTGACAGATGAAACTGACTACCGTGAAGTTAAATTCTCAGTATTGCAGACTTTCTTCCTATGCTTACATTACTAAAATGGAATATTCGTGGTGGCAAGGATTGTGGATGGGAATCGAGAGGTGAAATTAAATTACTCCTTCAGCCTGAAAGATTTGACAATAAATATCTCAAACAGTTTTGTCTTATCATGTGTGCGCAAATACATATTAATTTCTATATTCTTTCTGTGTACATATTTACAAATATGTCAACATACATATTAACACACACAAATAAATATGTACACAATGAATAAAACCATAAAAAAACTCCAAACCCAATACAAATGTATGAATTATGAGCAGGAGTATGCTGCTCAGCCCCTTGAGCCTATTCCACCATTCATTAACAGTATACTCAATCAAATTACTTCACATTTCCACCCATCCCTGATAATTTTTCACCCATTTGCTCATCAAATGTTTATCTATCACTGTCTGAAAAGAAATCTAAGATTCAACTTCCACTATCCTTTGAGGAAGAAGATAGATTGATAAATACAGATAATTTAAATACCTTGTTCCAATGTCCAGCCAGCTTCCATAGTCTTTAACCAGGAAGAAGAAATGCTAGGATAATAAATTTATAGATTAATACATCACCATCTATTGCAAAAAGGTAACCTACATTTTATCTTTTATTAACTGAAAGGAATATTGTCTTAATAAGATTCCTGCCATTAAAAGTTAAGAAAACGGTAACCTAGATTTCCTGGATAGCTTTGTCCAGGTACATGGCCAATCAGGATACAAATCAAATGCCTAAAAGATTGCAGAACTATGAGCACGAATGTGTTAAGGCATACACACAATGTTCCCAAATTTCCTTGGCCCATGATGATTAACTATCAATGCCGCTGCTTTTAACGCTAGCCCAGCCACAATCCCATGTTAAGAACTGTATACTGTACACAGTTGTGATGCAGGGTCATGTTAGCCATGAAATGTTAACTCTGTGTTTCTCTCTATATGTGCTGACAGACTTGCTTTTTTTGAAGCACTTTCTGTTTTTATTTCAGCACTGCTACTTCATAGCGCCAAGGACATAGGTTCAATTCTGGTCTTGGACAACCGGCTGTGGAGTTTGCACATTCTCCCTATGTCTGCATGGGTTTCCTCTAGGTATTCCAGTTTCCTCCGACATTTTAAAGATCAGCAGGTGTGGTGAATTGGCCATGTTAAATTGCCTATAGTGTTGTGGGAAATGCAGGGTTGCAGGGATACGGTAGGTGTGGGAGTCTGGTGGGATGCTGTTTAGAGAGTGGGTGTGGACTTGTTGGGTTGAATGGCCTGTTTCCACACTGTAGGGATTCTATGATTCTATGGTATCTAACATCCTCAGAGTTTTCCTTTAATTGCATCTATTGTTTGCTGTTTCCTCAAAGACTTCCTGCAAATTACATCCAAATTTTCAGGTGTAGCAAGAAACAACTTCACTTTATTGGTGTTTTGTTAGGTTTGAGCTTTTCTTTTCAAAAAAATCCTCACTGAGATCAACTCTGTTAGAGCAAAAGCATTTTTATGACATCAATACATATCACATTATAAAGTGAAAACCTTCCCAGTTGCTAGATTTTCAATGTGTTGCGTCTGATCGCAGGAATGTCTTCATTAAGTATGAAATCAACATTTACAGTTTGAATACATGCTTTTCTTATGCCTCAACTGTTGACACTTATTTCCGGTTGCCTGTATTTTCACATTTTACAGTAAACTAAACTGTAACTTTATAACAGGAGAATTAGCAATTAGTTTGGGATTGGGCACAACTTTTAGGTCCAACGTCTTTGGAAGTTGTCCCTACAGTAAAAGTTCTAGCCATTATTGCTCTCCCGCCTAAGCAGAAGTGGAGCAGGACTGAGCAGATTTTCAATCATGGTACGTGATGACATAACTTCAATCTTAAAGTAAATTTCTGTATCATCAGTGACTCACCAAAGCCATGATGTCGGAGATGACCAGCACAATGAGAAATAAACTATTGGAAAAGACATGAGAAAGCTTCTTAAAGAAACATTCATTGGTAAAGTATAGCAGCAATGTTTCAACAAGTATCTGAAATTAAAACTTGAATAGGATAATAATTTTAATTTGGTGTACCTGTTTGAAGACAAATGAGTTGAAACTTGAATACTTTCAAATGCACACATTACGATAACAAAAGGAATTAGTATCTGCAAAAGCATTAAGGCATTGTGTTTGGTTCGTATCGTACACCATAGTGAAAACCTTCGCATCAAGATAAATAACAGATGAATTATAAAACTTTAGGTGTAATGGTCAAAATTCTTCAAATTATATCAAATGAGTAAATCAACCAAAACTGTTTATCCAACAGCAACATCAAGGTTTTGTTTCTTTATTCTTTCATGTGATGTTTCATGACTAGCAAACAAGCATTTGTAGCCCAGCTTTAGTTGTCCATGAACTGAGTGGCTTGTTGGGACATTACAGAAGCCAGTTAAGAGGCAACCACGTTGCTGTAGGTCTAGAGACACATGTAGGCCAGTCTGGATAACGATAGCAAATTTCCTTCCCAAAGGGCATTACTGAACCAAATGGGTTCTTAGAACAATCGATGATGGTTTTATGGTCATCATTACAGAGGCAAGCTTTCAATTCCAGACTGAGTAACTGAATTTAAATCTCACCAGCTGGTGGGAATTGAACCAGTGTCCTCAGAGCATTTGCCTTAGCCTGTAGATTACTCACCCAATGACATTACCACAGATAAAACTGATCTCTTCTGCACTATCTGACCACATCATATTGTCACATTCATGTCTTTATTAGCAGTCACTGAGAAGCAACAGTACTGTGTTAGCAGGTACCCAACAGAATTTGTACAGTTTCCTAATTAAATAGCAGAAATCTCAGCATTAGGAGAGGACAATCCTTAATATCAACAAGAGAGTTTTGTTTGAATAACAACTTTGTCAATCATGAGACACTGCCAACACCACGTTGAGGTACAATAGGTCTTTTATGGGTCCTCAGTGTTTTGTTTCTATCAAGTCAGATTAATAGTATTAGGCTATCAATCAGTGTTATTTTGAGAGCCGGAAGGGCACACAACGTGTGGTGGTGTATAAAAGATTTACCACAGCCCTGAGCGCAAAATCTATATTGGAATTTCACTGTAGTAGTACGGGGTGCTACCAAGTTGTCTTTCAATTAAGAGACCAAGACCCTGCTCAGCAAATGTAGAAGATCCCATAACACCATTCAACCAATGGTGGGGGAGCTCTTGCTGGTGTGCTGGCCAATACCTTTTGACTTTCTTATCAGTTGGGAATCTGTCCAACACAGCCTTGATTATATTCAATGTCCCAGCCTTATTTTTTAACCTATGCAACTAAAACAAATCATCAATCAAAAGCACATTGCTGTTTTGGGAGTTTGCTGTCTGCAAGCATATTTCCTTTGTTATAACTATGTTATAGCACAAAATTCACAACAGTCAAAATTACTTCATCAGCTGCAAAAGTGGACTGGGTCATGAAAAATGCTATATAAAGCAAGAGGCTCTTTACACAATTTGAAGCAGAAATCAAAGGCAGCAAGGGAAGTAAATTGTGAGGACATAAAGACTCTAAAAAAGTATTTCAATAGGCTGAATTAGTGGACAAACCATTGGCAAATATGGTATTACATCAGAAAATGTGAACTCATCAGCTTTGGCAAGAGAAACAGGGAAACACGTTATTTAAATGGAGCAAAATTGTGAAACTGTGGTAGTAAAAGATCTGGGTGTCCTGGTACATTTATCACAAAACACTGGCATTCATGTACAACAGAAGCAAACGGAACATTGTCATTCATTGCAAGGAAAATGAAATGTTGCTACAATTATACACAGCATTGGTGAGACACTGTGTACAGTTTTGGACTCCTTATTTAATAATGTAGTTACACTGGAAGCAGTTCCAAGGTTTACTTGATTGATTCCTGGGATGATGGGGTGATTTTATAAAGGAGGAAAGTTTGGATAAGTTGGATCTGTTGGAATTCAAAAGAGAAAAAGAGGTGATATTAGTGAATCACATAATATCCTGAAAGGACTTCGCACAGTAAATGCCGAGAAGCTTCCTCTTACAGGAGAGCCTAGAAATAAGGGAAATAATTTTAAAATATGGAGTTTCTCATTCAAGATAGAGAAGGGGAGATTTTTTTTTCTCTTACAAGGGCAATTAGACAGTGGCATTCTCTACTCCGGACAGCAGAGAAGGCTGGTACATTGAATATAATTAAGGCTGTGTTAGACAGATTCTCGACTGACAAGGAAGTCAAAAGGTACTGGTGGTAGCCAGCAAAGTGGAGCTTAAGATCATGACTGATCTGATTGTGATCTAACAAATGAGAGGCCAAATGGTCTATTCCTTCTAGTTCATACATAACCAGGGGCACATTCTTAGCTTTTGACAAAAGATAATGATCTTACACAGTTATTGCAGAATTTGAAACCTAACAACCAAGCTACTTTCCTTTGTACAACAGGCCGCCTGACATCTAGAAGTTTCTGTTTAGAACAGATTTTTTAAGATGCAAAATGGGGATTTTCACTGATGACAGACAGAGAATGAACATCATAAATGAAAGATGCACTTGCTGTGTCGATTTAGATTTTAAGAAGTGCAGTGACGTCTTGTACAGGCTCTGAGTTTGAACACAGGTATATGGGGTATTAGACCAGCATCTAACTGCCTAGCATCCTAATCCCCAGAAAGCAAACTGTTACCAATAAAAGATACCTCAGTGATTTAGTAATCAGTTCTATATTTATTTGAGAACCTTCCCACTATAAAATGATAATAATTATGCACATCAAAATAAATAATGAAATTACTACTCATTTTAGTATTTATTCTTCACATCTGTGAGAGCAATTGATGAACAAAAAGTGAGCATTTTTCAAAAGAAATCTTGAATCATTGAAGCTGTGCTGTCCTGAGCAATTAGCGACAAACCCTGGAGTCCTGAGACAAAAAGTGAACCTCTCTCTGGATTTGACAGACGAAATCAGTGACAGGTTTTGATCACTGACAGCAAGCTGCTTGCTGCTGATGGACACTGATTGAGTCACCAGTTCCTAAAGGGGCAGCTCAGCTGTTCAGCAAGAGTAGAAACATTGATTGCCAATAGCTTAATTCAAAAACTAAAAACTATCAAAAATGGAGTACTGAATAGCCAGAAATGTTAAGAAAACATGAGATTGCCAATAAGTCCACATTAATTCCATGAGGAACTACAAGCATATTGTCATTGATGCACTGCTTATATACAAAGTCAATTACAAAAAAAAATTAAGCTCAAATCAATGTGTTTAAAAAAAAAGCACATTATCAAAATTTGGATGATTTCAGCAGAGCAATTGTACCTAGATTGAACAGCACAGCTCAGGCTAGACAGCGGTCAAATTCTAACTTCAGTAAATTGCCGGCTCCTAACTTTATTTTTTTAAAAATATTAAGTGGCCAGAGTTAAGTACTATGCTGTATATGATTCTGAAGGAGTTAATGTTCCTGTTACATTATGCTTCACCCAATTTGGGTACATAGAATTGAGTTCAACGCTCACCTTTGTGGGAGCAGATGTTTGTTTCATACAGTTCCCGAGGGTCCTCAGTAATTATGCTAGACTGGTGGTGAAGTAAACTGTACCTAACGCCATGATGCAATAAACTACCACGTGATGTACAACTAGATCTATTTCTGCTTGGACTCTTCAGCAGACCATGCTTTATCACAGGTAAGTATACAGGTCCAAAACTTGGAACAGAAATGGCAGGAAAGTATGTAGACTCGAATATAACTTGCCAACAGCAGTGCTAAGTAATATTATGACTCTGGGGTTGGATTTATATGGAGGTTCTGAAGAACTGCAAAAATTAAGCATTTAAGCCTGGGAAGGTAAGAAAAGTGATCTAATAAGGATGTGCAAGATAATCAATTTTCTAAAAATATTATTTTCAAGAGTATGGGCAAAGCTGGTTAGGCTGGCATTTATTATATATTCCTAATGCCCCATGAGAAGGCAGTGGCACACTGTCTTCTCAGTTACAACTACATGGCTTCCTGGGCAAGGACAGTATAAGATGAAACATATTGCTGAGGGTCTGGAGTCAGAACAGTTATGTTGCCACTAAAGTTAGTGAGCTGCGTGTGTTTTTAACAATTCAGTAGTTTCTGGTTATTTCTTCTCATTATTAGTGATTACTGCTATTATTAATTACTACTATTACTGACACAAGGTTTCTATTCCAGATTTATATAACTGAATCTAAAAACTGTCCAATGGCATGGTGGGAATTAAACTCATTGAATATCGGTCAGTAGGCAGAATCTCTAGATTACCGTCTACAATATAACCAATGTGTGTCGTACCCTACGGTATAGAAAGGCGTAATCCAGAAAATTACCTCAAACTTAAGCGGGACAGGAAGAAACTCGCTCAAAAGTAGAAATAGGAAATTGGTGGACAATGGGGAACCTGTGGATGTGGTGTATCTGGATTCCCAGAAAGCATAGCCACACTTAAGGCTGCTATATAAGATAAAGTTGCACGGTATTATAGGTAATGTATTGGCATGGATAGGAGGATTGATTGACCAGTAGAAATCAAACAGCAGGGGTAAATGGCAGTCATTGGCTAGTGGTGTGCCTCAGGGATCAGTGTTGGGACCACAAATATTTACAATTCACAAAGATGATTTGGAGTTGGGGACTACGCATGGTGTGTCAAAATTTGCAGATGACACTAAGGTGAGCAGTAGAGCCAAGTGTGCAGAAGACACAAAGTCTGCAGAGGGATACAGATAGTCTAAGTGAGTGGGCAAAGGTCTGGGAGATGGAGTACGATGTTGATAAGTGTGAGGTCATCCATTTTGGCAGGAATAACAGGAAAACAGACTATGTTTTAAATGGTAAAAAACTGCAGCACACTGCTGTGCAGAGGGACTTGGGTGTCCTTGTGAATGAATCGCTAAAAGTAGGATTGCAGGTACAGCAGGTAATTAAAAAGGCAAATGGAATTTTGCCTGCCATTGCTACAGGGATGGAGTTTAAAAACAGGGAAGCTATGCTGCAGCTGTAAAGGGTCCTGGGGAGGCCACACCTGGAGTACTGTGTGCAGTTTTGGTCTCCTTACTTGAGAAGAGATATACTAGCACTGGAGGGGGTGCAGAGGAGATTCACTCAGTTGATTTCAGAGTTGAGAGGGTTGGATTATGACGGCAGACTGAGTAGACTGGGATTATACGCATTGGAATTCAGAAGAATGAGGGGAGATCTCATAGAAACATATAAGATTATGAAGGAAATAGATAAGGTGGGGGCAGGGAGGTTGTTTTCGCTAGCAGGTAAAACTAGGACTGGAGGGCATCGCCTCAAAGTAAAGAGAAGCAGATTTAGGACTGAGGTCAGGAGGAACTTCTTCACCCAAAGGGTTGTGAATATGTGGAATTCTCTGCTCAGTGAAGCGGGTGAAGCTACCTTACTGAATGGTTTTAAGGCAAGGCTAGATAAATTTTTGAGCAGTAAAGGAATTAAGGGTTATGGTGAGTGGGCAGGTAAGTGGAGCTGAGTCTCAAAAAGATCAGCCATAATCGTATTAAATGGCAGGGCAGGCTCGAGGGGCCAGATGGCCTACTCCTGCTCATAGTTCTTATGTTCTTAGTACAGACTAGTTCTTCTCCTTTAATCCCAAACCACCAAAGTAAAGAGAAAACGAGGACTTCAGATAAAGCAAAGCTAATACCCGAAAGTTATTTCCATGCATAGAGTTTTGAAATTATGAAATGAATTCCTAGGAGATGGGAAAATCTCAGAAACAAGTGGATGTTACAATAGGTGCGATTGTAGGGCATTTCTGGTTGAAGGAAAGAAACGAGTTGAATGAACTCATGAAAACAGAGGTTTTCTGTACATTAGGCTACATATACTGACCTTCCACATCATTAATGCTCCCATTACGAAAGGATTAAAAACAGTCAAGAAGCAGTAGACTGATGCAGGATCAAAACTGGAATAAGATAATAATGAGTAAAGCAGTAGGCAATGATGTATTTATTTGCAAATTGATTATTCATTGAAGCACACCTTCCAGAAAATGCTCAGCATGACTTTTGAACAGAATCCCTTTTTCATATGCATTCAATCATTTCTTCATATAATCTAAAAACATACTCTGAATATTTAGTGCTACATCAGAAGGACAGAATGTGTGAAACTATGTCAATCAAGAGAATTCAAGCATACTATGATTATAACCTACAACATTTAAAACATATCTTTTCTGTGCATAAGGCAGGAACTATATGAAATAGTTAATATTCTTTTTACCTGTTGATAGAAGCTATATTTCCAGTCCCAAAGAAAGCCGTCACAATGAAGAAAATCTTATATTTCCAAGATAAGGAACGACTTCAAAAATATAAATCAGTTTGAAGCAATCCACATTGTACTTGAATTACACAACACTTCAATTAGCTATTAGCCTAAGAATTTTTGTTTTACTTTGTTCATGGGATATGGCTAACTAGATCAGCATTTTTAGCCCAGAAGCACATTTGTCTGGGATTCTGAATTACTAGTCCAGTGACATTACTACAACACTATCACCTCCCCTTTTATCAAAAATCAAAAACAAAATACTGCAAATGTTGGAGTTCAAATTAAAGTTGTTCAAAGTCAGCAAGTGATTTCCATTATGGTTTAATGAGGTGCCTATATTACCTATATCTGATGAAATGTTTTGATTTGATAAACATTTTCATAACCTACTTCTAAGAGTTGATCCAGGATGTAAAATTCTTCAATTTGTCAGTAGTGAGAAATATACTAGAATCTATGATAAAAGACATGATAACGGAGCATTTGGAAACAGTAACATAATTGGACAAAGCCTACAAGGGTTTATGAAGGGCAAAATGTGTTAAACAAATCTATTGAGGTTTTCTGAAGATATAACCAGTAGAATGGATAAGGGAGAACCAAGGGATATAGAATATTTACACTTTCACAAGGTTTTCGATAAGGTCCTTTGTAAGGTTAGTGGGCAAAGCTAAAGCACAAATACCTATTCCAACAGAATGTGTGCTACACTTAAGAATCTGGCAGTTCTGCCCTAAATTCAAGCCTCAATGACAGTTCAAGCCTCAGCTGCAGCCCTTGGAATGTCAGCTGCTTAGTGTTTTATAATGAGATTGGAACATCTACATTGTTTCCAAGTATACAGATGATTATAAATGTAATTGGTCAATTTAGGGCATTCAGCTATTTGGCTTCAGAATTGCTTTTAATCTCAGAATCTTGAAATTAATTAGATACAAATGCCTTAAAAAATAATCACGAACCTAAAAAGAGAAATTAAATGCTGAAGGATACAAAGAAATAAGATCGTCTAACGTCATCTAGCTCGAGGTGTCGAATCAGAGCTCCGTCAATGCTCTGAGCAAAATCTATCACAGATAACTGCTGGAATGGAAAGAAGCCTTGGGTCATAGGAGGAATCAGCATGAATGGAACTGTATGCCGATCACTGCGTAAACATTTTACCAGGAAATAAATGCGCATAATCAATATCAAAACAAAGGAAACAAAAACTGAAATTGCTGGAAAATCTCAGCAGCTCTGGCAGCTCCTATGAAGAGAAATCAGAGTTAACATTTCAGCACCAATGACCCTTCCTCAGAATGCTCAGTTCTGTGGAAAGGTCAATGGACCCAAAACGTTAACTCTGATTTCTCTTCACAGATGCTACCAGACCTGCTGAGGCTTTCCAGCAATTTCTGTTTTTGTTTCTGATTCACAGCAATTTTGGTTTTTATTCAGAAATGTTAAAGTTGTGGGAATTGATAAGGGATACGTGAAACAAATCACGGTCAAACAGATAAAGAGATCCATTCAGCCCATCTTATAGCCTCGCTCCACAGTGAATAATAAATTACTTTCCTCTCAATCAGTGGATTGAATTGTCTGTCTGTTAACAGTTTTAACCTTGATGCTCTCAACCTAGACTGTTCTGAACGTTGATCATGGTGTATATGAAGAACTTCACACTGATATCTTCCTAAATACCCACTCACTGAGTATAAATTGGATCACTTTTGTTCTGACACACCTTTAAATGGTGATCTAGTTTAACCTTAACTACGGAGTTAAGTGTTAAATGTTTCCCTCAGGCTTCCTTCTTTTTCAACACAAATAGTCTTTTTTGCTGACATTAATGCTTGACACCTCATGGTTCCACTCTACACACGCTTCATTCCTTGGAAGTTTGGCATAATTTTTGATGACAGGAGCAGACCACAACACACGAATTACAGTCTGGTCAAGGCACTGTACAGTTTTTAGAGTGACGTACTACAGCTGATTGGTAATGGCACCAAAGCATATTTTGGTTTTCTTTCTGTCATAGTGACTTCAGTGTCTGAGCTAGTCTTCAGCGTCATGCTCAGACAACAGACCCACACAGGAAGGGATGGGGCTGCAAAGTACAGACAGTGAGAGGACATGTTGTCTGACACGTTGCTACGGTCTGAAAAAGCAATTCTGGCAGTCACCCCCAATTTCATATCTAAAACAACGCTAGATATTAAACCATATGTGACAGATTTTGTCATTTAACTACACAACATTTTGGAATGAATTAGGCAAGTGAGTTAGTTGCTAAGATTTTTCGTAAATTAATGGATAAAGCGGAGCAATGACTCGCTGTTCAATAATGCCATATCATTAAGTTGAATACATATACATTTGCAGTACTTTTAGTAACTCTCCTCCGTCCTTTGGCAGTGACCAAACAGAGATCAACTCAGCACTTTGCTTGCCTGAAATGATCTTATAACTACTGGTTTGTTTTGCTTTAGAATTGATTTCATATTTAATTTTGAAACTACTTTACAATTGTTGCCTTTTTTTTCCAATCCTACAGGGTAGGTTTTTATCAATTGGTGCTTCAAGCAATTTTCACTTGAAAGGATGGTGATCAGGAATTCAATTGCAGAGGTCACCACGAATGAATTTTAATTAGATGAAACATCGCGCAGTGAGCCCTCATCTCTCTTCTGAATTCACAATATAGGCTCCCGTGGCAGTGAGCTTTGTGAAGAGAACACAAATTTGTTAAATCTATTAAAAGATATTACTTCCACGCTTCTAACTGTTAAAATCCCAGGAACATACAACTGGTCTAGTGGATTGAAAGTTGCGTTCTTGAATGGAGAGTGTACTTTATTCATGATCTTTTGCTCAACAGTCTTTGTTTTTTAAAATTTGTTGTTGGACAACAGCAAACATTTTTTTGTTGCTCTCATGCCTCTAATTCTTATCACCAGTTTGCATCCCAAGCCCTTACCGCTGGGGTTATGACTGTTTTGAAGCACTGCCAATGCTATTCAAAGTCTGCTTGAAGTTGTAGAAGAGTAACTTTCCACATTGTTTGCTCAGCTTCCCTACAGAGAGAGCATCTGGCCTTCGTTCAGCACCTCCCCATAGGAGAGCCGCAGAGGTCAGGAAATCAGTTCAGTGACAGACTTGAAAATGCATCACACCTCCCCACAAATGCCTCATCATTTCTGGTCAAGCTGCAGACTGACTTAGAAAGTGAGAATGAGACAACACAAGGAGGTACTGTGATGTATCCCGCCGTCCCACTGAGTACTGTCACTGATGTTTCTGCAACTGCTGAAACTCCATATGTGATGGCTGATTCTCAGTGGGGCTAAGGAAGCACTTAGGAGTGCACTGCTAAGCCAACGTGCTCACTGAATACAAAATAGTGGCTGTCACAGCTAGTTCAGCAACTGGAAATGTTCTGTTGTGATAATGGTATTGTCACAAGATTATTTAGTGCTAAATACCTATAATGCTGATTTGTATTTTTGGAATAACACAAATAACCCATTTCACTCCACAGATTTGTTTAGACAATGCAATTCTGCTTTTGCAAGGACAAACATGCAATATGACATTGGTTACAATGTTTAGTAAACTGCCAATTTCAAAACAATAGGTTTCTCATTACCTTTGGAGCAGGAAAGGTGTTGTGAAACTGGATTGTCTCTTGCTCCAGATTGATCCAAATAAACATCAAGCAGGCCAGCGCCAGAGGAAATAAAGCCTCATATCTGAATGGAACACCAAGATGTTAAAGACTGAACCATTAAGAATGATTTTTTTTCAATATTCCACAATATCAAATAGTGAAATTTGGGCCAGGTTATTATTTAGCAATCTGCAACAAATAAAATAACTCTAATTGTTTCAACACCACTTTGGAAGATGCATCTAATATCAAACATGTATGAAGTTGAATGAACAGCTCAGCAGAATGTTTTGATTAGACAATTGTAGCATGTTAATTTAGTTACATATGCATATATATGTCACTGAAATCAATTACTCAGGCACAGAAATTTATAAACATGTCATAACTACAAGAAACCAGTTAGGACTGATATTCCTCACTGCTCAACTGGGACAAGATGCTAAGCACAGAGGATTAGCCTGGAATTTCCAGGATTTAAAAAATTAACTCCTGGGACTCTACTAGGTGGCTTTCTTTAAGCTAAAGAACATTTTCCTTCATCACTAAGTCAAATATTGGAGAAGGCATGAGGCTGTGGTGTGAAGACATAGGGTGTGGGATTGCAGCATGGTGTTGCTGTTTAATTAGGTGGGGGGCATGCACTCAGAACATCACGGGATGAAACCTCCAGAAATGTACCTGGAAACCGAGAACTGGTATAAGCCCATTGTGTGCCACACCTGATCCAACCTGCACCACACTGCTCAGGTTTCTGGACATGAGTTAGTTTAATAAATCCACCAAATCTTCAACTCAGGATTAAGGCTTCTGCCTTGAAATTGGGTGAAAGAGATGGAGGACAGCTAATCACTGCTGCTTTGCATGCATGCTTTCAAAAGCCACTGGCAAGTACATAGGCAATGTAAAGGGTGCAGTGACCCTACAAAGTTTCTGAAGAAGGGTCTAGACCCGAAACATCAGCCTTCCTGCTCCTCAGACGCTGCTTGGCCTACTGTGTTCATCCAGCTCTATTCCTTGTTATCTCTAAATCAAAGTTTATGCTTCTAATAGCATTCAAACCAACAGCCTTGAGAGTCGGACACAAGAATTATGACAGGGTATCTTCCCAGTTCCTGCTATCCTGATGCATGTAACTGATCAAATCTTTCACTTCAAGATATTTGTGCAATTTTATCTTAAAGAAATCTACACCACTGGTTTGGTTTCTGATTGGCCAACAGCTATCAGAAAGTGGGATTTCCAACTCCACGATCCTTGATCCTCAGGAAGGTCCACTGCTTGTCACTTCAATGTCCAAGTTAATTCTTAACTCACTTCTCGAAAGAAAATGGCAAATGCGACACCGACCAACTGGATCTAAAATTGACCCAGGACTTTGGTCAACAGGCTCTAACATCACTGTGCGTCTCGGTGCTAAAAACATTTTTATCTATTTCCTGTCCATTACCTTTGCAAATTTTGCAACACTAAAAAGGCAATGTCCGGTGATAACTAGCTGTTGTGATAGATTGAATGAATGACTGACTGACTACGTAATATTTTATCTATGGTGCTGGTTGAAGAGCATTTGAAATTTCTGCTCTTTTACAAGCACCAAAAATTCTCGCCACCCAGGCAAGTTTCATCGCAAGTACAAGACGTACTGCACTGGACTGCCAACCTAGTTTATGCTCAAATCGTACTCAAAATTTACAACCTTGCAAGTTAGACACAGGAATTGTAGCAACTGAGCTAAGCTGACAAACATAAAACCTGTTTAACACTATCTTACCACAAAGATTTGATCATTTATTCCACTTCACCCAATTTGCTATTTATGGTAGAATTTGTAATATGATTGCTAGTCTGAGCCCAGAGATTTATAATCAGAATAGTACTCACAGTATGTCGAGTGAGATCTGTAACTAGTGAAAGCAGAACTGGGCAGGTCTGATAAATGTTTTGGTGTCGGGCAAGTAATTAATTACTATTAGCAAAGCTAAAATAACTGAAATTACTTCACAATCATCCAGTTTGTACCCTTATGTCATGGTTAAATCTGCAGTGCATGTTGAAAACTACAAGCTAAACTCAGGAATAAACTTTGAGATCCATGATTTCACAAACTGAAAATATGCATGAGATTTACTAACTAATCTAACGAAAAGATAAGTAGATCTACACGATAACATACTGTGGTGTTCATAGTCAGCTATGGTCTTATCCAGCTGCCAGACAGTTTGTTTTTTATTACATTTATGAAAAGATAATTACTTTAATTAAAATTTTATTTGAAATCAAATAAAAACATAGCTAGACAAGGCCTGACACAGAAATTTCTTTTGGGAAGAACTAAAATTAAGTGGCTAATTTGATAGATTTCTAAAATGGAGATTTTATTGTTGCCAGCTCATCAATAGAACTTTACAATTTTTATCCAAGTAGCACTCCCACAGGGCATTGAAAATATAGCCTCTGTACAAAAAGGACAATCAAGCAGGTTTGTGCTGAACAGCTTTGAAAGAGAGTGGAACCATGACTGAGTGAAGGAAGTGATAGACGACAATGACTCCACACAAACCTAGCAGCTCAAGGCTGGTTATGCAAGAGGTGCTGTGGGCGATCAACAGCAGCAGAATTGTACTCACACAACCTGCAAACTCATGGCCTGACATATCGCCCACTCAACCATAACCACCAAGCCAGGGGATCAACCTTGGTTCAATCAAGGGTGCAGGAGGATATGCCAGATGCAACACTAGGCATACCTGAAAAGGAGGAGTCAACCTGGTGAAGTTATCAAAATGGACCACTGCATACCAATCTGCAAAGCAGCAAGTAATTCCAGAACATCAGTGCAATAGATCAGGTTGAAACATTCGCAGTAATCTTCAGCCTGACATGTCCAGTGAATAATCTATCTTGGTCACCTCCAGTGGTTCCCAGCATCACAGATACTAGTCTTCAGCCAATTCAATTCATTCCACATGATATGAAGGAACGGTTGGAGGAGACACTGGATATTGCAAAGGCTACAGGCCTTAACAACATTCTGGCAATTGTACTGAAGGCTCGTTCTCCAGAACTTGTTCTGTACCTAGCCAAGCTCGTCAATACAGTTACAACACTGGCATCTACCCAACAATGTGGAAAATTATTCAGGTATGACCTGTACACAAAAAGCAGGACAAATCCAACTCAGCCAATTATTACCCATCAGTCTACTCTCGATCATTAGTAAAGTTATGGAAGGTGACATCAGTGCTATCAAGCAGCACCTGCTCAGCAACACCCACTTTAGGTTCTGACAGGGCCATTCAAATCCTGATCTCGTTACAGTCGGAGTTCAAATAGGGACAAAAGAGATTGATAGCCCTTGACACCAAGGCTGCATTTGACTGAGCACAGCATCAAGGAACCCTAGCAGAAGTGGAATCAATGGGCATCAGAGGGTCAGCTCTCCAGTGGTTGGAGTTATATTTGGCATGTAGGAAGATGGGTGTTGTTGTTAGAGGTCAGTCATCTCAGCCACAGGACAACATTGCAGGAGTTCCTCAGGGAAGGGTCGCTGGACCATCTTCAGTTGCTTCATCAATGGCTTTCCCCCCATCATAAAGTCAGAAGTGGGAATGTTTGCTAATGATTACTCAATGTTCAGGACCATTCAAGACTCCTGAAATACTAAAACAGTCCATGTTAAAATGCAAGATCTGGACAATATCCAGGCTTGGGCTGACAAGCGGCAAGTAACATTTGTACCACGCAAATGGCAATCAATGACCATCTATAGTAAAAGACAATCTAACCACTGGTCCCTTGATATTCAATGGTGTTACCATTACTAAATCCCCCACTGTCAATATCCTTGGGATTATCACTGACCAGAAAGTCAGCTGGACTCACTACATAAGTACAGTGGCTAAAACAGCAGCTCAGAGACTAGGAACAACTCACCTTCTGACTCCCCAAAGACTGTCCACCATCTATAAGGCAAATATCAGGAGGAGTATGATGGAATACTACCCACAGCAACACTCCAAAAGCTTGACACCATCCAGGACAAAGCAGTCCACTTGACTGGCACCACATCCAAAGGCATCCACTACCCCACCAGTAGCAGCAATGTGCACTATCTACAAGAGGTACTGCAGAAATTCAAAGATCCTCAGTCAGCACCTTCCAAAACCACAGCCACTTCCATCTAGAAGGACAGGGCAGCAGGCACATGGGAACAGCACCATCTATAAGCTCCCCTCCAAGCTACTCATCGTCCTGATTTGGAAGTACATCACCGTTCATTCATGGTCTCTGGGTCAAAATCCTGAAATTCTCTCCGAGGGTATTGTGGGTCAACGTACAGCACGTGGACTGTAACAGTTCAAGGCAGTAGCACACTTGTACTCTAGTACACTAGTACCTTCTCAAGTGCAGCTTCAGACATATAATCAATGTTCGCTGGCCAGCCATGTCCACATACTACTAATGAATAAAAAAAAGCATCAAATCCTTCTTTTCACATTCTTCCTGGTCAATGCAGCACCGAAACTCAGCTAACTCCCTATTTTCATACACTCAAGCCAACCCCTGTGACCATAATCAATATTATTTATCTATATCAATTGTGCAGACAACTCACTGTTTGCTCTTTCACAAGAGACAAGGCCAAGTCACAAATTCTGTCATGGGAAAAGGAAATAAAGTGTACTGAGATGTGAACATTTCTCATCTGAAGCCTAAGGCATTATGCTTTTGTTAGGTATTGTCAATTTGATGTTTTGATGCAAAGTTCACCAGTGCCCTATTTTGTATATAATAAATTTTATGATACATTATAAAGCACAGTTATTGCATAACTCTGATATCAAAGCATGATTTTTGTTGTACACTTTAAATGAAAGTAAATCATTAAGACCATTGAAAACTCTCTGCTGCAAGCAACAACGCCGCAGCATTACAATTTGCTATACAGTGTCTTCAATTACATACGAGTGCATTTAAATTAGACAAGGCAGATAAAATATCTTTGATTAAACAAGCATTTGTATGTCAGACCAGGACAAAAGTATAACACATATCTTACAAAGAGATGGACTGGACTGGATAGAAGTTTACCCTCCAAAAACAAAATGGTACAAAGTGTTCGGGCTTGGTATTCTAACGCTCTCTCAGAGAGTATTAGCAGCAATGTGATTTATAAAGACAAAGGATACCCTGTGCTGAGCAAGAGGTAGGTTGACATCAACGAGAGATTAATGCTTAGCAGTCGTTGGAAGAGTGATGTTGAGCTAAGCAAAGGAATCAGCAAGGAGGAGGCTGTAACAAAACATAATGAGGCAAAATCAGTAGTGCTGCAGTGTCAAACAGGAAAATAAAATGTGGTATCATATTTCTGAAAGTATAATCCCTCTCACATTTACAGCCTATTAATTATTCTATAATTATTCTGTAATTTCTGGTTGATCAGGTGTTGCATTTGTGCAACAAATATTCACGTATAAAAGAGAACTTCTACTTGGCATCAAAACCAAATGCTCCAGTAAAATCCCTCAGTTAAAAAAAAACTTGTGACCAAGGTCTCACTCATGGCAATGAAACAGATCTGCTTTAGTACTGTTTGAGGGCTAAGTGTCGGTCAGGAGAATTCTCCAGCTACCTTCAAATCACATCATTGGAGCTTTAACGACAATATGAGGGGCCAGGAGAGGTCAGCCCCATCCCTCAATCCCCCTTTGTTTAATGTTACTTCCAAAAGCAGCAGTCTCAAATGGTCTGACACTCTTTCAGCAATACTTTGAATACATAATCAAGGTTGAAGAGGAGGTCAAAATACCAGAACACAAGGGAATAAGTCAAGAGAAGAACTTAATGGATTTAACACAAGTTCAAAAGAAATGCAAATGTAAATGCAAAAAACAATGGGATTTAAGACGGACAAATCTCTGGGATCTGACGATTTCAGCCCAAGGTAGAAAAATAAATAGATGAGGATATTGCAGCACTATTAGTCATAATTTTATCAATCTCTCTAGATTCAAGAATTGTGGCTTCAAATTGGGCAATGGGCAAACTTTACTCCATTATTCAAAAGAAAGAGTTGGAGAGAAAAATTGGCTTACTGCAGACCTGTCAATTCAACATCAGATTTGAGAAAGCTACTTGAAGGTATCACCAGAGACAGAATGACAGAATATTGGCAAGAATCAGTTGAACAATGAACCATCATGGATTTGTGAATATTGGATCACGTCTGATTTAGCAAGCTGATTTTTTGTTTTGAGGTGGTCAACAACATGCAAGATGTTGAAGCATATGAATATTGTCAAAACTAGAGTTCCTGAAGGTATCTGACAAGGTTCCACACCAGAAATTATTAGTAAAAATGAGAGCACCTTGTGTTTGAGGAAATCTTCTAACATAGCATGTAAATACTGGGGTGGCAGAAAGTAGGGATAAGGGATCTGTTCCTAATTTTGCATATATGACCAGATTCAGGAACCTGTATAGAGTCCTCAACTTTTCACCATAAACATTAATAATATGCAAAAAGGAATAAAGAATCACATTTCAAAGTTTGTAAATTACGCTAAGGTTTTGGAGTAGATCTGTAGCTCGGGTTGTGGGGTTGAGGTTGGTTGGCTCACCAAGCTGGTTGTTCCGCAGACATTTCGTTACTGTGCTGGGTAACATCCTCAGTGCAGCCTCTGATAAAGCGTCAGTGTGTTTTCCCACCTGGTTTTTAAAACTCTGGGGTCCGTTGCAATGAATTGCCTCACTTCTGGGTTTCCTCTGTAGTGGAATGTATATGGGGTCAAGTTCAAGTGTTTATTAATAGTATGTTTCGTGAACTGCCATGCTTCCAGGAATTCTCGTGCTTGCCTCTGCCCAACCTGCCCAGGATCTTGGTGTTCTCCCAGTCAAAGTCATGGTTCTCCTTGTCCATGTGGATTGAGACGAGGGAATATTGGTCGTGCCTTTTTGTAGCCAGTTGGTGTTCATGTACTCTTGTTGTTAGTTTCCTTCCTGATTGTCCGATGTAGTGTTTCTCGCAGTCTCTGCAGGGGATCTCGTAGATGACAACAACCTACCTCAGCAAGCCAACCAACCTCAATATTATGCTAAATTGGAGGCAGTGAGTTGTAATGGCGAGAGCAGGAATTTGCATGGAGACACAAACAGACAATATTAACAGACTAAACTGTAGCAGGTGGAATTCAACATGAAGTTACCCATTTTTAATCTAAGAAAAACAAATCAGAACATTTTCTTAGCAGCGAGAAACTAGGAATAGTGAGGCACAAAACGAATTGTTACCTACACACCAAGGCTGGCAAAGATGAAAAGAGTAATCAAACGTGCTGTTATCTCTGAGGCTGGATATTTTACTGACGAAATAGTGATTAGGTTTGACTTTGATCAGAACCAAATCGGAGTACTATAAGTAGGTCTGCACATCTTATCAAGCATTCATTTGCAATGGTTGGGGTGATTAGTGCTTATTTACCATAATCAAGAAATTATGAAGATGTTACATGAATCAATGCTTGGAGTTTGGAAAATTGAGTGTCGAGATAACAGAGGAATTTGCATGAGGAGGTTTACAGAACATCAATTTCCTCTGCAGAGAATCCAGAACATGGGTACGACCTTAAAATAAGAGCTAGGCCATTTAGAAGGATTGGCAGCTGGAGGTCAAATGGAGTTTTCAAGACAGGTTAATAGCTTTTTGTTGTAAGAGCTGTCAAGGAAATGGATCAAAATTTAAGCCATTCAGATCATTGGATCTGTTCAGTCATTCCATTTCATCAGTCAACCTGCATCGCAATTGCAATTACACTCAAATCTCTGGGCTAGAACTTCAAACCATTCTTTCTGGTTCAAAGAGGATACTGTTGCCAGTGATCCATGGTTGCTACTTGTGCTTTTTTCCTTTATGTATAGAAACACTGGCAGGGAGAAATGTACAGAAATCGATGATACTGTTGACAACCTTCTGGGAACCTGGGTTCAATCTCGCCATGGCAGATGGCGGAATTTGAATTCAATCTAAAACTGGGATTAAGAATCTGACAATTAAGAATCCACTGTTGATTACTGTAAAAACCCATCTGGCTCACTACCGTCCTTTAGGAAAGGAAATTGTCATCCTTACCTGGTCTGGTCTACATGTGAGTCCAGACCCACAGCAATGTGGTTGACTCTTACTTGGCTTCTGTGGTGGGCAATAAATGCTGGCCTAGCCTGCAATGCCCTCATCTCGTGAATGAATTTTTAAAAAAAAAAAAATCACCCGAGCTCCACTCCTTCAGACAGCAGTTCCGAAGCCAATTAAGCACTTCCTGCCAAGCCCACAAAACCACATGGAAACATCACTGATTACATCATTACAAAGAATCAATTTTGTTTGGAAAAATTCTTGCAGCATACACTCACCAAGTGTTGTCCAACTGATGATCTGACTGGCTAAAGGGAGCCCCTGTTTATCTGCCAAACTGGAGTGTGTCATGTTCACTACATAGATTGATAGAACAAGACCTGCGATCTGCAAGTGAACAGCACTTTTGTATTAGATCACTTTCAAACAGTTAAATGGTGTAGTCGCAAAACATCCTTATGGTTTAAGCAACATGATGGCAAGATATTCTCACAACACAATTCATCTGTGATTTTAGTTCCACTGTAAAATAAGGAGTAATGAAACTATTCACCCATATATCTGTGTGTTGGACAGCTGCAAGATTTGAGCGAAGGATATTCAAAATTGCTGCAGAGGTATATTTAATGCATCACTGCCAACTATTTCAAGAAAAGCCTGGCAGAAAATTACTTGCTGTCCAGGCTTGATACATAAACCACTATACCAAACTAAATTGAAATGGATTTCATGTGTATGCTATTACAAATAATTAAAAATTAGTACATATGTAAATGTGACCTTAAATATTTTGAAATAAGTGTCCAAACGTTGTTGCCCAAACCATGAACTGAAAATCTTGCCTTTTTCCTGATCAGGGAAACTTTGCTTTTACCTCCCACCCAACACTAATTCATTATCCCAGTGTACCCATACAGTGTTCCAAATAGCGCCAGGGTTTCACACTGTTCTACAAGATTCTCAGGTTAATGGTCTGTGACACATAAATTGTAATAGCTTTTGTTTTTAAAAAATAATTTGAAGTATGAAAATAGTCTTGATAGGAGTGGACAAAAAAAGTAACCAAGATTACTGTTCCCAATCAGAGTGGAGTGGCCTCCATGAGGATGGATGCTACGTGAGTTCAGGACATTTAATTCATTGTTAAGGGTCACTTATGAATATTGGCAACTTAAAGGAGTCACCCCAAGGAACCTAATAGCACTTGGACAGCAAAAATGGGAGCGGAATTCATAGTCTGTATACATAACAGCACTTCTGAGAACAAGAAAACATATAGAAACTGAAGTGGTTTCTTTCTAGGTTCTGCAGTTTCTTTCCTTTTCTTTTCCACTGATAATGAGCATCACTAAGTTGGATTAAAATTATTTGAGCAGATTTAATGTGCTACATGTACATTTGACAAACCTGATGAAACTCATTACTCAAAGCATTAACAGAATGTGAGACTTGAGAATATTAGTCAATTTCCATCCACAAAGCAGTAAGAAAAAAAAATTCTTTTTCAAATGCCTCAAGGTAAATAAAAGGTGCTAAAATTAAAAGTTCAGGATGAAATAAGATATGCAGACCTGTGCAGTGTAAACGCTTCTGTTCACTGTTGTAGTTTCAACGGATTTCACCTTTGCCATCTTGAAAGAATTGAGGAAGATGAAGCTGCAGATGACCGTCAATATTCCTGCTACAGTTCTGTTTCCAATAAAATACAACAAATTAAAACGTATGGCCTACTCAGGGCCATAGGGCAACCAGCCCCACGTGTTTGTTAACAATCTCAGAATGATGCAGCATTGCAGGCGGTCAATTAGTCACTTGTATCCTGTGTTGATTCTTTGGTTTAACAATCCTATTAGTCACACTCCTCATTTCATTCCTAAAGCTCTCCAAGGTTTACCTTTTCAAGCACATTTCCAAATTCCAGTGTATAATGTCATCATTTTTCTAATTAATAATTTACAAAATATTCCAACATTAAATGTTTCAGTTTAGCCTTAAACATGGCACAGATTGTTTTCCTGAAGCCTCGCTTGCTACATAATGTTATCATGGTAATTTTATGCCAGATGATATTAGGGAACTCCTCTTTACACAGAAAGGATATGATTCCAGCAGAAACTATGTAACATGTAGAAGTGGAGATAAAGATTGCCAGATGCATTTAAGGAAGGCTTGATTGTTCCAAGATTTCTCAACTTTCTTTACCTTCTTCATTCTATATTCCTCAATACCTTTGTCTCATGAAAATCTATTAGCGTTAACCCTGAGATATTCAATTGATACCAAGTGGGGAGGCAATGGCCTAGTGGTATTATCGCTGGACAATTAATCCAGAGACTCAGATAGTGTTCTGGGAACCTGGGTTCGATTCCTGCCATGGCAAACAGTGGAATCCGAATTCAATAAAATATCTGAAATTAAGAATCTAATGACAACCGTGAATCCATTGTCGATTGTCAGGAAAAACCCATCTGGTTCACTAATATTCTTTATGGAAGGAAACTGCCATCATTACCTGGCCTGGCCTACATGTGACTCCAGACCCAGAGTTTTGTGGTTGACTCTCAACTGCCCTCTGGGCAATTAGGGATGGGTAATAAATGCTGCCAGCAACGCTTTCATCCCATGAATGAATGAAGAAAGTATCCAAAGACTCTAAGGAGATCAATTTCCAAGTTTTCATGACATTTGCTTAAAATGTGTGACCTGATTTCACACCCAAATGGTCGAAGCTCTAATCTATTGGGTTTCAACTCTAATTTTGGATTCATCCATGAGAGTTAGTAGTTTTTTCTTTACTTATCTTAAATCACTTCATTTTGAACACTTTGATTAAATCACCCCTGTGTTCTAAATGCAATCCAATTTTATGCAATCTGTCCTCTTGATATAGCTTTTCAAACTTTACGTGGGTGGATCAGTAATAAGCTTCCTCTCTGAGGCTTCCCAGATGTCCAGTGCCCAAAATGAAATGTAACACTTCACATGTGATCTGACTAACGGTCTGAACAACTGAGAAGCAACTTCTTCCCTCTGAAATCCAACCCACTTGCGATATAAATCATCCTTCCTTTGGTCTTTTCTGGTTAAATTTTGTGCCTGTGCACCAGCTTTTAATGGTTTGTGCACATAGATCATTTCTATACAGATCCTTTCACTTGTTCACAGTTCTTTGTGTCTTACCTCACCATAAAAAAAATTCCAATTCACCTGTTCGGAACTAAACTGATGAACCACGTACATCAAACTCCATTTCCAAGTGGCTGCGGCAGTAGATAGAACCAATAATTTCTTAAACATGCCTCTCTCTTTCAATCTTTCTTGTTTCAAAACCCTTTTTCCTTTCTCTCACACTGCGCACTCTTTCTTTCTCAGTTCATTCACAATCTATCAATCAACGCTTGTTCCAATTCTATCAAATTTACTTTGAAGTTTTCAAAATTTTATTAAAATAATATCAAATTGGAATGAAGAAAGAAGCTTTCTTCTTCTGTTTCTCTGCTGAAAACAGAAATCCTCGTCAATTTTCCCCTGCCTAACCAGACCCCGGGACACAGAGGTTAATTGCAAGGACCCTCACAGTATTGCCCAGTGTGGATTGTTCAGCTTAGTTTGCACTCAAGGCTTAACCTTCCCGGCCTATGCAGGACAGTGAACATATACCCAAACAGCTATATGGTTTCATGCTGAGCAAAAATTAATATTTTAAAAATCACTGAAAAGGTTGCACACAGATTCAATCATTTTGCATCATTAAAACAGAAAAACAATTACATCTGAAATCTTGCAATATTGTTTTGAAAATTATTTCCTCAATTATTGTTTAAAAACATAAAAGCTCATATTCTATTTTTCTTTACACCTACCTCAGGACACCACTCTTCTGAATTATGCCACTAATCTCCAAGTGATATATAAAACTAAGTTTTGTTTAAAAAAAAAGCTCGTGCAAACTTACACAAGACTAATATTGTGGCTTCTGCCTACAACTGGCATCAGTGGAAATACAGCCAGGATGAAGCTGAAAAAGATCCAGCTTAAAGACATGGCCTACGGAGAATAGAATACAACAAAAGCAAACAAAATTAACACAAACTGTACTGAGACACTGAATAAATTTTACATATTTTCAAACTAATGTAATGATACGAGTCAAAGGACTATAAATACTTTCACACCTCCAAATTTAAGTTAAACTGAGATTAAAGGCACAAAAAAATTACACATCATTTGCTACAAGCTCATATGTTTGCATAATAAGTGTTATAATTACTGAAAAGGTACAAGTGTCATGTCTGGATATATTGATTATGTAGAAAACAAACAGATTTCTTCTCCATTTTCACTCAGTCAGGACTATTACGACAATACTAAACTACTAGGATTCTAAAGGATAACTTTTTTTTAAAAAAAGGAACTTTATTATTTTTGATGCCATCAAGAAGTCTGGCTATTGCCTACATAATTGAAAGTTCAGAGGCAGTGTGCATGACCTTGTTTCTGCCATCTTGCCTGCTTGAGGAGACTCCAAACAAATCCAGTCCAAAACGTTAAGGTTCGTATTGATGTTTGCTATGCAGGTATTCCCAGAGTGACAGAGGAAGTGAGGGGGGTGGGAAGAAAGAGAGCGAGAGCACGACAGAGAGCGCGAGAACGCACGTATGTAAAAAGATCAGGACATATTACAATTTTGTTTCAGATGCTATTCATCCTCAAATAGTTTGCCAATACTACAATGTTCATCTATCAAAATACTTAATCCGCAAAATACCACAATGCTAATGACACTTGGAGATTTATAACAGATGTCTGCATCAATGCATGGAAACATGTACAGAAAGGAAAAGATCCCTCTCATATGAAATTAAGGTCTACCCATAAATGGATGATCAGAAAAATCAACAATTTTATGACTGGGATAAAACAGGATGACGCATGGCTGAGAATTTCAATAGTGATTTCTACTGAATAGCACTGATCTACTGCAGCAATGAACTTTTCTGATATTAGATTCAAGATACACAGAGCACAATAATTGGCATATATCTTACTGTTTATTTGATTTCAGAATGCTCATTGCTGAAGTGACATTCCATTCATCCAATACTGACTAAGAAAGACTTTAAAGGCAAACATTATAAATTACCAAAAACTTTACTTTCCAAAAACAGTTACAAGGAGCAGTCACCCTATCGCCCAAATACAAAGTCAATTTGTGGTGCACAATGTTTAAATAGATATAAGAGAAACAAACTGCAAGTTGTGGAGATTTGAAATATAAACAAAAACTGTTGGAAATACCATATACAGCTTTCAGGGTCTGATCTTCTCTAGATAACATCCCACATTTGGAGGTGCATTAAATGATATAGCATACGCTTAATTATTTTTTTCTGTAGCTTGTTATTCCCAAAGCAGATAGGTAGTCTGACACCAGGGGCTTGAGGGAGACCATTTCACATCAAGCATGGTCAACCAGGAAACTCTTCGTACCACCTCCAGCACAGGCATATTGGAAGGATGTGTAGGTTGATAAATGAACCTGGACTGACATGTTACAAATACACTTTCTGTGGCCATCATGTCCTTGGTTGGGAATTGAACTGGGAGGCCCTGGCTCAGAGGCAAGGACAGTAACCATTACACTACAAGATCTCCTATGGTGAACATATGAAACTTTGTATTCAAAAATTTCAACACAAAGAAGCATCCACATTTCATCAGTGTGTATATTTATGATTCTTTCTTATACAGCTATTAGTATTCAGTTTATTCCACAGGGAAAAAAAAATTTGAAACTCTCAACAGGCTTGCAAAAATTTCTAAACAAAAACAAAGTTAACTCAGTAAGTTAAACACGAAACATTAATCTATCATTCTGGGATGCTAACTGTCCTGCTACACTTTTCCAGCACTTCTGTTTGCATTTCAGATTTTCAGTATCTCCATTTTCTATTAATTCTTGGTAAAATGTGAGCTAACATTTATAAGTTTACACATGAATATCTTGATACAGTTTTTAGTGTAATCAGCATTGCAATACAAGTTCTCATGGCTAGTCACTGGACCAGGAATGCTAACTCTGCTTTCTCTCCACAGATGCTGCCAGATCTGCCGAGTTTCTCCAGCAATCACTGCTTTTGTTAAGATTTCCAGCAATCGGCAGTATTTGGGTTTCTTTTTATTCATTAATGGGATGCGGTGTTGCTGGCTAGACCAGTATTTTTGGCCATCTCTAATTGCCCAGAAGGCAGCTAAGGTCAACCACATTGCTGTTGGTCTGGAGTCACGTGTAGACCAGACCAGGTAAGGATGGTAGTTTCTTTCCCTAATGGACATTAATGAACCAGATGGGATTCATGGTCATCATTAGACAGATTTTAATTGAATTCAAATTCTACCATGGTGGGATTCAAACCTGGGGCCCCAAAACATTAGCTGGGTCTTTAGATTAACAGTTCAGTGATAATACCAATAAGCCATCATCTCCCCCTTTATTGTAGTACAAATTGTTGCGATCATGTGAAGTTTGGCATTCTTGTCCTGATGAGTGCAAGACAAAAAGCTTCGACAACATCTCTCTCTTCTCAAAAATAGTCAAGCTCTGTACTTCAAAGTGAAGTGTGATTTAGGCTTACATAAATATGCAGATAGATAAATAGTGTAACCAATATACCTTTCAAAAAGAGGCACTTTTGTCTCAGGATATATGTATATATATAAAACTTATTAGATATACAAAGAAATAAGAGATGGGCACCTTGTTCTGATGCAACAGCTTTGAATGCACTGGCCAAATGGCAATAGATACCAGCCCAAAGATGAGGACTTGCCGGTAGAAAAAACTCGCAATCTAAAACAATGAATATCCTGCCATCAGATATGAATGCTAAGAGATATAAAAGTCAGAAAAACTATTAAGCAAAGCAGAGGAGGGAATGAAAATATATTGTAGCAATACAATGCAATGATTTGCCAATACTCAGTATTTCATACTACAAGCTGCATGTCTGTTTCTTGCAATGGAACATAAATGGTTAAGAAATACTAGCATGGTTAAATACCAATAGGTTACCTCTACAAAAGCACACCAGGATAGGCTTTAATTATTTTTAATTAAATGTTCTAAAGCTGCAGCAATATTCAAGATAGACTTGCACAATTATGAGTAATTCGACTCAAGGATAATACATGAAATTCATTAGAAGGGTACTTTATAGCTTAAGCGATGTACTACACACAGCATTTCAACTGTAGCTCAGACATAACATAATTTATAAAAAGTAGCTTAGTTTGATTAGGAAAGATTACATAAGATAATGAAGGTTTGTCTTTTATTCATTCATGGGATGTGAGCATACCTACAAGGCCAGCACTTACTGCCTTTCCTTATTGCCCTTGAGTTGATGGTGGTGAGCAGTGCACAATCCCTGCAGTCCATGTGACAAAGTTAATCTCACAGAACCGTTAGGGAGAGATTTCCACAATTTTGATCCAAGCATGTGAACGGCTACTGCATTCATTTAATCCTCTTCACTGAATTTTTTTTATTATTAGTTCACTGGATAAGGGTGTTGCTGGCTAAGCAACATTTATTGTCCATCTATAATTGGTCAGAGGGCAGTTAAGAGTTAACCACAGTGCTGTGGGTCTTGAATCACATGTAGGCCAGACCAAGTAAGGATGGCAGTCTCCTTCCTAAAGGAATGCCCTATTAACTTCCTCAGGTAGGCAAATACATAAATATGTGGGCAAATAGACTCTTATTATCATTTCAGCCCACGTTCATTTATGCTATTAGCATTCTAGCTTGCCTGCTAATCCATAGATTGGCTGTTCTACTTCACAGACCTAATCAGACTGGGCACTGTGGTGAGGTAAGGGGACATTCATTTGCACTATCCTTGAAAGGCTTATCAGAATATAAAATTTGTTGTTGATTGAATTCATGAGTTCCAAACATTCTCATTGCCTTAAGTTACAGGGTAGGTGAAAGAAACCATTTATCAAACCAAATGCTACACACCTCAGTGCTTGGCTGCTCCGTGAATCCATGCCCTATGAGGTAAATCTGACTCAATGTAACATGCTGAGACTGTTTTCACACAAAATAGGCAGAAATCTAACAATCTGAGGCAAAGACCCCCACATCATTTTTACCAATGTAGAGCATATTACATCATTTAAGAAGCTGGAAGCTGGCCATGCTCTTTCGTGTCCTTCACTCAATATGAGCTTGAGCGGACAAAATCGTCTCCTTCATCCATATATTGTGAGGAATCTCACTAATAAGGGATGAAGTATTTCTCCACGTTTTATCCTTATCATCACCACTTAACTCTTCCAGATCAGTATAACATGTTAAAATACAGAATAGAAGTCTCCTTCCTTGACATGATCATTTTAGTCCCTGAAGACAAGCGATGGGTGATGGGGAAAAGTAAAACTTGCAAAAATTTCAAAAGCAAACACCATTACTTATTTCTGGTTTGACTGGAGGTGGGTCGGGTCTGAGTAGCCAATCTTCTCTCCGAAGACTTGTAGAAACAGAGGTCTTCAGAAAAGAATGCATGACTCAATTTTAATTGGATTTTAGTTTAACAAATTGAACTGAAATACAACCGACAGATGGCAAGAAAAGCTGGAACCATGAGGCTCATGACTTTCTTACACCGATTGTGGGCTATGAGAAACTGGAGTACTTCCCCCACTTCGTGCTGTTGGACCTAGGCATTATCTTGCTCCTACTCCCACACAACTATCCAAATAAGAATTTCAAACTGACTTAGTACTCAGTCCACTCAACCGCCTTCATGTCTGACAGTTTACGAATCTGGCAGATCGTCTGGCAGAAAACCTGTTGAAAAAAAATTTCAACATCCTGCAGTCAATATCTACACTAGGGAAACTGAACTTTTCAGGAAATCCTCCCCTTCCACTCTCGTCCCCACTCAAGTAAATATCTGAGCCAGTGCTTTTAAATTCCACAAAAAAATCCCATGCCATTCTACTATTAAATAGAAGAGACAGCACAGAAACAGACCACTATTTATGTTCCATCCGATTTTTCCTCATCTAACTTTATCATTCATTCTTTCTGATTGAACTCTATCAATATAATTTTCAAATTTTTTGTACCTCATATTTATCTGGTTTCCTTTTAAGTATTTCCAATTACCTCTTTTTGTGAGTTTTAAAAGTAAATTTACTTATTCTCATATATCCACCTCAAGTGAATGTCTATCACAAATTGTTTCTGACATTGTGGTCAGAACTCATATCTATCAACGTTGAGTGTCAAAGCGTAAGGACACTTCCATTAGTTATAGAAAAGAGCTTCACCTATAATTTAGATGGGAAAGTGGTTTACACTACTTACCATTGTTTCAATGCCGAGAATAAAAAGTATTAAACAGCCCATGGATTTTGCAGGATGAATAAAAAGTAAATTTATTACATCTTGAATAACTCTAAACCTGTTAAAATAAGCAATGGGATAAATTATTGTTTGGGATCAGTTCACCTAGAAATTGAATTTAATTTCCAATTCATAAATAACACACAGGGAAAAAAAACATAAAAAATTAACATTCTTAAGATCAAAGTCGTAATATAGGATACATACTTCCATGAAGACCATTTGCTAGAAACAAAAAGCTCAGAAGTAGCACCAAGGAGCAATAATAGTTTGAATTTTGATTCTCCATGCAACAGGATTTAGTTAGAAGACTGGCACAGGCCACTAAGGGAACGGTTAGAGCCACTGCCTGTGCCTGGTCACTGGATGCAGTCGACATAGGACCATTCTGAAGCAGGGTTGATAATTTATTGCCCTCACCTGCTGTTGGCCAGGTAAGGTAAATCTATTCCAACTATCACTATAATTTTTTAATCAATGCTATTTTTAAACAATCAGTTGTGGCTTCATAACTTCAAACTCTTAGAAGTTAGAAGTCTACACGGAAAGTAATTCAACCAGACTGCAGCAGTATTTTACACATTCACAGGTTGAATATTAATATTTTATGCTTTTTTGCCTTAATGCTTGGACATTATAATGAATGGTCTGGTCGTCTTTAAATTGGAATAAAGAATCATGGGCTAATTAAAGCATTTTGCCCAATTCTAGAATTGGTAAAATGCTGAAATTCTCTTTTACAAACCTAAGATATTAATAATTTCAACTTTTTAAACAAGATACAATACTGAAAGGTACCAATTATAACTGCACATTGCAAAACTATCGCTCCATATAACATGCACCTCAGGTTTATCTTGTTTCCATAAAGAAACTTTATATTCAGGAATATTTAACATTTAGTCCTGCCCTTCTTTGACCATGTATCTGAATTACCAAATTACATAATTTCCACCTGGCAATATGTGATTATAACTCACCACCTTTACTCACTGCACTCTGTGCATTCACATTGGCACAAAGTAACCCTGACTGAGAATCTATCACTTTCTCCCTATTCTGATCTTATCTAATAACTTGCAATTGAATTTCAAGTAAAAAAAAAGGCTTCTGTTAAAACAGGTACAGTGAACTGTGTTGTCAGCATAGCAGCAGTAGTGGTATGCTATCAGCATGCAAGATGGCCAACTAGCAAATAAACAAAAAGAAAAATAAAGGTGAAAAATAAAAGGTGAAAAAAAGGTATATTCACATTCTTCATCACAATTTTTTTGGCATCTGTTCACTGCTATGAAGCCCAGGAAACCTAACAATCAGATTGAAATTAATTTCTACTTACTCCTTTATGACTGCGTACCACACTGGGACTGGCAGTAGACAATAAATGTAATAGGTCCATGGACAGCTCTGAATCAGCAGAAACAGTGTTATCACCACAGCAGCCCCAATGAATATTGTAGGAAGGTGATCACTGGAGGATGGCTGTGAAGCACATGAAATACAACATAGATTTGCAGTGAGGTAGAGTAACTGCCTCTGAAATTACACAAATAAAAAATGTCAGGGAAGCACTGGCATGATCACTTTTAGTGATTTCAAACAGCCCATTCTTTTAAATGTTATGAAACTTTTGATAGGCTCCAAATTATAAAAACAATTTTACAAGATCTGACTAGATGTTTGTTTCTTTGTTAAAGCTTTCGCAAGTTACTGCAAAGGATAAGTATTTTTGATATTTTATTGGGCCCTTTTCACCTACCTTGTCCAGCTGGCAAACTCGCTTGTTTAGTCTTGTGTGGTGTTTGACAATCAGCTCAAAAGCGTAAGTTGTCCACCCCACAAATCCCAGCACCACACTGATTCCCAAGAAGACTCGGTCATAGGTATGATAGTAAGAGAGTCCTTCCAGGGCAAGGTTTATTAATGACTTGCAAAGATTAATCTGCGAGATAAAATGTGACACTGAAAATTATTTGATGCATGAAAGATATTGCTCTAAGGCTGAATTATCATGAAGTGCATTAATCTTGCAGAAATTTTGTGTCAATTATTGCCTATTGCCAGTTCCAGTGTGGTGCACACTAATAAAAGGCGCAGCTGGGAAATAACTTAGATCTAATGCCAAAATTGTCTTGCTTCAACACAATGAACAGATGCAACAAAACGATGCAAAAGGAAACTATATTTCCAATGTAGTGTCACTTCTTTTCCCCCCCAAATGTTTGGCTGCCAGTAATGGCAAAATAATACAATGCAGTTTGATACTGAGCATATTTTGTTGTGGCCATTCTCAACAGGACTTTACACAATTAATTATGACAAGGAAATGTTTCTTAAAAAATAATAAAGCGATTATAATCCAACATTTGCATGGCACTGAAGTCAGGTAAAACCCCAGGTGGAATACGGACAGGAAACTCTCTATAAACTAATCTGTAAACCGGTCAGGAATTTAGGACAACTTGATGGTTAGATGGTCACTCTTACTGATACTTTATATCAGCAATTCCAAAGAACACTAATGAGGTCAGTGCTTTCCTCTGGGGAAGGCAATAACCTTGAAATTACAAGTGGGCCATTCAGGGGCGATGTTAGCAAGCACACCCTCAAACAAATACAATCTGGAACTCTCTCCCAAAAGAAGCTGCTGAGGATTATTGATTTGAAACAAACTTGAATAAATCTGAAATTCTTATTTTATAAAAAAGGTACTAATTAAAGGTAAATAAGTTAAGATATAATAGGGTAGTGGAACAGACTTTGTACGAAGCTGACTGACCTCCTCCTATCTCCAGGTCCCCATGATGGAGTTTTATCTCCATGACCAGCCTAGGATCTATATGTCCATGTTTACATGTAAATGAGGCAATGGCCGAGTGGTTTTATCGTGAGACTACTCTAGAGACCTAGTTAATGTTCTAGGGACTCAGCTTCGAATTTTACCATGGCAGATAGTGGAACTTGGAATTCAATAAAAATCTGGAACTAGGCTGCCAACTCTACATTCTGTAGTAGTGCCAAATTCAAGTGAGCACTTCCAGGATTATAGCCAGGTCCTAAGGATAAAGGGCAAATTGCTGCTGGGCTGAAAAAAAATCCAGGGCTGAAGGAGATAAAAGGGATCAGTTGCGAGAGGCTGCTCCCTTACTAGGAAGGTTTACTAAACTAATTCATGGAATGGGCATGTTATCAGTGGAGGAAAGGTTGGATAGACTAGGCTTACTACAGACTAGCACTACTACAGAATGTAGAGTTAGGTAGTGCCAAATTCAAGTGAGCACTTCCAGGATTATAGCCAGGTCCTAAGGACAAAGAGCAAATTGCTGCTGGGCTGAAAAAAAATCCAGGCTGAAGGAGATAAAAGGGATCAGTTGCGAGAGGCTGCTCCCTTACTAGGAAGGTTTACTAAACTAATTCGTGGAATGGGCATGTTATCAGTAGAGGAAAGGCTGGACAGACTAGGCTTGTGTCCAGATTAAGAGGGGAATTCATTGAAGCATATCAGATCTCAAAAGGAGTCTTGACACGGTAACTGTGAAAAGGATGCTTGCTCATGTGGCAGAATCTAAAACAAGGGGTCACTGTTTAAAAATTAGGGATCATCCATTTGAAATAGGGATGTGGATCAAACTCTATTTCTCAATAAGGTATCAGAAGCAGGGGCTCCGAATATTCTAAAGGGAGAGGTACACAGATCCTTGATTAGCAAGAGGGTGAAATGTCAAAGGGATAAGTGGAAATATGGAGTAATCAGATGAGCCATTATCTTACTAAATAGCACAGAGGGCTCAAGGATGAGTGGCACTCTCCTGCTCCAAATTTGTACGTTGTTTGTATGATACAGGGATTAACCAAAAGAGACTTCTCCCCTCTGCTCCAGCCATCCTAGCTTCCCCAATACCAGTTTACACGATAAAAACTGTCATGCTATCAGTCAGGCCTGGGCCTCCCTCGGCTGCAGATAAAATTGCAATGGGAGAGGGATACGGCACTTGTGTGGCTGTTAAATTAGCAACTAAGGGTCTCAACAGAGGCAAGGGTTGACAGGCTGTCCAAATCCTCCACTCCCCATAACGAGAACGATAGGCTGGGGGTGGGCATGTAAACAATAGTCAGGACAAGCACTGCCCAAGCATCCCACCTTCTATTGCATAGTGGAGCACTGTAAAATCAAGGTCCATGGTTTAAAGCATGCACAAAAGAATGGGAAATGCTTCCAAAATCAATACAAAAAATGAAATTTTCCACTATTAAACTCTTCACAACACTGTCCTAGAGACAGTTTCCATTGTAGCTTTTATCAAGTGAGAAAATAAAACAGAAGCATGGCACGCTGTTTACCAGAACATAAAATTTTTAAGAATAGTAAAGGTAAAAGATAAAATGTGTAAAGTTTTCTTTAAAGTATAGATATCCCAAGGTACACGGTAGTGCGCTGAATGGCTGTACACGATACTTCCTAGACAGAAAACAAGATAGATAATTATTTATTTCCAGAAAACAGTAATAAATTAAAAAATACACTTTAATTTTATGGGAAAAGAATAAATTAGCAGCATTTTATGTTTAAAATGTGCATAAAATTGAACTAACTAATTTCTTAATTTGAATAACTGCACTTTCCATGCAATACTTACTGCTTCATTGTACTGGTGCTGTTGAATATATAGCCGGGCTTTGCGTAGCATGTCCTGCCCTTTGGAAAGGGAAAAGGGTCTAACGAAAGGAAAGAAATAGTCAAAACTGAATCCCCATGTTTAACTAGCTATAATTGAAATTCACAAGAGAAATACACAATATGATTTCTTTTATCAGGTTAACCAACTGAATCAAATCAATGCCCCCAAACAGGACTGACAGATATACACTGAGATTGCATACATTTAGTCTCACCAGCTGACTCTTCCAAATCATTATACAGTAAAAATGGAGGTGATTGCAATATTCTGAAGGCAGTGCAACTGTACAGCAATGTTGTCAATGTCAATGCTAAGTGACATATTAAATAAGTTCTTTCTTGAGGACCTTCAAATGAGCTTCTGATATACTGATCAAAGAGTTTGCTGAAAAGAGCAAAAACATGATTATTCTCCAAGCTTTACGATGCATTTAGAAACCTGATGAAGTTAGAAGACCTGCCTTCATCACTGGAAACCCAAATGGAAGAGTATCACGTGATGTTGAGACAGATAGAGCAATGTAACGAGAGATGACTTTCCCTTGAATCAGTGGCAGAACATTAATATGTGAAAACAATAAAAAAGAATCAGCAGCAGTGAACATAAGCCTATGAGAACAGACAGCAACCAGTGGTGAAGATTATATTTAAAAAAAGACTCAGGACACACCTACCAACATGGCAAGCTAGTACAAATAGTAATTTGATGTTGATTGATAAATATTGACCATAACAACAGGATTAGTTACCCTCCTCTTTGAAATTGTGCCACTAGCTATTTTAGTCACCTGACAGAACAGACAAAGCTGTGGCTTATTGTCTCAGCCGAAAGCGGACACATCCAACAGTGCAACACTCCCTTACGACTGCACTGGATATTTGAGCTCAAGATTCTGCAATGGGTTTGGAACATATAGCCTTCTGACTCATAGCCAACAGTGATACCAAATGAGCTATTGATAACTCTTTCAGAAAATGGGCAGTAGAATACAGTGAACTTACCTTGCTTCAAGAAAATAGAATGTTGGCATATCTGCACCGCCCTCTTTCCCCAGCCTACCCTGATCAAGTAATAAAAAAATTGAGAATAAAGGATTTAATCAACCAAATTTATTGATTCATTCATTAACTGAATGTGGACACTGTAGGCATGACTGACATGTTTATTGTCCGGACCTAATTACAAATAAACCAACTGGTTTACTAGGCCAATTCAGAGGGCAGAGACAATGGGAACTGCAGATGCTGGAGAATCCAAGATAACAAAGTGTGAAGCTGGATGAACACAGCAGGCCAAGCAGCATCTCAGGAGCACAAAAGCTGATGTTTCGGGCCCAGACCCTTCACCTGAGAGGATGCTCTCTGATGAAGGGTCTAGGCCCGAAACGTCAGCTTTTGTGCTCCTGAGATGCTGCTTGGCCTGCTGTGTTCATCCAGCTTCACACTTTGTTATCTTTAATTCAGGGGGCAGTTAAGAGTCCACCACACTGTTACATAGCTAGAGTCGTAGGCCAAGCCAGGTCAGATGGTGGACTTCTTTAACTAAGGACATCAGCGAATGAGATGGGTTTTTATGGCAAATGCTGATAGTTTCAGTTTGTGATCACAAGGATGAGACTCAGCTCCAGATTCTTTTTCATTCATTCACAGGATAAGTGCATGACTGGCCAGGCAGCATTTATTGCCCAAGCCTAATTGCTCAGAGGGCAGTTAAGAGTCAACGACATTGCTGTGGGTCTGGAGTCACATGTAGGTCAGACCAGGTAAGGATGGCAGTTTCCTTCCAAAAAAGGACATTAGTCAACCAGATGGGTTTTTGCTGACAATTAACAATGGATTTCTGGTCATCATTAGATTCTTAATTCCAGTTATTTATTGAATTCAAATTCCACCACCCACTGTTGTGGGATTCAAACACAGGTCCCCAGAATGTTATCTGGTTCTCCAGATTAACAGTCCAACGATAATACCACTAGGAAAGGATTTGAACCAATGTCCTGGAACATTCTGAATTACTGGTCTATGTGTCAATGTCACTACATCACCACATCCACATAAATTATGGTCAAAGGAATTAGTTCTGGTGAAAGGTCACTGGACTCAAAATGTTAACTCTGTTTTTCTCTCTACAGATGCCGCCACACAAGCTGAGTTTCTCCAGCAATTTCTGTTTTTGTTTCAGAATTCTAGCATCTGTAGTTCTTTGTTTTTATGTTAGGAAAATTGGGAATTGATTAGTTACAAATTTCCAATACTCTTAAATTATTAATGTAAAACCCAGAGCCATAGTCTTAAATTGAGGGGTTGATCATTAAGGGCTGCAATGTACAGAAATCACTTCATTGAAATGAGTGAGAACCTTTAGGTTTCTCTACCCTAGAGGACTGCATCATCTCAATCGGTGAATAAATTCGAAGCCAAGGTTGACACAGCTTAGATCTCTCAGGGGGCTGAGGAACATGGGAAGTAGCGAGAAAGTCAGTTAAAGCCCAAGATCAGCCTGGATCACATTAAATGATGAGCAGTCTTGACAAGCAAATTGGCTGACTCCTGCTCCTTGTGTGCTTGACTTGCTTGATTCACTGCAGATTTCAAAAGAGCAAAACTACACCCCATTCAAAAATATGTAAAATACTAGTGGTTTAAAATACTGTAAAAGTTTGTCACTAAATTTGGAAAATATAAACTGATATAAAAGAATCAGCAAGTCAAGAAAAGTAGGTTCTGTCTTTGACATGTGCAAGAGAAAGATCAATGTCATTTACGTAGATTTTCAGGTGACATTTAATATACATGGCCACATCGTGGCTCAGCAGGACGGAGGGCAGGGGGCGGGGCAGTGGCACGATGGCTCAGTGGTTAGCACTGCTGCACTGAGCCTTCTTTCCGAGAAGGATTTTAGGCAATCAGGTGGGTTTAAATGACAATTCAGGAGTCACATGGACACAATTATTGGTACTAGCTTTTCACTCCAGATAGACTATTGCGGGATTTGAGCTGGTATTTTCAGATCATTTATCTAATATCTGGATTACTGAGCCAGTATGCTTTCATTCACTCAGATTAGACACAAATTGTTTTCCGATTTAAGTGTATTTACTATTGGCGTGGGTTAGGAATAGAGGAAAGCATGTTTATGTTTGCGTGTGATATCAAGCTAGATGACACAATAAGCCATGTACAATAGAACAGAAAATTACGAGACACGGACACACAAAATGAGTGGGGGGAAATGATTAGATGGTAGTGCTCAATGTAACAAATCTGCAGGAGCACATCACCAATTTACATAGAAATACAAGTTGATCCAGAAAGCTAGAGTAGGGTGTGAATGAACGAAAGATTCTACTTTGTTTAGGTACAGATTATCTTGAAAACTAGCTCACTAGTCTAAAAAATAATCACAGAAGGCTTGGATAAGTAAGGGGGGTAGAATCTCTACAGTTACACAAAGCCTTGGTCAGACCTCATTTGAATAAATGTGTTCAGTTTTTTGCATCCTGATTTAGAAACAATATATGGGCCTTGGACAAAGTCCAAAGAGATTCGTTAGTACAACTACAGGTATAACGTGATTGAGCAATAATGAAACTGGGTCAACATCCCTGAAGGTGAAAAAGAAAAAAAGTGATTTGACTACAAATTAGGCATATTGAGAGAAGACAGACAGACAGACAGACAGTGGGGACTTCCACTCTGTCCATTAAGATGTCAGGGAGGGGTGCACACTGTGGGGAACACTGGCTGTCCACAGCCATTTGAGGGCCAATAAAGATTGAAGGTGAAATTTCTGTCTCTCAGTGACAGGTACCCACACCTCAGTTGTTGACCAATCAGAAGCTGGCAGCTCTCAAGCACTTGCAGACAGAGTACTGGATTGGGATTTGGGGTGTTTGCAGAGGCCAAGCTGGCAGGCTTCAGTGAGGTGTTTGGGGAAGAGGGGATAAAACTTTGGTGTTTCCCCATCCAACTATTCAACCAGCCTAAAAAGAATCACGTTAGTGCTGAATGGACTTGTTCTGTTCAGGCCATCTGTGCTAGCAAGATCCAGGAATCCCACAAAGAAGAGATCTCACTCCTGCCTAACACTAAACCACACAGAGAAATCTGCTTGGCTGGGTTGCTGGAATGGATCTTTTTTGTTTCCCGTTAAAGTCCAGATGCAGTGGACGAGGCCCTCAAGTATGAACGAACTGTCCACTCAAGTGCCTCGACTGTCCCATTAGCAGGTGATCCACCTAATGCCAGTCCCCACATTCAATTTCACCAAAGGAGCTTAAAACCCAGCACCATGCAAGTCACTTGGCACTTTTGTTCTTATGCTTCCTAATGCTTCCTTTTAGATACCATGGCTTTGTATAAATATAACATAGTGTAATCTCAAATGGCTGGAGTTTGTTTTCTTTTTACATATGAATGGTTTGCAGATATGTACTAAGGTCAGAAATAATAAAACGGTTATACTTGTCCTATCCCAGGCTGCTTTAATTTTCAATATTGTTTAACTTCTGGTGAAAGACGTGTGAGATTCATGCCTGTTGATTTCTCTTGGTCACCACTTTATGGAACAAACTATTGCACACAGTCCAGAGATAAGGAAACGAGACAATGAGCACAGGATAATCACATCTAAACCATTTTAAACTGCAAACGAATGTTTTGTACGAACTACCTAATTTCTGAAATCTTGTTTACCACCTGACAACAGTTATTGCAATGAATCATTCAGTCAGGATTAAATGGATTGATGATGGTTTTGTGTCTGCAAAATATTTCCAGCAAAATACGATTGTATTTATTTGTTTGCTTGGCTCTGTTAAAGACTGTGCGTGGCTGGACTTTGTTGCATGAAATAAAGGATTATATTACAAGAATAATTAGCTGACTCAGGCAGTTACAACACAGGAGGAGGATTTTGAGCACATCAGGTCCAGGTCAGTCAATAAGATAAATAGAGTACCTGTCAAAAGTCAACAGCATTTTATAATCTGCACTTGCACCCTTTTCTACCCATACCTACTCAAAGCCTACCTAAATAAGCAAATCTGGCCAATGGCAAGGCAATCCCATATAAGGCAGCGTATGCATTAGTTAATCTATGCCTGGATAGATTGCACTATCTACCATTTAAAGTTCTACAGGTCTGTTTGCTGAACAAACCTGGCTGCCAATCTGGCACAGCCTCAGTCTTAAAATTCTTATTTCTCCACAGACTTGCCTCTTTGAATCTCTGTAATCTATACTATCATGATCTTGCAGTGCTGATGTTACAAATTGCTAAGAAAGAAAAAGATTCAAAATATAGATTTCAGATAGATACATTAGGTGTTAAAAGTCCTTTCAAGATGAAAGTGACAGTGGACAACACTGGACTATTGCCACTCTTAATGACCTGGAATTATCTCGCCATTATCTCTCCCCCTATATATCCTGCGCTCATGAGCTTTCATCCAGTTCACCTTAAGGAGCAGTGCTCCAAAAGCTTGTAATTTCAACTAAACCTGTTGGACTATAACCTGGTGTCATGTGACTTCTGACAAAACCTACTGAACTGTGTTACCTCAGCATCCATCATAGAAGGAAAACATTTAAAATTCAACTACCTCTTGGGCAACATAACAGGTCTTCTAAAGGTGTGAGAATTCAAAGTTTGTGGAAAGTGAGAAAGAACAGAACAATGTAGTTAAGAGATAACAAGGTGTGGAGCTGGATGAACACAGCAGGCCAAGCAGCATCACAGGAGTAGGAAAGCTGATATTTCGGGCAACGTAGTTAACTTCTTTACCAAATGAAACAATGGCTTATTTAAAATTAACATAGCAGCCATTTTGCTTTGATTGTGATAAAGACAGGCTCCAAAAGCCATTTGTGTAGAGACCAGAAGACAGACACCTTTAAGTAGTCATTGCTTGTCAATAGAGAAAGGTATCCAAGATTGTTGGGCTGAACCAACCTAACATGAATTACATGGATCTGTGCGAGCAAATTCCAGCCAGATGACTACAGAATCTATCACAGCTTCGTAACCTTATGCCAACTTATTTTTTAAACTATTTCAATTGAAGATAATCTTCATGCAAGCCAGCCTACAACAGTAGTAGAGACTGATCTTATTTCCATCTCCATACATAACTTGAGCATAAATCTGTGTTCTTGCTAATAACTTTATCAGTTTTACTTGAACTACAATGGAAGTTTTGCAAATAAATTAGCAACTATGTTAAGTCTGATGTTTTGCTGCTTTTTTAAAAAATTGCTGAAACACAAACTAAAACCGGACCACACAGATACAAATTTAATTCATGGATCACTACAAAGATGCAACCGGTGTCGTCATGAGATTACCAACTCTCCAAGATACTTGCACTTTCTCTTCTGCTTATACATCGCTGATTTAGGTGGCTGTGTCTTCAGTTATCTGGGTCCTGGAAGTTCATCTCTAACACACTCTGTGTCTCTCTTTAAGCTTCTCCCATCACCAAAATTCTACAGAGATAATGGGAACTGCAGATGCTGGAGATTCCAAGATAATAAAATGTGAGGCTGGATGAACACAGCAGGCCAAGCAGCATCTCAGGAGCACAAAAGCTGACGTTTCGGGCCTAGACCCTTCAATCAGAGAGGGGGATGGGGGGAGGGAACTGGAATAAATAGGGAGAGAGGGGGAGGCGGACCGAAGATGGAGAGTAAAGAAGATAGGTGGAGAGGTAGGGAGGGGATAGGTCAGTCCAGGGAAGACGGACAGGTCACGGAGGTGGGATGAGGTTAGTAGGTAGCTGGGGGTGCGGCTTGGGGTGGGAGGAAGGGATGGGTGAGAGGAAGAACCGGTTAGGGAGGCAGAGACAGGTTGGACTGGTTTTGGGGAAGGGGTCAGTGGAAGGAGGGTTGGGTTCCCGGTTGAAGAAGTAGGCATGCAGGCGAAGACGGCGGAAAAACTGCTCTATGTCCGACCGTGACTGGTATTCGTTGATGTGTGGTTGTAGGGGGACAAAGGTGAGCCCCTTGCTCAGGACTGACCGTTCGTCCTCAGTCAGTGGGAGGTCTGGCGGGATGGTGAAGATGCGGCAAGGCTCAGTGTGGCTGTTCCTTTGCAGGTCTGGGAGAGGGAGGCTCTGAGCTGTTGCAGGCTGGATTGCAGTGCCTGGAGGTGCCGGCGCATGGCTGCAAGTGTCTGTTTCAGGACTCGCAGGGAGAACCGCTTCTGAAGGGTCTGAATGTTCTGGGTGTAGAGGTGGTCACGGTTGGGGCCAAATTGGGAAGGCTGAAATGTGGACTGTAGTCCCTTGGGGATGATCTGGTTCCGTAGGCAGGTGCTGAGAAAGGTGATGTGGCTGTGGTACCTGGTTTGCTTCAGGACATGGTCGAGCAGTTTCAAGGCCGAAGAGATTACAAGAGAGTTGCAATGGGAGAGAGATTCCCTGAGGTTGGTCCGGAGGGAGGAGGGTAACTTCTTCAGGTTAGGCATCCCTGGAAGAGGCTTCGCAGTGAGGTTAAAATAGTATCAGAGATAATGGGAACTGCAGATGCTGGAGATTCCAAGATAATAAAATGTGAGGCTGGATGAACACAGCAGGCCAAGCAGCATCTCAGGAGCACAAAAGCTGACATTTCGGGCCTAGACCCTTCAATCAGAGAGGGGGATGGGGGGAGGGAACTGGAATAAATAGGGAGAGAGGGGGAGGCGGACCGAAGATGGAGAGTAAAGAAGATAGGTGGAGAGGGTGTAGGTGGGGAGGTAGTTCCAGTTCCCTCCCCCCATCCCTTCCTCCCACCCCAAGCCGCACCCCCAGCTACCTACTAACCTCATCCCACCTCCGTGACCTGTCCGTCTTCCCTGGACTGACCTATCCCCTCCCTACCTACACCCTCTCCACCTATCTTCTTTACTCTCCATTTTCGGTCCGCCTCCCCCTCTCTCCCTATTTATTCCAGTTCCCTCCCCCCATCCCCCTCTCTGATGAAGGGTCTAGGCCCGAAACGTCAGCTTTTGTGCTCCTGAGATGCTGCTTGGCCTGCTGTGTTCATCCAGCCTCACATTTTATTACCAAAATTCTACAGCCTGGTTTTCCATGTGAAGCCTTTGCTAAATTAAAGCACATGAATGGCAAGCAATCTCAATGGAGCATACAAAGATGGTGAAGGGACTTCTTCCCCAGCTGGGGAGTCTGAAACGCGAGGGACAGTCTCAGGGCTGGAGGCTAATCATTTAGTAGCAAGATAATGAGAAATTACTTGACAACCTTGCAAGATTTTCTTTAGAAATATAAAGGTCAAAAGAGAGGGAAAAGTGCGCTTTGGGCTGCTGGAAAATGACGCTGGAGAAGTCATAACGGGGAACAAAGAAATGACAGAGGAACTGAACAAGTATTTTGTGTCAGTCTTCATGGTGAAAGATACAAGTAACACCCCAAACATTCAAGAGAGTCGGGGGGGGGTCAAAAGGTGAGTATGGTGGCCATCACCATAGAGAAGGTTTAGAAAAACTGAAAGTCTTAAAGTGGATAAATCATCTGGACCAGAAAGGAGATAGCCGAAGAAATAGTCGAAGTGTTAGTGTGATCTTCCAGGAATCACTGGAGTCAGGGAGGGTCCCAGAAGACTGGAAAATCACTAATGTAACCCTTCCCCATTTAAAAAGGGAGCAAGGCAAAAGATGGGAAATTACAGGCCAATTAGCCTGACTTCGGTCGTTGGTAAGATTATAGAGTCCATTGTGAAAGGTGAGATTTCAGAATACTTGGGAATGCATGGAGAAATAGGGCAAAGTCAGCATGGTTTCATCAAGGGGAGGTCATACCTGACACATCCGTTAGAATTCTTTGAGAAGGTAATGAGCACGTTAGACCAAGGAGAGCCAATGGATGTTACCCACCTGGGCTTCCAGAAAGCCTTTGACAAGGTGCAGCCCAGGAGGGCACTGAATAAGATAAGGGCCCATGATGTTAGAGGCAAGGTGCTCGCATGGATAGAAGATTGGCTGCCTGGCAGAAAGCAGAGAGTGATGATAAAAAGGGTCCTTCTCAGGATGGCAGCCGGTGACTAGTGCTGTTCTGCAAGGGTCAGTGGGACCACAACTTTTTATTTTATACATTAATGATCTAGATGAAGGAACTGAGAGCATTCTGGCTAAGTTTGCAGATGATACAAAGATAGGTGGAGAAACAGGTAGTATTGAAGAGGCACGGAAGCTGCAGAAGGATTTAGACAGGTTAGTAGAGTGGGCAAAGTGACAGATGGAATATAACGTGGGAAAGTGTGAGGTTATGCACTTTGATAGGAAGAATAGAGGCATCGATTAGATGCCTCTAAATTCTAAATGGTGTGAAAATTCAGAAATCTTAAGTGCAAAGGGACTTAGGAATCCTAGTCCAGGATTCTCACAAGATAAATTTGCAGGTTGAGGTGGTAGTTAGGAAGGCAAACACAATTTTGGCATTTATTTTGAGAGGACTAGAATGTAAAAGCAGGGATGTACTTCTGAGAAATGAAAAAAACTCTAGTCAGACCACATTTAGAGTACTGTGAGCAATTTTGGGTCCATGCCTCAGGAAGGATGTACTAGCCTTGGAGGCGGTCCAGAGGAGGTTCATGAGGATGATCCCAGAAATGAACAGGCTTAACATATGAAGAATATTTGATGACTCTGGGTTTATACTCGACGGAATTGAGAAAGATGAAGCAGGATCTAATTGAAACTTACAGAATACTGAACGGCCTGGACAGAGAGAACGTTGGGAACATGTTTCCATTAGCAGGAGAAACTAGGACCTGAGGGCACTGCTTCAGAGTAAAAGGGAAGAGTCTTTAGAACAGAGATGAGGAGAAGGCAGGGAGTGGCGAATCTATGGAATTCACTGCCACAGATGGCTGAAAGGACCAGGTCATTGAGTATATTTAAGACTGAGACAGATAGATAGATTCTTGATTGTCAAAGGGATCAACGGTTAGGAGGGAGAAAGTGGGAGAATAAGGTCAAGAAACTCATCAACCATGACTGAATGGCAGCGCTGACTTGATGGGCCGAATGGCCTAATTTCTGCTCCTATGTCTTATGGTCTATCCTTAAAAAGATAGATAGATTTTGGAACTCTCTGCCTCAGAATGTTGTGGATATTCCCTCGTTGAATACATTTAATGTTTGAATTGGTAGACTTTTGGCCTCTTAGGGAATTATGAGAAATGTAAACCACACAAAGGGTCGAGTTAAAGCCCAACACTGACATGACTAAATAATGGAGCAAGCCTGATGGACCGAATAGTCTACAAACGGTATTATTTTTTGTGTTAAGTAGATTTAAAATTTCCATCATTCGGTTAACAAGGATTCCTGGCAGAGTGCAGAGCTTAAATGCTTGGAGGTTACAATAGTCTGCCGCACTAGAAGAAGCACTAAATTATCCCAAACAAAAAAAAACTTGCTAATTTTAGTTCAGTCTTGAAACCTAACAAGAAAGTAGGTGGGTGCCACTTCTGTTAAGTTAGCAAAGCTTTACAACAAAACAGTTTGGATGTTTTACATCTAATGAGCTATAATGCGAGTTTCAAAAAAAATGTAAACTGTAATTTGTACAGCAGCTGTTAAATAATATAACTGCATCTATATCACTGCCATAGAGACAAGATGTCAGCAGATTTTCTTCAAGGTGCCATACTTGTTTTCAATTCTAATCAGTTGCATAGAGATTCTCTGGAAAGTTCAATTTACACTTCAATACAAATTTGGCAACAAATAGTTTCATGTCACACATCTATGAAGTGGACAAGTGCCAAAATATAGCATGTTAGAGTGCTCCACTGGGAGAAAATGGGTTGACAGATACTAATAGCTGTCTCTCTAAAAAGGCCAATTTGGCATACAACTCATTTATGAACCATTTTAGTAATTTCCTCTGCCCCTCAGATCAACCTTAACGGAGGAAACAGTTAATACTAACATTTACAAATAGAATAATAAGATGCTTTCACCTTGATGGAGTGCTAACGGCTGCAGACACATGGCTTTCCTGCTATTGATGGAATCTGGAAGATAAATGTTCTAACCTCAGAAGCAATGACAGCAGCAGGGACTATGATGATCCTGGTTCTTGCAATCTGCCGTGAAATTAAATGCTTCCTCTTCAGAAAAGCGACATGCTCTGAGCTGGTTCAACCAGTCAGTCAGCACACTTACATCGTTTTGTACAACATTACCATCCTGACTTGAATCTCTACTGCAGTTCCTTCACTATAGCTGAAATGAAATCCTGGAACTCCCTTTTTACTAAAAGTATACATGAAAGTAGCTCACCACCACCTTCTCAAGGGCAATTAGAGATGGAAAATAAATGCTTGCCTGGCCAGTGATGCTCAGGTCACAAGAAAGAATAAAAAAATCTCAGTGTTGATAATATGTATACTACTAAACAGTCAGCTGCGTCAATTGTCACACCCGCCAAGTGCATCAAGATTTGCAATTGTCTCATGCCACAGAACTCTCAGTTCTGTGACCCCAGCTTGCAGAATAGTCAAGAAAGACATTCACACCACCACATCACAGCCATAGTGTCATGATGTCGGCAAGCTGAGGATCCAGAGAAGAACAGAGCTCAGTTTATCAAATCACCCTCTGATGAAAGACCGATGATTAATAAAATGCAAGAGAAGGTTAAATGAAAGCTATTTTGGTGTAATTCTCTTAGGATACAAGGAGGGTAGACAGCATACAAAATTAACCCACAGTTTATGTTCCAAGAACAAGACCGAATGCATAAAAGAAGTTATGTCTGAAAACTTAAGAAATTCTCTCAAGAGAACACTGAAATATTGCTTGTATGGCAGTGTAATGCATTTATTATGTGAAATTTTTTGAATGGCCTCCTCCTGCTCCTATCTTCTATGTTTCTACGTTGTACGAATTATTTAGGAAAATAACAAAATAATGGGCTGGGATTTTTCTGTCAGCACTGGGTGAATGGTGCCAGGCTGTAGGCTTTGGAATGGCAGTTTATTGTAAATTTAAGAGCTATAACTGAGCAGTGACCTTTAAATGGAGCTGGAACCTGTGCAAACAGGGAAATTAAACGTGAATCTCATAACCAATTAAATTGAAGCATCATTACTGAGCACTACACAGCCTTTTTAAATCAATCATTCATGGGAGCAGGGCTCTTCTGGCACAGTTATAGTGTCCCTACCTCTGAGCAGGAGGCCCAGGTTCAACTTCCACCTGCTCCAGAGACGTGTCAGTATATCTCTGAATAGAAAATATCTATAGGATGTGGGTGTTGCAGGCTGCAGCAGCAGTTATTGTCCTTCCCTAGCTGCCTTTGTAAGCTGTTTTCATGCAGTCTATTTGACTTAGATAGACCCAAAAGTCTAAATCAGTGTGTCAGTTAAATGATTAATTCAATGTCAAATAAAGGTGCAAAAAGCAAAACAAATGAGCGGGAGAAGAAAGATACGGTTAAGTATTTTTTAAAACTTTCCACTATAATTAAAATATGAAGTCAGTGAGATGCCACACTTATAAAAGTTTAATTTTTAGGAATAGAGAAGTTGTTTGGTACTAACCAAAACTTATCACAGCGTTAAAATTCACAACAGACAAGCCCCAACATTTTCTGGCTATCTTAGTGGGTACCCATCATGTAAACAGTGCAATTTCTCAAGGGAAATCAGCAATGGGTAACAAATGATGATCTTCCTATCCCGTATGGAATTTAAAAGAACTCCACGTCCCGCTACACATTTCCATGCACGGTCTTTTAGAAAAATAACAGTACAACGACCAGAGCAGGGAAATTAAATAGCAACTACCTGATTTCCACATTAAACTGTACATGTGCGGTGGCTGGAAACTACTTTCTGATTTACTCCATAATAGCTAATGACTGCTGCCTTTATTGCCATGAGTGCCAGCTGTTCTTCAGCTTGTGAGCATGCTTGCCTCTGAATTACACGATTTTGGGCTCACCTCCCGCTTCTGAACTCAAGTACAAAATCAAGGCTGACAAATCAGTTCAGTACTGAGGGAATGCTGCAATGTTGGAGGTGTCATCTGTCAGATGATGAGTTAAATTAAGGCCCAACCTGTTTGTTCAGGTACTTGCGAACAATCCCATGGCACTTTTTCCAAAGAAGTGTAGGAGAACTGCCCCAGTGCCCTGTCCAACATTTATGTCTCAACACTGCAAAAACAGATTATCTATTAATTATCATTGCTGTTTCTGGGAGTTTGCTAGGCACATAAGGAGCAAAATTTCCCACATCAGAATTGCAACAACACTACACAAAGGACTACATTGGCTATAAAATGTTTCAAAGATATAAAAATGCCATATGCAAGTCTCTCCTTTATTTAGTTTTTTTCCAATGTCTGTCCAAAGAGAACACCCAATTGCCACATTCAGATGTCAGATCGGTAAAGCGTCAGATCCCAGCACAATAAGTAGACTACGTGTACAAAATGGTAATGAGCAGAATATAAACGCAAATAGAGATCCACCATGAACATAGGATTGCATGAGCTTCTTGTTATCTTTGTAATCCTCCCTCAAACCATCCACCTTCCAAAACTAATCAATCAGTCGCAGCATAAATGCCACAAATGGTAGAATTCTGAAGCAAAAACATGGAATGCACGAAATACTCAACATACCAATTAACGACCAGTTAACATTTCAGGCACAAACATCTGAATTAATGATTGAACTTAGTCAACACATTAACCTTTCACCAACAGATATATTTTCTGAACATTGTATGAAAAACAGCAGTACCGTCCGAGATCATTCACCCTTTTCACAACTCAGTCACAAGTTAGCTTTCAAGGCATTGCTGATTCAATATTAGCATTTGATTGAGATTGTTTCATAGCCAGACTCAACAATAATTAACACTTATAGAATGCCTTTAAAACATTCTCAATGATACAACGGTGGAGAGATGAGAGGTCCTGAGTTCAAGTACAATGTTTTACAAATGCAACTTCTTTTGCTCTTTTCCGAGATGAAGGTGATTCATGGAGGGAAAAACAGGTGCACTACTGGAATAGAGGTTGTATTGGTGGCTCAGAAAGGGGAATTTATTGTCCAGAAGGGCCTCTGGAAAATCTAGTGAGATATTGCAACCAAAGAAGAGCAATTTCGTCGGAAAAGCTACTCATACAAACAAACGGAATTTAAGCCACATTCACAAAGACAGGCATGAAATAAACACTGAAAATACTGCTCATTTCAAAAAATAAAATTGAACTATTACACAAAACAAAGAGACAGGCAGTAATCAACATAAGAATGAAGTGCAAACAGCAAATCATATGGAAAGTGACTCCATTGGGGATCCATTGAATTTACTTCAATATTGTAACAAACCTTTTAATTATGACATAACACAGTCATGATGCTAAGATGACAATTCTCAATGTTCCTCACTCAATTCATATTCACAGATAGTGACAAAGGGAACTGCAGGCTTCAACAATATAAATCCTCCTAAATGTTTAATAATAATTTAATTTTCACAATATAATTTATATAATGAAATCTAGATCATCAGGTCAGTCAGAAATCACAACAAAGGCAGGAAATGTTAAAATAGTAGCAACAAGAAACATATGTTCCTGACAGTGACAGCATACCCACCCCTCCTTTCAGCAGCACCAGCTGCTTTAATGAAATCTTTTATTTTACACGTTGGCCTTTAGCACTGACAGTACGACTGCAGATTCCTGTTTTCCTTGAGGTGACATCTCAACCACATGACCATTGTGCTAACAGGGTTATGGATCTGGCATGTATCTAACAAAAACAGAAGCAGCATTGCTGTCTGCCATCTGGCACTTTGGTCACTGGCTTCTTCAGTATTATCTATTTATTTAAATGTATCCTCTCTAGTTAATGACAAGTCACAGTCACACTTGTACCATTTATTATTCAAGTGAAAGAGGAGACCAAACGTTATTATCCTTTTCAAATTTAAAATTGATTGCCAGCTGCAACTCAGTGGAATGCACTCTTGGCTCTGAGGAAGGGTAGGGATACAAGACCCATTCAAGATATTTAAGTAGGAAACCTAAGCTGATGCTCTCGTGCAGCACTAAGCGCATGTTGCACTGTTGGAGGTGCCACTTCTCAAAGAAGGCCCTCATTATATCGAGGCAGACAGTTACATGGAAAAGCAATGGAGTTTTCCCCAGCGTCTTGGTCAATTTACTCTTCAGCTAACTTCACTAAAAATAGTTACTATCACAAATTGGCACTTACAAATTTCCTATAGTGCAAGCATGGCTACACTTCAAAAGTACTTCATTGTTTGCTTAGCACTTTGGTATGACGCTGTCACCTGAGCACTGAAATCGCCAATGTTTAAAGAAGGGATGCTTTTTGGTTCAGTGGTTTGTCTGAAATTACTGTCATTGAAGTTTTACATCAATCACCCTTCAAGAATTTTGATTGGTATGCACCAGATGGGCCTAAAATTAGGCTAGAATGTGCCGGGCCCAAGTCCAAGTCAGGGGAGCCAGTCTGTTGAGGACAATGACTCCACCAAAAACGGTGACAGCCCAAGCCCAATGTTAACATATTGACCTCAGAGTGAACAGGTTGCGGGATAGACTCTTCCTGCAAACACTTGGGCATAATATTCAGATTGCCAGTCCAGTTCTATACCAAGGAAGCACCGAATGATCACAGCATAAATTTTTCAGATGAGACAAACTGCCTGTCCTGTCAAGGTCACGAGGCTCTCTTTTGAGGAATAGCAGGGGAATTAACTCTCTTGCCTGGCCAACATTTATCATTCAACCTACATCACTAAAAACAAATTATCCGGTCATTTTCACAGAGTTGCTTGTGAGGGTTTTCTGTGTGCAAAATGGCTGGCCCATTTCAATATCACTTCAACAATGGTGGTACTCAGGGATTTCTGAGATTGCAAGAAGTGTTACATAATGCACTCGACTGGCATAAGGGGCTGGAGACCATACTCAAAATTGGGAATTCCCACATTCGGAATTCCAAACCCTGTTTCTCAGAAGATGCCTGGTCCAGGATTAGTGGCAGTATAGCTGGTGAAATCAAAAAGAAATGCTGATTGCAGGCAAAGATCAGTCCTCCTAGAATTCCAGGTTGAAATTATGGTACAAATCACTGAAGGAAAATACTACTAACATTTAGTAAATATCATATTAATCCATCTGTGCTACTAAGGAGGGTCTCGACACCAGCTGTGTCCAACTTGGCTTTAGCATTTCCTACATAACAATGATGGCAAAAATATTTTATGTGCCATAAAAGGCGCTTTAAGCATCCCAAGGTCAAAACACAAGAGACAGAAACGTAAGATTTTACTTTTGGCATTCTCTAACATAGCACAGCAATCTCTGGCAGAATACCTTCCTGTGAAGGGTGTCACAATCTCAGTGAAATTTCAGTAATGAGCTCATTTATGTGGCATTTATAATGAAATAGCTTCTGTTGTATATTTTATATCATTTTTACCACTAGAAAGTTCTACAGAGCATTCAATATGTTGAAATGCAGGGTAGGGGAGGCAATGTTGGTTACATTTTGAAACCTCAAAATATTTAAGTATTGGAAGGGTTAAACTAGCTTCAACATTATTTATGAATATGGTTATTTCTAACAAGCTAGAAAGTTAGGTTCAAAATAACCTGACACATCACTTAAAAAGCTGACAATTCAAGAACAGCCCTGATGTATGAAAACAAGTTGTTAAACAGGTTATGAAACCACTGAGAAGTGCACGAACCTCCTTGTACTGGAGGAAACAAATGGAAGTCATTTAGCGTAATCGGCATGCTGCAGGTATAATACAGGCTTTGCACTTCTGCAGTTTGCAAGGTCTGTTCCTGTTTGAGATCAACAAATGTTATTTCAATGGTCACATTCCTGTATCCAAACAACTCCATCTCACTGTCTTAGTTCGCAAAGGTACTCTTAAGTTCTTCAGTTGCAGAGTCACTTTACCTCAGTCAGACCCTTCCTCTTTTTTGGAAGTATTCTCTTAATCCAACTTTCTCAGTTTATTCTCACTGTGCCATAAACTCTCCCTTCCAATCCAACTCCTTCAAGCTGGTATACTTTATTTATTATCACCCCACACCTACCCCAAAACTACTGAAAGTGATAACTTTCCTTCTAGTCCCCAGAGAGCTCGCCACCAATCTTGCACAATTTAATTGCCTCCTTCCTCCTCACCATTTCTGAGCTTCGCCCTTTCCCCTTTACATCCCGAACACAGCTTCTGTTCTTGTTCCTTTACCATTTATTACCATCCATTACAGTCTCCTTGTTATTGCCATCTGTTTAATTCCCTTTTCATTTCCACATATTTTCTTCCCTTTTCACTATTATCTTTACCACTTATAATTCCAAACATCACTACAATCACTTCTCCTTTCACTGGTATCCACTTTGATTCTTGATCTTCAAAATTTTCCCTCTACTTGAGATCATTTCAGCTCTCTCCCATTGCTATCGATTTCTGCCAAGCCCTCCTCACATTTTCCTCCTATCCTACTTTGCTGTAGTTTAGAGTTTTCAGGCTCTGGGTAGGTTGGGCTCTCTTTCTTGGCTTTGCTACCTTGGCATTCTGCAAACTGGAACTCTGGAAAGAGGTTCTACCCAAAGTTCATGGAAGCGGCGCTGCTGTCACAACCACTGGGAGTACGCCAAGATGAGGAATGAAGGGTCTAGGCCCGAAACGCCAGCTTTTGTGCTCCTGAGATGCTGCTGGTCCTGCTGTGTTCATCCAGCTTCACACTTTATTATCTTGGAATCTTCATCAGAAGGGTCTAGGCCCGAAACGCCAGCTTTGGTGCTCCTGAGATGCTGCTTGGCCTGCTGTGTTCATCCAGCTCCACACTTTGTTATGTGAGAAATGGGAGCTGTCCAGTATATTACCCACCATATTCAACAACTGAATAGGAGTAAGGCTAGAGGAGGAACAGGGCTGCTCTGACAAACATTGGCACACTGACGCAAACAATAAGACTGATGCTTAGCATATACACGTGATGTCTCTTAAAAATTAAAGACTCCATCAGATGAATGCATAATTTTCATTCATACAAAATGGAAAAATAAATTTCAACTCACTCTAGGCAATTAAAATAAAAGAATTTACTTACTTAAACGGACTAAACAAAAAGGACAGTGTGGTCTCTTTTTTGTGAATCATCTTCACCTGTAAAATAATCAGAAGTTTCAAAATATGTTCCATGTCCAAGAGTTTTTTGGCATTCATACAGCAGCAATATTCACTATCCTCCTTTTTGTACAACTTGAGAGGTGTCCCGACGTTAAAAGTAGTGCAGCACTGAGGCACAGGAAGTAACTATTACCACAAAATTAATGCAACGTTCATAAAATGGGGCTTAAAACTAAGGTTTCAAAAACATGATTAATACTCTGCACATCCATCCTTGCTAATTCCTCTTCAAATACTTAGCTAATGGCTCTCCAAATTTAATGACTTAATTTCTAATCTCTTTACAATAATCTCACTTTGTGAGCAGAATTTTACAGATGGCAGGGTTTCCCTCTCCGCAACCTGAACAGGGCACGGGGAGGATGGCAGGAAATTCCACTTGCTTCCACATGCAAACCCACTGGTCAAAAGCGGGAGGTATGGATCATAAGATTCTGCCCACAGTATTCCACATCATGCACTTATAAATTCATCAGACTGGAAGAACAAAATTTTACTCCTTTGACCAGGGACCTTTCACTAAAATATAAACTTCTTTTTTGAAAAGGGTTTAGTTTAACCTGGAGACTCTGAATTTCCTTAGCTGTCTGAACCATCTGCCAAAATTTCAATCATTTCAACCTTTGCAGCAGGAGGTCAGACAATCCTGCGGAGATTCGGAGCCAGACGCAAATTGACTACTTTTTGGCAGTGCACTTGGCTTGAATTTCCCTTATTGGGGACTTCTGCCCACATTTTCAATTGAGCCATGATCCTGAGTTAGCTTCACTCGTTTAACAAGGTGTGTATTCAAAACGGTTCTCATTACCGTGAGGAAGCCAACCCAGAAAGACCCGTGTGGAGGGAAGCAGGGGCCTGGGACCAGGGAGGGGAGCATGGTGGTGGTGTGGAGGGGAGAGATGTGGACCAGCTCCGGTCCCCATAGCCTTAAAGCCTAATAAGGGGCTGCACAGTGGCTCAGTGGCCAGTATAGCTGCCTCACAGCACCAGGGACTCGAGTTCAATACCAGCCTCTGGCGGCTGTCTGTATGAAGTTTGCACGTTCTCCCTGTATCTGCTTGGGTTTCCTTCGGGTGCTCTGGTTTCCTCCCACACAGTCTAAAGATGTGCAGGGTAGGTGGATTAGCCATGATAAATTGCCTATAATGCCCAAAGAAGTGTAAGGTAGATGCATTAACTGGGTTACAGGGATAGGATAGGTGGATGAGTCTGGGTGGAATGTTCTTCGAAGAGTTGGTGTGGACTTGTTAGGCTAAATGGCCTGTTTCTAAAACAAAAGACTGGGAACAGGTGTAGCAGGAATAGGAAAGTAACTTTGAAAAGGGACAGAATTAACCAACTAAGGTGGTTGCAAACCACATCATGAGGCCAAAAAGCTTTTGTAAAAGCACCTCCTTCAATTTTGGACATTGTGGACAGTTATGCAACCACCTTGGTCAATCAGCTTCTAATTGGGCAATAGTGGAATGAGATAAAAATGGGAGGTAACCAGGTGAGAAGACCAGACCACATTCCCAAGCAGCATTCATTTACAATAGTCCAGCAAAGCAGGGAGAGTGAAATCCGTGGTTGCCACGGCTTTCTGCCCTACTACTTATGATACCAGCCACCCACTGTGGAATGCCATAGGAGATAAAATTCCACTTCAATTAATCATGAATTATATTTTCATAAAAATTTACTCATGTAATCCCAAAGCTGAAGTGTTATTAAAGCTGCTGCACTGATTCCAAAAAACAACAACATTCTTGCCATCACTTTTGGCTTATATGTCAACTTGATTCAGAATCAAATAATATCTACTTAAGTAAGCTCTCAGAAAATTTTGTTGTGATTTTGAATTGTTTAATGCTACGATTCAGGCCATAAACATGAATAATAATATACAGAAACATTGTCTGAGAATCTGAATCACCCTCTCAAAACAACGGTTTGTTGGGTTAGTATTTAAACTTCAAAACAAAAATAATGTTTAATAATAACAACAAATTTCATACCGTAAACTGTTCCAATATTTGCATAGTATTTGTCAGTATGCATTCAGCTTTAAAATGGTTGCTGTTGTTCAAGTATTCCAAAGGTAAAATGCCCTGAGAAACATAATATGTTTGGCATATTGAAACATGAACCACAAAAGTAAAACCTAAAATATCTGAACCAACTGCTTTAACTTATTTTAATACATTCTAACAACATCAGTTTACTCAGGCTACGTTCATGGAGTACACAGTGCCTCTCTCAGTTCTACTTAAAATATAGTTAACAATATGAAGCAGTTTATCAACAAGATAAAGAAAATAGTTAGATTGCCAAGCCAGACAGGTATTAGATTTCACAACATGTCTTGTATTCTTCAATAATTAGACGCACTTTCTCATTCAATGCATTGTAAATTTATAAGGTGCTGAATTCAAACAGATGAAAAGTCTAACAGAAGTTATTTTTGACAGTCTAAAAGAAACAATAAAATGTGGTGTATGTTGATAATCCACCTTAAATTATTTCTAAAATAAACATAACATTGTGCCTCATGAAATAAAGATGTGTAGTTTTTCTTTTCATTTCGAACAGGCTTGATGGGCCAGCTGGTCTCTTACTGCCTGTCAATTTTGTATAATTGTCAAATTCACATAAATATAATATGGCATGGTATTACATAACCAAAATGCTATGCACCTCCTTGAAGGTTGTCTTGAATTTTTGACTGGCAGAACCGTCTACATGAAAAAGGAGCAAATCGTGGTCAGTAAGTTCAAAGGAATCACTAATGGCCTACTTAAAACAATTTCCTTTCAATGTAGCACTATCCAAAGGACGAAAATGCTTTTACCCCACTTTGGAATCAAGCATCGATACCATATCTGACAAATACTCCAAGTGTGCCACTCTACTTCATAGTGGCATTCGTAGAATCGAAGAATCTCTACAGCATGGAAACAGGCCCTTCAGCCCAACATGTCCACACCGACACTCAGAGCATCCCACCCAGATTCATCCCCCTTTCAACCCACCTAATCTACACATCCCTGAAAACTACGGACAATTTCCCATGGCCAATCAACCTAACCTGCACATCTTTGGACTGTGGGAGGAAACCAGAGCACCCGGAGGAAACCCACGCAGACATGGGGAGATATGTGCAAACTCCACACAGACAGTCACCCGAGGGTGGAATCAAACCCGGGTCCCTGGCGCTGTGAGGCAGGGGCGCTAGCCACTGAGTTACCATGCGATCCAAATGAGAGAGATTAGATTAACTTGCCTATAGTTTCCTGCTTACTGTCTCCCTCCTTTCTTGAATAGATTCATTACATTTGCCATTTTCCAATCCGCAGAAACCCTTTAATACCAAGAAGAGGTGACCAAAGCAAACTGCTAATGTACTGACTGAAATTTAATCTGTTAACAGGATAGATTAGAGATCCATTCAAAGAATGATCTGGTTTGGCAGCCTGATAAAGGGTCTGGTCTGATGCCACCCAAATTTTCCTTGGATACACCCCTTAATGAGGATATATGCACACAGTTGCGGTCCTTGAAGAACAAGGACACCTGGGATGTGCGGGAGTGGAATGCCTCATCCTGGGAGCAGATGTGGCGGAGGCAAAAGATTGGGAACAGGGGATGAGATTTTCGCAGGAGGGTGGGTGGGAGGGAGGAGGTGTATTCTAGGTAGCTGTGGGAGTCGTTGGGCTTGAAACGGACATTGGTTTCTAGGTCTTTGCCTGAGATGAAGACAGAGAGGTCCAGGAAGGTGAGGGATGTGTTGGAGATGGTCCAGGAGGACTTGAGGTTGGGGTGCAAGGTGTTGGTGAAGAGGTTGAACTGTTTGAGCTCCTCATGGGAGCATGAGGCAGCGCCAATACAGTCATCAATATAACAGAGGAAGAGATGGGGTTTATGGCCAGTGTAGGCGCAGAAGAGGGACTGTTCCATGTAACCTACAAAGAGACAGGCATAGCTTGGGCCCATGTGGGTACACATGGCCACCCCTTCATCTGTGGAAGTGGGAGGAATTGAAAGAGAAGTTGTTGAGGGTGAGGACAAGTTCGGCAAGGCGGATGAGGGTGTCGGTGGAGGGGGACTGGTTGGGTCTGCGAGACAGGAAGAAGCGGAGGGCCTTGAGGCCATCTGCACGGGGAATGCAAGTGTACAGGGACTGGATGTCCATGGTGAAAATGAGGTGTTGGGGACCAGGGAATTGGAAGTTCCGGAGGAGGTGGAGGGCGTGGGTGGTGTCACGGACATAGGTAGGGAGTTCCTGAGGAGAAAATGGAGTCCAGATAGGTGGAGATGAGTTCGGTGGGGCAGGAGCAGGCGGAGACCATGGGACGACCAGGGCAGTCAGATTTGTGGATTTTGGGAAGGAGATAGAGCCGGGCAGTGCGGGGTTGGGGAACGATGAGGTTGGAGGCTGTGGGTGGGAGGTCGCCTGAGGTGATGAGGTTGTGGATAGTTTGGTGCTCGGGGGTGGGGTCATGATCCAGGGGCGGTAGGAGGTGGTGTCGGAGAGTTGGCGTCTGGCCTTGGCAACGTAGATGAGTCTGGACCAGGGAGATGGTGTCTGCATTGGACCTATTGCAATGGTCGGCACATTGTAGAGGATCAAGGCAATCTTGGAGGCTGAAGTTGATGCGTGCCATTACTAATCTCTTGAAGCTTCATAATGATGGATGTCAGAGCCACCGGGCTGCAGTCGTTAAGGCATGCTGCGTGATTTTTCTTTGGCACCAGGAATGCCTATGCACATTGCTCATAAGGTTTAATACGGGGATATGATTCCCTACAAGTGTATCAACAATAACGTAAGTGCATGGAATTCAAGGTAGTCTTGTGGCATAGGTTAGGAAGGAGAAGATTAAGGAAAGGCAGTACCCTGCGTAGTAGACACAATGGGAACTTCAGATGCTGGAGAATCCAAGATAACAAAGTGTGAAGCTGAATGAACACAGCAGGCCAAGCAACATCTCAGGAGCACAGAAGCTGGTGTTTCGGGCCTAGACCCTTCATCAGGCTTGGCCTGCTGTGTTCATCCAGCTTCACACTTTGTTACCCTGCGTAGTAGATGTGCCTTGTGGCGTTTCCCAAGAACCTGTGCTTGGATTTTCACTTTCTACTTCGCAGATGAATGACTTGGATGTAGAAATACACCGTTGCAGTTCAAGGAGGCAGCTTTCCATCACATTCTCAAAGGCAATATGGGATTGACAGCAAATGTTAGCCAAGCCAGCAACATCCACATCCCATAAAAGAATACATATGTATAGAATAGGAAGTTACATATTCACATTTACAGTCAGATTCAGAGACACAGATAGATATATTGCTGGAAACAGAAATTTACAAATCAATGTTAAAAGAAAACAAAGTGAGTAGGTAAGTGGAGCTCCACATTAGAAGGCAGCAAGTCAGGTACTGTGTATCTCAAAAAAAAAAATCAGAAAATCTTCATAAGTGAGAAGCTGTAGAGCAGCAAAGAATCTTGTATCGTATTACTCACCTTCCAACTCCCCAAATGCTGTCCACCATCTTTAAGGCAAAAGTCAAGATGTCAAAAGTGATGGAATGCTCTATGTTCGTCGCATGTGCACAGCTCCAACACTCAAGATGCTTGACATCATTCAGAACAAAGCATCCTGCTTGACTGGCACCTCACCCACAAACAATCAGCTCCTCCAACGCTCAACAGCAGCAATAGGCACCATCCATATGATGCACTGCAGAAATTCACCAGTGCTCTTTACACAACACTTATCATTAAATCATGAGAAATAATAACAGGAGTAGGCTACTGAGCTCCTTGAGACCACTCTACCATTCAACAGAATCATGGCTGATCCAACATTTCTCACATTCACTTTCCTGCATTTTCCCTTTAAGCTTTGATTCTCTAATTGATCAAGAATTTATCTATTCTAACTTTAAATATACGAAAGGACTTTGCCCCACAGCTCTCAATGGCAAACATTCCATTGTCTCACAACCCTCTCAAGAAATCATCCTCATCTCAGTCTTAAATCAGCACCCCTGTACTTAGAGGCCATGCCATCTGGCCTTAAACTCTCCCATGAGGGAAAACAACTTCTCGGCATTTACCCAATAAAACCCTTAAGTATCCTTTTGTTTTAATGACACTATCCCTCATTCTTTTAAATTCCAGCGAGTAGGGTCCCAACCTGATTAACATTTGCTCATAAGACAATCCCTCCACACCAGGAATTATCCAAGTGAGCCTCGTTTGACCTGCCTCCAATGAAATATCTTTCCTTAAAGAAGAGGACTAAAATTGCTCACAGTAGTCCAGATGTGGTCTAACCAGTGCCTTGCAGAGTTGCTGTGAGGCTTCCATACTCATATACCAATCCTCTTGGAAGTAAGAGTCAATATTCCATTAGCCTTTGTGCGTACTTGTTATACCTAAATACCAGCTTTCTGTGCTTTCAGGTATAATTACTTCCAAGTCCCTTGGTGTTGCCGCTTTCTGCAATTTTTCTTCTTTTAAATAATATTCTGGTCTTTTGTTCTCCCTTCTAAAATGAACACCATCACATTTTCACACATTATACATCATTTTTGCATTTTTGCCAGCTTTTTGCCCACTTATTTAGCCTATTGATATTTCTCTATAAACTGTTTGTATCCCTCTCACAACTTGCCTTTCCATCTATTTTTGTGTCAACTGCAAAGTTGGCCATAGTATACCTACCACCCTCCTCTAAGTCATGAAACCACCCTGCAAACAACCCAACACATTGAACATCTGTTACGACAAGGGCAGAAAATAGACAGGAACATTACCACACATCTTCCCCTTCAAGTCACTCACCATCCTGACTCGGAACTATATCACTGTTCCTTCAGTGTTGGTGGGTCAAAACCTGGGACCTCCCAACATGGTGTGTGTACCTACATCAAATGGACTTCAGTGGTTCAATGCAGCAACTCACCACCACTTTCACAAGGGTAACTTAAGATGGGGAATGAATGCTGGCCCAGTCATTATCGCTTAAATCTAATGAATTTTTTTTTTCCAACATTAATATAAATCGTCAGCAAAGATCACTAAAAGCTAGTGCACAGGTACAAAACATTATTTAAAAAAAGAACAACATAATGCCAGTTTTTAACTCACACAAAAATAAGGAAATTTTCTTGCCTCATCATTTTTACTGTGTCAAAAGTAAATATCTATTGTATAGTTGATGAGGAAATACTGCAAAAACATGGGTTGTAAGATGTTATTTAGAGGTTGAGTGTGATACCACAAGGTTATAATCTGAGGCGGGGTGCCTACCTTTGTTGACTAGTTGGCAGAAAAGCCATTCTGCTGAAGGCAGCTGATGAGGAAATTGTCGTAAACGGTAGGAGAATTACTTGGAGGAATTACCTAAAAGCTGAATAACACACCACAGGCTTGTATATGTAGGGTTTAGTGTCTATCATATTGATGCAGTTGCAGAAAAGAAAGTAGTTGCTATGGAGCTTTTCGGAATATGTATAGGTGTGCACCTGGGCACTGACATCTTTGAGTGCTGACAAAGAATTAACTCATCTTTCTTATTCACAAAGATGCTGACAGTTCTGCTACATATTGTCAGCATTTGTGGTGGTCTAAATTTGCAGTACTTCTAGATCTTCCTTTACTTGTTCATTTTAAGATGAATCAGATTGTTTACTGTGTTACTGAAGGCAAAATTACTTTTACCTACTACTTCCTTTGCAAAGACTCAAAGCTATATTTTTGTGGGGCCTTGAGACCAAGTAGTAACTATCTTCTTGGAAACTGTATCTAAGAAGCAGTAGAAGACTGGAGGGAAGGGAAGACTGGAACCAATCTAAATGATAAAGTGTTTAATAAAACCAAAAAGTAAAATACTGCAGATGCCCAAAATCTGAAATTAAAACAGAATGTGCTAGTGAAACTTAGCAGGTCGGACAACATGTGTGGAGAGAGTAACAGGGATAACATTTCAAGTCCAGCACGGCACTTCATCAGACCAAATGAAAAGCACATTTGGACTTGAAACATTAAACCTGTTACTCTCTACACAGATGTTGCTAAACCTTTATGGCTTATTCACAAGGGTTGGAGGGTTTAAGCTATAGAAGGAAGCGGAATAGTCTGGGGCTGTTTTCCCTGGAGTGTCAGAGGTTGAGGGGTGACCTTGTAGAAGTTTATATCATTTGGGGCATAAATATGGTGACTAGTCAAGATCTTTTCCCCAGGTTAGCGGAGTCCAAAACTAAAGTGCATAGGTTTATGGGACCTAAGGGGGCAAATTTTTCACATGGCTTCAGGTGTGGGTGTATGGGATCGGCTGCCAGAGGTGTTGGTGGAGGGCTGATACAAATACAACATTTAAAAGATAGCTGGGTGGGTATATGAATAGGAAGCAATTGGAGGGATATGGGCCAAATGTAGGTCAAATGGGAATAGATTAATTTAGACTATCCGGTATGAATGACTTGGACCAAAGGGACTGCTTCCATGCTATATATCTTGATCGAACTATAATGATATAACCTGCTGAGTATGCCAAAATTTTCTCTTTTTATTAATGAAATTTAAAAACATGACTTAGTATATTGCTTGTAACATGACATCATTCTCACCTGAAATCACATGCTCAAAAATATGGACACCTGTGGTCGCACAACACTTATACAGCCTGCACCAGCCATCGACAAGATTCTGGACTGCTCACAGAACCTCACAGGACACACACTTAATCATCACAAAAATACAGAAACAAAATTAGAGTACTTTCATAATTAGTAGTAAGTTCAATACGCACTGTCTGCAACCTAATTAAATAAAATCTCAAATATTAGCTTACCACCGAATTTAGAGGGAAGGGAACTCCAATTAAAGCAGCCATCAGCGGTGCTATGTCAGCCTGTGCAATGCCAAAGAGAAACATTTAGCTGCAACATTTTGAGGACAGCAGAAGTAATATAAACTTACATACTTTGTTAAGTCTAATAAATTAGAAGATCCTATTGTTGAGACCTTCACTTTTTCTAATTTTTGTCATTTTGGTTTAGAGCTGTTAACAAAAGACGTAGGTGACCTTCGAGTTGTGAGCATCATGTTCTTTTTTTAAAAGAAAGAGAACAAACTCATATGTTTCCGAGGTCAGGCCTGAAAGTTAATTCAACATTGATTCTCATTCAAAGAACCCTGTTGATGCTTCGGTTCTAGAGAGGCATTTTGCTCAAACAATGGAAGATGGTTGAATGTTAATGGAGGTCTCAGAGGGAAGTTGGTACCCAGAGAATGTTGGAAAAAGAAAACAAAATTTGCAGGGTTTTGAACTGTCTGTAATTATCAGAGGGATCATAGTGGCCAATGCTACAGAATGGAAGCTCATTGCTCCCTGGCTATCCTCCCAAAATCAATTTCTGGGAAGTTCGGAGAATGGAATCTCAGTTTTAAGAATTAAGTGAGTATTCCTCAGAGCATACTGGAAGCCATTTGCATTTAACAGTGTCTTCAGAAACCAAGCAAGATACAATCCCACGTATCTGCGATTTTACAGATGGCGGAGACCGCTTAAATAAACCAGCCAGTTATAGCTCATTTTTTGCTTTGAGATATTCCTTAACTGTGTCTGTTTGTCTGTCTGACTTTGTGTCAGTGGGTACTAGAATCAAAGAGGATTGGGAATAAATCACTCACATTAATTATCTCATTTAACTTAGCTCTGCTAAAACTGCTACATTATTAATAAATCATTAATTCTTTGGCTTAATTTATAAATACGGTGTCTGCTATTCAAGAGAGTCTGGTATTGGTTATCCAAAACTTTGCTTAGGAGCCAAGAGGCGGAGTGTCAATTTTGATAGTCATTGAAAGTTTTAATTTTACTCTTGTGAAAAGCAGGAATAGGGAGGCTACCTTGATTTGGCTGTCTGTCATCATGTTGTAACACAGCTAAACAATGATGATGGCTGAAATTGATATTGCCATATGGAAGGATAATTGGGTAATGAAAATTAACAAATCATGAATGTTTTCCAATGTGTCCTTCATTTACGCCTCTATGAACCAATAATCATTAGCTGTATGGATAATGTCCACTGACATTTCTTCCCTTCCTCAGAAACTAGCTTTCACTTCAATGGTGGCCTTCCTCGGATTGGAATAACTTGGGTGGCATTCATGGTTGTGAATCTACACTGACATTTGCATAAAATCCAGTACCGTCGAGCCATTTATGTACCTGGCAACAAGTGCAGCATCTATGTTGAGTTCAGAACACTTATTTGCACAGTGTTTGTCCCTAAAGAGTGGCCCATAAAACCAGTGATGTCAGCATTTTGGCTCGGGATTCAAACTCACATACAAAAGAGGAGATAATGGGGAAGTTGTGAAAAATTTTAGTCATTTCAACACTGTTATGTTCATAAGAGACCAGTATTTTGAAATATAGCATCTAAACAGAAGCTGAATACTGCAGAAACATGTTGCTGAAGCTTTCGCATTCATTAGGAAAATGCAAGAATGACAAACAAAATCACAACAATTTACAATGCAGGAGAATACAAAAGTCTAACCCAATTGGTCAAAGGGTTGCAACAAGAAACTACAGGATCCCCAAACTTCTGTATAACTTAAAAAAAAAATTCATGGGATATGGGCATCACTAACTGGGCAGCATTTATTGTTTAATCTACTGTTGCCCAAGAGAAGTGAACTGTCTTCTTGAATAGCTGCACTCCACTGGTGTATATGCGCACGGTGGGGAGGGAGTTGCAAGATTTTGACCCAGTAAGACTGGTAGAAGAGTGATATATTTCCGATGGAACTAGTGACATATTTCCAAGTCAGGATGGTGAGGGCTTGGAGGGGAACTTGCATATGGTTGTGTTCCCATGAATCTGCTACCTTTGTCCTTCTCAAAGGGTAGTGGTTGCGCATGTGGAAGGTCATCTTTATGGAGGCTGGGTGAATTTCTGCAGTGCATCATGAAGATGGTACACACTGCTGCTACTAAGCATTGATGGTATCGGGAATGAATGAGGGAGTTGAAATGTTCAAGATTTCTGATTTTCGAAATAAGATATCTTTTTCTTAAGCCAATTGTTCTAAAAGAAGTAAAAATTCATAATTTAGCTTGTGCCATCTGCATAATAAGAATATTGTGAGTTTTAATCATTTCAGCTTGGTTCTGATGCCATCAGTTGCATGGATCCGTGGGCCTAGATTTTCCACCCACTACACCTGTCCGACTCTGAATCCTCCTTTAAGGAGGGCCGTAAAGCAGACCTTTTTGACCATGTTGCATTGAAACATAAGTTTTTGGTCATCTAACAACATTAACATTGACTTATAAACAAATAAAGCACTGGGCCTCCAATGTCTTATTAGGTTAAAGGTGCTGTTAAAAGACATGTTGTTGCCATTTCTCTGCTTCTGCCCAGTTTAATTTTACAGGGAGCTGGTGAAGGTTTTCAGCATTGTTTGGCATTGGTGAGGGGAAAGTGAGGAGGATCGTCAATCAGATTGGCTCAGCAGATCCCCACATTCATGACATAGTCGAAGTAGGCATGGGGCTCATTTAACATCATATGGAATTCATTTATATAGCAACAAACATATGATTTACAGCAGTAATGTGACACGCATCCAACCCATCCTTGTAAAATAGTCATTTCAGGTTAGCAAGATGGGCAGTGATAAGCAAACCAACATTTAAAGATAGATAGGAAAGTGAAGTGGAAGTAAAAGATCAGCTACAATTCTTTTATGGTAGAGCGGGATTGAGGGGTAGATAGTCTAATCCTGCTCCACTTTATGTTAACAAGATGGTATCTTTGTACTTGGAACTTTGGAGTTTAAAATGTGAGAATATTTTGGGTGTCAGTTTTCTTTTCACAATAAGGCTTAGAATACAATGTTCAACTTTGAGCAAGATAAGGATTTTACCTGGTTTACATCTAATCGCCTCCAGTCATTTAGTTTCCATTCTGAAACAAGTATCAAGAACAAATTTTAAAAATGCAAACATAATGAGTTCTCAATACCTCTCACTCCCTGGGCAAAGAAAATAAAAATCACATGTTAGCACATGATTGGTGAAAGGTGTTGGAAATTGGCTTGGAAAAAGACTCTAGTCCTCCAACTCATTTCCACCTTGGTAATGAATGTATATCCCAGTGACTACCAGCAAGTCAGTGGCTATGTATGATGTGGACAGGATGATGGATTGTCACTTAAGAACACGGTTACACCATTTTGCTCTCCTCAGTTTCACTTACAAGGTCAATGATGAATAGGAGAAGCAAGCAGAAGCATGCATCTAGCATACTTGTACAAGGTAAGATCACCTTGATTTTTCTGTTTTGACCTAGCTATTCAGTGCTTCAGTTAGTGGAGAGTGGGCTAAAGATTTTTTCACAAAAGCAACGTTTTTCTGTACAACAACCTTTGGATCTTCCTCTGTACCCTGCTTTCCCCAGTGAGGAAGAGCAAGAGGAGTAGAGACACCTGGGAAGAGTCCTGATGCACAGAGGGCAAATGAGTCAGGAGAGGTGTCATTCAGCCAAAAGTTCACCCCGCATATAATTAATCGTCCCAAATTTCTGAGGTCTAAAGCACCACAAAGCAGGTTTCCCCAGGAAATGTTAAATGACTCGTGCAAGAGGCCTTCAAACTGGACCGTGCTGCATCGTCTTGCTCTCCAACAAAATTGATATTCAATGAATACAAAATAGACTTATTCCAGTCAAATGCAGAGGACTTTTGCAATATTTCACTATGCATGGTACTTCAGGTATGCTACTGATGCCCCACTCAGAACATCTAATTTGTAAACTTTGGTTTTCCCTGGACGTAAGACCATAAGACATAGGAGCAGAATTAAGCCATTTGACTCATCAAATCTCCTCTGCCATTCAATCACGGCCGATATGTTTTTCAACCTCTTTCTTCTGCCTTCTCCCCATAACCCTGCGTCCCTACACTAATCAAGAACTCATCTATATCAGTCTTAAATTCACTCAATGACTTGGCCTCTAAAGCCCTCTGTGGCAATGAGTTCCACAGATTCACCACCATCTGGCTGAAGAAATTTCTCCCCATCTCAGTTCTAAAGGATCATCCCTTCACTCTGAGGCTGTTCCCTCAGTCCTAGTTTCTCCTAGTGGCAACATCTTCTCCACATTCACTATTTCCAGGCCTCTTATTATGCTGTAAGTTTCAATCAGACCCTCCCTCATCCTCCTAAACACCATCAAGTACAGACCCAGGGTCCTCATTCGCACCTTATGTGACAAGCCCTTCATCCCTAGAATCATTCCTGTAAATTTCCTCTGAGCCCCCTTCAATGCCACCACTGCTCAAAACTGCTCGCAATATTCTAAATGTGGTCTGATCAGAGCCATGTGCCTTCCTAACTGCCAACCGAACCTGCATGTTAACCTGAAGAGAATCCTGAACAAGGACTCCTAAGTTATTCTGTTCTTCACATTTCTGAAATCTTTCCTCATTTTGAATGGAGTCTTAACCTCTATTCTTCTTACCAAAGTTCACAATCTCACACTTTGCCACATTGTATCCTATCTGCCACTTCTTTATCCACTTTCCCAGCCTGTCCAAGTCCTTCTGCATCCTCCCAGCTTCCTCAACTTTACCTATCCCTAAACCTATCTTTGTGCCATCTGCAATATTTTCAACAATACCCTCAGTTCTTTCATCCACATCACTAACATATAATGTGAATAGTTGTGTTCCCAACACGGACCTCTGCGGAATTCCACTCGACGCCAGTTGCCTTCCTGAAAATGACCCCTTTATGCCTGCTGTTTGCCTTCTGCCAGTCAGCCCATCTTCTATCCATGCTAGTACCTTGCCCGTAACACCATGGGCTCTTATCTTATTTGACACCTTTCTGTACTGCACCTTGTCAAAGGCCTTTGGGAAATAAGAATAAATCACGTTCACTGGCTCTCTTGTCTAACTTGTTCATTTGCTCCTGAATGAATTCCACAGATTTATCAGATATGACCTTTCCTTGACAAAGCTGTGCCCACTCAGCCCTATTTTACCCTGCACTTCCAAGTAGCATGTCCTAAATAATGGACTCTAAAATCTTACAAATGACCGAGGTCAGGCTAACCAGACTATAGTTTCCTGTCTTCTACCTCCCTCCCTTTTTAAATAGGGGTGTTACATTAGCCATTTTCAAGTCCTCTGGGACCCTCCCCATCTCCAGTGATTCATGAAAGATCTCCACCAATGCTTCTACAGTCTCATCGGCTATCTACTTTAGAGCTCTGGGTGTCGACAAGGTGATTCATTCACACTCAGAGCTTTCAGTGTCCCCAGCACCGTTTCCTTAATGATGGCCACTACCCTCCTCTGTGGAGGAGATGATGTTGCACCTGCAGCCCATTGGCTCCTTTACCTCAACATACAGTTCTATTTTCTGACTATTTTCCTGGCAAAGGGGTTTGTTCTGAATTCTTCATTGGATTTATCAGCCTTATTTTCATCACTCCTTGTTCTGCTGTCCCTTGCAAGTAGCAACATAATTTTAACATCATCCCCATCAAACGTCTTCATGCAATTTTTGAGACCTCAGATTTCCTGCAGTCTTCTCATCTAGAGAAAATAATCTCAGCCAGTTCAACCTTTCCTGCTAAGCATATGATCCAAGTTCTGGTATTATTAAATTTTGGTAACGGAGGAGGCCTCTTTGTTGTGAAAATGGATCTGGAGGTCTGAATCCAGAAGTTCCTACTCCAAACGCAAAAATTTCAATTTTCATGTCCACTAGGCCAATATTTATTGCCCATCCCAAACTGCCAACAGGGCAGTTGAGAACCTACTATATTGCTGCGGATCTAGAGTTCCAAATTGCATATCTCTCACTCACAGGGCAGCCGCCCATATAAAATGGAAGCTACCATGCCTGATTTTTAATAGCCAGCATAGAAAAACACTGGTAAATAGACTGGACCTGACAGGGGCAGGGCTAAACTTTGCATAACTGCTTGGATAGATAGGGCAGCCTTTTGGACAGTTGAGGTACTGCTTTGGTTACAGTTTCAAGGCACCTTTAGGGGAAATAAAGTGCCTTAGGGGAGTGGTAAAGTTCTCTTGAGGATTGTTAAAAGTAGATGTGAAAGTGCATAAGAGCATTAGAATAGTCACATGCAACTGTCAAGTTATCAAAGCAAGTAAAATTCCTGTTCTTTTAAATATTTGACAGCAAACCACTGAGGTATGAAAAAATATTACTGCTTATTTTTCATCACCTGTTGACATAAGTAAGAATACCATCATCTGTGCACTAGTTCTGCATGACTGATTTCAGAACTTTCCCTTATTATACTAGGGCATCTGCTTTACTTTTACAGCTTGATTGATAGCTCCAAGTAGTTACATAAGTTTGTCAGATTCCAGAATTATTTTTTCCAGTTTTAAATAACCCAATGAAACTAAATGATTAAAATATTCATAAATTTAATATTTTATACCCTTTCACCTTGTTTCTCCCATAAGAAAAACATCTTAAGTGCTGGTCATGTTTTTTTTGATCAAGGTTTCCAAAGGAAAAAAAAAGTTGAGCAGACTAGAAAGACTAATGTTAGCTTTCTTGAAAAGCCAGATTCATTCAATATAGTTTAATAGTCCACGATGGCAACTGCACTTAAAAGGTGACTGAATGACTTTAAACTGCCTCAAAATGTCATGTGCCTGTGCAAGGTGCTAAATAAATATCAGTCTTTCTTAGGTCAGTTATTTCCAGTAGGCTGCCTAAAAGACATCAAATTGGAATGTTATTAATTATACCTTGGAGAAAATCATCTTGAAATTGTTGATTTGACTCAACCAACGGCTCATTTATTCCAGCTCCCCATGCAACCAAGGGCGTGAGGGTTTCTGAGGGGTGGCCTGCACCATGTGAACCTGTATCAGCAAACAAATTCAAAATTTACAAATTAATGTGATGCATTTTTTCGAACAGGTCTTGGCACAAAGGAAAATTTGTTTATATACATTTTCTCATAACACACACACACACGCACGCGCACACACACGCACGCGCACACACACGCACGCGCACACACACGCACATTTCTCCCATGCAGACATTGTTCAACTCCAAGAAAACAGATTTTGTGGAGAAATATCCCTGGTGGCAGATCAATTTTCATCTCACTAACCTCTATTTATAAAACAGCAGCGGGACAAAAATTGGAAAGCCATCACTGAGATAATAAAATGTGAGGCTGGATGAACACAGCAGGCCAAGCAGCATCTCAGGAGCACAAAAGCTGACGTTTCGGGCCTAGACCCTTCATCAGAGAGGGGGATGGGGAGAGGGAACTGGAATAAATAGGGAGAGAGGGGGAGGCGGACCGAAGATGGAGAGTAAAGAAGATAGGCGGAGAGAGTATAGGTGGGGAGGTAGGGAGGGGATAGGTCAGTCCAGGGAAGACGGACAGGTCAAGGAGGTGGGATGAGGTTAGTAGGTAGATGGGGGTGCGGCTTGGGGTGGGTGGAAGGGATGGGTGAGAGGAAGAACCGGCTAGGGAGGCAGAGACAGGTTGGACTGGTTTTGGGATGCAGTGGGTGGGGGGGGGGAAGAGCTGGGCTGGTTGTGTGGTGCAGTGGGGGGGAGGGGACGAACTAGGCTGGTTTAGGGATGCAGTAGGGGAAGGGGAGATTTTGAAACTGGTGAAGTCCACACATTGATACCATATGGCTGCAGGGTTCCCAGGCTGAATATGAGTTGCTGTTCCTGCAACCTTCGGGTGGCATCATTGTGGCACTGCAGGAGGCCCATGATGGACATGTCATCTAGAGAATGGGAGGGGGAGTGGAAATGGTTTGCGACTGGGAGGTACAATTGTTTGTTGCGAACTGAGCCGAGGTGTTCTGCAAAGCGGTCCCCAAGCCTCCGCTTGGTTTCCCCAATGTAGAGGAAGCCGCACCGGGTACAGTGGATGCAGTATACCACATTGGCAGATGTGCAGGTGAACCTCTGCTTAATGTGGAATGTCATCTTGGGGCCTGGGATAGGGGTGAGGGAGGAGGTGTGGGGACAAGTGTAGCATTTCCTGCGGTTGCAGGGGAAGGTGCCGGGTGTGGTGGGGTCGGAGGGCAGTGTGGAGCGAACAAGGGAGTCACGGAGAGAGTGGTCTCTCCGGAAAGCAGACAGGGGTGGGGATGGAAAAATGTCTTGGGTGGTGGGGTCGGATTGTAAATGGCGGAAGTGTCGGAGGATGATGCGTTGTATCCGGAGGTTGGTAGGGTGGTGTGTGAGAACGAGGGAGATCCTCTTAGGGAGGTTGTGGCGGGGGCGGGGTGCGAGGGATGTGTTGCGGGAAATACGGGAGACGCGGTCAAGGGCGTTCTCGATCACTGTGGGGGGAAAGTTGTAGTCCTTAAAGAACTTGGACATCTGGGATGTGCGGGAGTGGAATGCCATCACTGAGGTTGTGCCTGCTGTGATTTTTAAGGCAGAGTTCAATCTGCGTAGTCAGTGCTCCCCCTGCAAAACTTGCAAGAACCTAATAAATAGGCAGAGGTCAATGGATGTTGGTGGAATTGCCAACACTATTTTCGTCAATTGCTCTACCAACACTACTTCCTGAATGCACTCAAAGCCAAGAGTTTGTACAGGTTAGACAGCACCTACTGCCTTCATGTTTGTCAAGTGTTGGCCACTCCCAGAGCTTGTCAGCTACTGTTCAGTACAATTTATTTTGCCGGGAAAACCATAAAACACAAAAGCAGAAATCAGCCATTCAGCCCATCAAGTCTGCTCCACAATTCAATGAGGTCACGACTGATTTGATAAACTTTAAGTCCTCTTCTCTACCTGTTCCCATAAACCCTGATTTCTTTATGGATTAAAATCTGTCTATCAAAGCCTTGAATGTACTGAAATGACCCAATCTCAACAACTCTCTGTGGTAAAGAATTCCATAGATTCAAAACCCTCAGATGCAACCCCTTATTCTGAGATTATGTCCTCTTGTCCTAGACACTCCAACAAGGGGAAACAGTCTTTCTGCATCTATTTCGACAAGTCGTCTAAAAATCTTCTATTTCAATCAGGTCGCCTCTCATTCTTCTATATTCCAATGAGTCCAGGCCCAATCTATTTAACCTATCCTCTTAAAACAATCTCTTGTATCTGGTACAGTCTAGAGAACCTTCACTATTCTGCCTCCAATGTCAATATATCTTTCCTTCATTACGGGGCCCAAAACTATTCACAGTATTTTAGCTTTAGTCTGACTAGTAACATATATAGTTTTAGAAAACCCTCCCGACTTTATACTCTAATTCCTTTGAAATAAGGGCCACTATTCCATTTGCCTTCCCAATAATCTGCTGAGCTTGGATACTAACTTTTTGTGATTCATGGACGAGGACCCTCAAATCCATTTGTTCTGTGGCTTTCTGCATTTAAATAATAATCATCTCCTCTGTTCTTCCTGCCAAAATGCATAATCTCAATTTCCCCACAATATATCCCATCTGTCAAGTTTTTGCCCACTTATTAACTTGTCTATATCCCTCCACAGTGATAAGTTCCTTGGATTCCTTTTTCCTGCTAGGAAGAATACTTTACCAGTTAGCATGATTGCCTAATACTAAAGGGTTTGAGCTTTGGGATCACAAATGCAGAGGATACACTGCCTCTGATATCACTTTCAGAAAAATCCCAACAGATGCCTGCATCCAACAAGAAGACAACGAAATTTAGCTGGAAATGCACACTGCTATCACATTCCAAATGAGCGCCACTCCACTTACCATCCGATTCTTTGCCCCTCTCTTAAGCCCTCATCAATCCATTCTCCTCCCTCCCCACTCCTAACCTTGCTGCAAATAGTGAGGGCAGGGAAAGGAGCGGTGAGCAGGAAGTGGTACAGATTCAGGAGAGAAACGGGCAGCAAAATAAAGGCACCAAGTGTTCGTGAGGCAGCTGACGGAGGTGGACGACAAGTGCAAGGCAAGGACATCGACAGTGAGAGAAACCAGAATTGTGCCAACAGATGGAGTTGGGTGCCAAATGGGCATAAGTAACAGTTCCGGTACACCAGCAGGAAGTGGAGAGCTTCTTTTACAAAGATTATTTGCCACTACCAGTAAAAGCATTGGTGCAGCACCATCTGATGGCAAATGTGATCTACTGCACCAAGAATTCAGATAAACAGCTAAACATCAGCAGATTACTGATCGCATAACATAGCACATAGAACAGTACAGCGCAGAACAGGCCCTTCGGCCCTCAATGTTGCGCTGACCTGTGAACTAATCTAAGCCCCTCCCCTACATCATTATCCATATGCTTATCCAAGGACTATTTAAATGCCCCTAGGTACTAAACCATGCAAAGTTTAATGCAAAACATCATCATTCCCATGCCACTTATAAATGCCATCTCCTTGGAAAACCTGATACCATTCAATATTTTGTTAATTACATAACAGTTTATTAAATGCCAATGGACTATGATGTCAATATTCTTGTTCTTACCCCACTCTGTCATCCCATGATCAGAAGTATAGATGAAGGCAGTCTTCTTATCATTTCTGTAGAAGTCTTCAATGATAGACACAACTTCTTCAATACCTTTATCGACTATTCGGATATTTTCCTTATACTCACTGAATAATAAATATTTGCAATCAGGTGACAGTCAAGCAAATCCACACAGTTCTGTAATTTACAGTGAAAAACAGCCTTTATAAAATGTCTTTCATGACCTCAGGATGTGCCAACTACTTCACTGCCAAGGAAGTAATTCCGAAGCATAATCACTGTTGTAGTGTAGGAAGCATGGCAACCAGTCTGAGCACAGTAAGTTCTTTGAAATACCAATGACAAAGCCACCACATAACGTTTTGTAACATTGAATCGGGAATAAACAATAGCCGGGACACACAGACAACTTCTCTGCTTCTCTTCAAAATAGTGCCATGAGACCTTTGCTTGTGAGGGCAGGGGAGACTTCAGTTTAAAGTCCTAGCTGAAAGACAGCACCTCTGACAGCATAGCACTCCCTCAGCACTGTACTGGAGCGTGAGCTTAAAATTTATGTTTATACCCAAGATTGGTACTCCAACTCATAACCTTTTGACTCTGAAGGGAATGCACTACCAACTGAGCCATAAACTACTGTTTTTTTGCCAGCTCATTCAAGTTAATTAGAAAACAAAGAAAATTATGAACGTGGTGTAGTAGTCAACAGCCACACGAACAACATGACATTCTGTCTACTTTTGAACAGCAGTTTCTATTCATTCGGTTCAAATAGCAAATAGAGGAACTTGACGACATGGAGTCATGGACTACTGGCTTTTCAAACCTGATAACCAAAGTTTTGGAAAGGAGGAGTGTCAGCTATCCAAAGTGAAGTAAGTTTGAGCAATCTCAAACGAGCTTGCAGTTAATTATGTGTTTAATTGAGAAATCCCTCCAAAACCAGAATATGACATGATGTCAAAGATGCACAGGTGAAAGCCACACTCGTGGAATAAAATAATTTCCAAATTCAGATGTGCGAATGGTTTATATGAATATAGTATGACCTGCGGGTGCAGCTGACAACAATGTAAAGAACAAAAATGCAATCTTTCAATGATAAAGAACAATGGAATATTAATGAGAGAAATTACCACACAAATCTTATCTACAGACATTCCAGAAAAAGAGTAACAGTGCTAATATTTTTGGTGATAAATGATTTTTCATAGTCTACAAAACATAGACAAAAGTCCTCATTTACTTAGAAGCATAGAATTTTACAAGACCGAAGGCGGTCATTTCTGTACCGAGTACAGCTAGTGCCATTTTCCAGCCCTATATCCATTACCATCCAAATTCATCACTTTCAAATATATAGCCAGCGCTTTCAAAACCTCTCGTAAAGTCCGCCTCCACCACTCTCCCAAGCAGCACATTTCAAATCCTAATAATCCTCTGAGCAAAGAAGTTCCTTCTCTTCTCACTCCTAGCTCTTTTGCTGACAATCTTGGATCGTTATCCCTCGTCACTGACATACCAACAGATGGAAACAGAAGATCCTTCTTTACTCATCAAAATTGCTCATAATTTTGTAAACCTCAGTGAAGTGATCTCTTAATCTTCCCTGTTCCAAGAGAAATAAGCCTAATTTCTCTACTTTTTCCGAGGAAGGGTTACCGGACCCAAAACGTTAACTCTGTTTTCTCCTCCACAGATGCTGCCAGACTTGCTGAGCTTTTCCAGCAACTTTTTAAGAGCACAAAAACACTTTCCTTGTACCTAAAATCCGTCATTCCTGGGATCATTCTAGTCAATCTCCTTCACACTGTCTCCAGATTTTAACATCCTTCCTTAAATAAGGTGCCCAGTTCTGAACACAAAGCTCTCCAGTCATCATCTGACCAATGATTTGTAGAGGTGTAGCATCACTTCCTTGCTTTTATACTCTATGCCTCTTTTATAAACCCAAGGATCCTACAAGCCTTCTTAACAACTGTTTCAATTTACCTTGCCACCTTATACTTTTAGATATTTATTGAATATTGTTCTTACAAAATAAATGCCAAAACACAGCAATACTCACAGAATCAGAAGGGCCCTACAAAATATCTCTCATGAACTCAAACCTATAAGTTTAGAAAATGGATTGAGCATTAACACCAAAAAGATTCTTAAAAATGTAGTGAGGAGGAACTAAAGGGAAGATTCCCAAAATGTTGACAGTGATGAATTCAGATGGCAATGCCATTGACTTTCAAGAGGAGATAGTTAGGTTTAATACATGCTAGCTAAGCCGGTGGGTTTGGGTGCAAATGTTTCGTCACCCTGCTCGGTAACATCGTCAGTGTGCCTCCGGTAAAGGAAATCATTAGATTCTCTTTTATCAGGGATAAGTATTGCACGGCACTTGTGTGGCACACTCACTACTTATCACATTTCTACTCAAGCCTGAAAGTTATCCAGGTCTTGCTGCATATGTATGTGAACTGCTTTAGTGTCTGAGGAGCCATGAAGCATGCCAAACATTGCACAATCACTAGCAAACATTCCTGCATGATGGAGGGAAGCTCACTGATGAAGCAGCTGAAGATGGTTGGATCTAGGATACTATCCTGCAGACATGTCCTGGAATTGAGATGACTGACCTCCAACAAACAACAATCAATGAGGAAAAAATGCTGTTACCGTCGTGTTCCAGCAATTAAAAAAAAGAAAGAGATTCTCAATAACAAATCCCACTGGGAATTCAGGAGAAACTTCTTTACTAGAGGAGTGGCTGCTCTTATACCACAAATACTTCCTTGGATGTTAACCACTTTGGGATATTGTGCAGTTATAAAAGGTGCATAAAAATGGATGTCTTTCTTTTTTCATCATTATGAACATTGGAAAGAATACTGATTATCCTTTTGGCACTGAATTCCCTCAGTGGGAAACAAAAACTGGAGACTGCAAAGCGCTTAAGATCCCAAAGAATTTAAAAGCAATTTTCTCAAAATGCCTGTTCGACATATCAACCTGGATACGAGTAGCTAAGTCTATTATGTTCCAGAGGTGTTTTATTTCAGAATAGAAAGAAGGGTAATTTGAATACAACCACATGAAAGCCATGACAACAGCACAATTTTCTTTACAGAAGTATTCCAATTAGTTGAGAAATGCTAACAATGTTGGATTTGATGTGTTGGATTGGCAGAGTGGATTGAAAGTTATCCTCTTTCTCAACAGACTGTACACAATAAGGTGATAAGCTCATGACAATGATCATGTTTGAGCAGCACACAAGGCTTACGCTCATTTAGCACCCAATTTTTGGGAGTAAAACGTTTGCCCACCAGTGCGCAATCAGCCCGTTTTATTCAGGGAACACTTAATAATATCCAGAGACAAGATAAGCCAATTAAATGCATTAAAAACCAGAGCAAACATACAATGGCATGTTGCACAACCTCACTACATTCATCACTCTACAATTAAAAGGTAATCATAGCCTAATAATAATAATTGCATTAAAAAATGGGATTCGTAAAATTTGACATTATGTCTAGTTTTATGCCAGGATGGGAGCTGAGCTTCCACAGGGGACTTGCATGAGAACACTGCCGTACTCAAGGACTACATGAGCTACATCAAGACCGGACTGACACTTTGTACCAAGCTTTAGATCAACTGCAAGCATCAGGAAAATGATGTTAAAATGAATTTCATCACAATGTTTTTTTTATTGCAGAATTTCACATGCTGCCAAAGAAAAGCTACTTGAAAACAGAATTGGTTTGAACTTGAACCACCTTCTCAAGCCAATGTAACCTAAGAATATCAGGATCCGTTATCTTCCTTCTACACATAGTACTAAACACATCACTCTTCTGTTTAGCAATGCTGTGCTGTAAACACTGTATCAGGCTATTTGGCCCAAGAACTTCATGCCATGATTTATATTCCACACGAGTTTCCAACGACCACTCTTCATCGAACTCTATCAATTTATCCTTCCACCTCTTTCTTCCTTGCATGCCTATTAGATTCCCTTCACAATGCAGTAATATTATTTGCTGAAATGACATATGGCAGCAAGTTTCCCATTCTAATCATTGCTCAATAAAGAAGCTTCTACTGAATTCCTGGCTGGGTGTATTACAATTACGGTCTCAGTTTCTGGTTTCACCCTTGAGTGGTAACATTATTTGTACGTTTGTGCCATCAAACCCTTTCACAATTGTGACAGCCTCCGTCATGTCAGCCCTCCGTGTCTTCTCGAGAAGAAGCCACATCTCACTGCACAACACCACCTTCCGGTCACAAAACATAATAACTCCTTCCTCCCTCCCTGGGTGACATGCCCATTCTGGGCCTCCTCCACAATGACGTCATCCGCAAACTGGAGGAGCAGCACCTCATATTCTGCCTTGGGAGCCCACAGCCCGACAGTCTGAATGTGGATTTTACCAGTTTTAAAACATTCCCACACCCAGCCTCATCACATGACCAACCCTCCCTCTCATCCCTGCCTCCTTGACTGGACACAACTCGTCCATCTTCTCACCCTCCTATCTGCCACTCCCACCTCACTGACCAATCCCAATCACTGCTTACATGCTCTCACCCATCACCATCTCACCTAACATCCTTAGCGCCACCCTCTCTCTCTATTTATTTCTGAGCTCCCCTCTCCATCTCCATTTATGAAGGATCCTAACCTAAAACATCAGCTTTTCTGCTCCTCTGATGCCCCCTGGCCTGCTGTGTTTGTCCAGCTCCACATACTTTGTTATCTCAGTCAACTTCTTGCTGCGCTTCACCAATTCATGTAAGCATCCACCAGGATATAAAACCTTATTCAAATACAGCGATCAAAGAAAATCAACAGAATGTAATTATAGCACAAGTAATTTCATGCAATAATCATAGCTCAACCGCTTAGTCCAAGTATTATCTAAATTATGGTCACTAGGCTTTCATCAAGGCAAGCAGGCCAAAACTTGTTAGTATTTTCTACTGTCTTCTTGATGATACACCCTCCTAGCCCCAATTAGTCTCAGCTACAATCTTTTATAACACTCCCAAGTCTCTCTCACTTTCACATTGAATGAAAAGGGGAAGAATTCATTCTTTTTTACTCTCAATTCATTTCCTATTTACAGTGCTATGATGTTCATAATATCTCTCACCCCTATTTTAACCAGCAATCTCCTTGGCGTAACCATACTAAATGTCTTCTTAAAATCCAACTAAGGCATCCTTTAGTCCTACTCCATCCATCCATTCAATGACTGTCAAAAAAACTAAAAAAAAAGGTTTTTAGGTTGCCGAGACACATATTTCACAATATCAGGCAAGTTTTCCAAATATTCACTTCTAATGGATTCTCGCAGTTCTTCAACTGCTGATTTTAAATTCACCAGCATACAGTCCTTAATTTGTCTGATTATTGGTTATAAACAATAATTTAACATTTTCTGCCTTTCAACCAGGCAATCTGAAGCTAGCAAACCTTGAGAGATGGAAAAGGTGCAACTCAAACTGCATAAAAATGACATAAAAATTAAGTACAAGAGAGAATCACCTTGATGTTGGCCTGTGAGCATGCCCATTGGTGTCCAGGCCAAGTAAATGAAGGAAATAAACAATTTGATTTTGTCTCATTTTTTTTGACAACAGCTCATTGTTTTTGGCAAATTCGAAAAACTCCTATTGGAAAACAAAAGAAAAGACATTAGGATACTGGGAAATAAAGATCAATTTACATAGTCAGATACAGTAATGTTCCTTCTGTTATCACCACGCATCATGTCTCATCCTCCCATGTCTTCTTTCATTAACTCGCACTTGTATAGTACCTTAAATGTTACCAACCATAGAACATAGAACAATACAGCGCAGAACAGGCCCTTCGGCCCTCAATGTTGCGCCGACCTGTGAATTAATCTAATCCCCTCCCCCTACACTATTCCATCATTATCCATATGCTTATCCATCCCACAGCATTTCACAGGAGGGTCATCAAATCTAACCTGATACTGAGCTATATGACAAAACATTAAGGAAAATGGCTAAAAGCTTGATGAAAGGGGTAGGTTTTAAAGGACACTTTGAAGGTAGAGTGAATGGTAGGGAGCAGCGACATCTAACGAGGGAGTTCCAAAGCTTAGAGCCTCAACAACTAATGGTGGAATAATGAAAACTGGGAACAGACAAGAGGCCAGACTTAAAGGGGAGTCAAATTAAAAGGGGGACAGCAAGTATCTTCGGAAAGAAAGTCGGGTTTTTCCAGTTGCTATTGGTAAACGTCTAAACAGGTGAAAAACATTCCTAATACCTTTACTTCATTGAAAACCCAGGTGTCCAGCTTTGAAGGATCCTGAGCAGCAAAGTCTTCCTTCTCAGCTGGGTACATGTGCATATAGATGTGATCACCGCTGGCACCTGCAGCATACAAGAACGTTGATTATTTAATCATCCTGGTTTAAGTTATGAAAAATAGATACTTTGTACACAGGAGTTTGTACACCCTGTTCAAACAGACACATGAAATAGTAACAGGACTAGGCCACTTGGTCCCTGGAGCCCACTCCGCGTTTCAAGAAGAAAAGCAGCACAGAGCCATGCACTCATTTAACGAAAATTCTGAGAGATAGTTCAGCTGAAGTTCTAACTGAAAAACGAACCATGTTGTTTTGGACCTTAGTAAAGCAGTGTATTTGTTTTCTGCATTTCCACTAATATGCATTCCCAGATTTTATGATATAGGGGAATTGTTTTCTACAGTTCCTCTAAGGCACCACATATACCCAACATCCCACCCCAGAGTTGAGTGAAAAGGTTCTCAGAAATTATACGTTGTTTTCTACTTTAAAAATCTGGATCAGAAATACACATGCATCAAATCATGGTGGGATGACGTATCATGTCATTAAAAAGTAGGAACAGAAATCAGCCAAAGTTGACAAAAGCAAGTTTAAACATGCTGTGCTGCATCATTTTAGAATTCTATGTTACAGCAGGGCAGTGAAAGTGTCTTTGAGAGACAATGATAGTCCTCCTAACGAACAACTGTTTCAAGTCATGGACCATTTGCTCGCAAACATCCCAAAAACTGATATCCAATAATATTTATTATCACTCAACCATAATGACAGGTCAGTACTGGAGCCATGACAATAGGTTGTTCTCCAAAATTAATTTTAGAAAAAAGAACTTTGATTGTCAGAGGCAATTTGATGGTAAATCCTCCCCAATAATAGGAAATTCTATACACAACTGTGGAGTACGTGTCCTATATACATTCTTGCTTGTTTTCTTTAATTTTGATAACTGTTCAAAAGTATTTTTTGAAAAAGACTGAGTTTTTATAGTACACCGCAGTGAATACACTGGAACAGAAACTTGATCCTTTTTTAAATTTTTCCCCCCTTTTTTTAAAATATTCTTCCCATTTTCAAATCTCTCCATGGTCTCACATCTCCTTGCCTGTGCAACCTCCTTCAGTCCAGCAACCCATCAAGAAGTCAGTGCTGCTCCATTTCCTATTTTCACTGCTCCTTTAATGGTGGCCATGCCTTCATTTGCTTGAGCCTGAAGCTCTGTAATGGCTCCCTAAAATTTTTCTACTCACTGCCTCAAATCTCCACTGGACATTCCTTACAGCCTAGATCTTCACCAAACTTTGTATTTTATAAACTGTTATTTTTGAGGGCTTATGTTGCATCAACAAGACCAGTGTGCCTTACCTTTCGCAAACATTGGTAAAATGTCAGGACTTCCCCAGCACCAGGTGTATTTGCTCTCATTAAAAACAGAATCAAATTCCACTGGGTTTTCTTTCCAACCTGCATAAATTACAAGATTACAAGGCAAGAAATTGCACCTACTTAATTAATAAATTACACCAACTTCTGAAATTCTGCCAACTTCTGACATTACTGCAAGAGATTGCTGGGTGGTGCCTAAATTCAACCATCTTCAAATACTTTATCAATTACCTTCCTGCGAATATAACACGACATGATGGAGGAGCAAAAGTAGGCCACTGAGCCCAACAAGTATGTTCTGCCATTCAAAGAATGCATGGCTGAAGTGTTAGTTTTGATTTACTGGGTTTTCCTCATAACCCTTGACTCCCTTACAGATTTTTAAAAAAATGCCTTTCAACTTTGAATATAGTTAATGGCACAGTTTCTGCAGCCCTCTGCAGTAAAGAATTCCACAGACCGACTAGCCTCAGAAGGAATTCCTCCTCATTCTGTCTTAAATGGGTGAATTCTTACTCCAGTCCTAGACTTTCTTCAAAAGGAAAACAACCTCCACACATCTACCCTATCAAGACCCCTAAGGTGAGAAATGGAAGTGTTTGCTGATGAATGCAGAATCCAGTATCACTCAATTCCACAGATACTCAAACAGCCAGTGTCCAGAAGACCTGGAGAACCTTTGAGCTTGGACTGCTGAATGGCATGTAATATCTGTATTTTAAAAAAAGTGTCAGGCTGTAATCATCTTCAAGAAGAAAAAAACCTCTAACTATGCCTCAATGATGCTCAATGGCATTACCATCATTCAATTCTGCTATCAACATCAATGAGTTACCATTCGCTGGCTATATAAATACTGTGACAATAGGAACAGGCTGGGAATTTAACATGGAGTAACCCACCCTAATGCCTGTCCACCATCAACAAGGAACAAGTCAGAGCGCGAAGAGATAGAACTCATCCAGTTTTTCCTGGATGGCTACAACTCAAAGTTCAAGAAAGGTGGAATTATCATGACAAAGCAGCCCCTGGGTGGCCATCACATTCAAACTGTACAAGTGCTGGATAGGTTTGTCCCACTGAGGCAAGGAAGGGGTAGTAAGGTGAAAGAACCTTGGATGACAAGACATGCGGCACATCTGGTCAATAGGAAGAAAGAAGCTCTATTAAGGTTGAGGAAGCAAGAATCGATAGGGCTCTGGAGGGTTACAAGACAGCCAGGAAGGAACTGAAGAATGACTTAGGAGAGCTAGAAGAGGACATGAAAATGCCTTGGCGGGTAGAATTAAGGAAAACCTGCAAGACATTCTATACTTCTGTGAGGAATAAAGGATGGCCAAAGTGAGGGTAGGGCCATTCAGGGATAGTGGAGGGTACTTGTGCCTGAAGTCGTAGGAGGTAGGGGAGGTCCTTAATACTTTGCTTCAGTATTCATCAGTAAGAGGGACCTTGTAGATTGAGAGGACAGCACGAAACAAGCTGATATGCGAACAGGTTGATGTTAGGAAGGGGGATGTATGAGAAATTTTGAAAAACGAGAACAGATAAGTCCCCTAGGCCAGACGGGGCACACACAAGGTTACTACAGGAAGCTAGGGAAGAGACAGCTGCGCCTTTGGTGATATTCTTTGAGTCCTCACTATCCACTGGAGTAGTACCAGATGATTGGAGGGTGGCAAATGTTGTTCCCTTGATCAGGAAAGGGAATAGGGATAATCCTGGGAATTACAGACCAGTCAGTCTTACTTCTGTGGTGGGCAAATTATTAGAGAGGATTCTGAAAGATAGTATTCATGATTATTTGGAAAAGCATAGCTTGATTAGAAATAGACAGCATGGCTTTGTGAGGAGCAGGTCATGCCTCACAAGCCTTACTGAATTCTTTGAGGATGTGACAAAACACATTGATGAAGGTAGAGCAGTGGATGTGGTGTATGTGGATTTTTATCAAGGCATTTGATAAGAATTCCCATGGTAGGCTCATTCAGGAAGTAGGGAGGCATGGGATTCAGAAAATTTGGCTGTCTGGATACAGAATTAGCAGTCCAATAGAAGACCGAGAGTGGTAGTAGATGGAAAGTATTCAGCCTGGAGCTCAGTAACCAGTGGTGTTCTACAGGGATCTGTTCTGGGACGTCTGCTCTTTGTAATCTTTATAAATGACTTGGATGAGTTGAGGGGTGAGTTAGTAAATTTGCCGAAGACACAAAGGTTGATAGAGTTGTGGATAGTGTGGAGGGTGGGTGTAGGTTGCAAAAGGACATTGACAGGACGCAGAGCTAGGCAAAGAAGTAGCAAATGGAATTCAACCCAGAGAAGTGTGAAGTGATTTATTTTGCAAGGTCGAATTTGAATGCAGAATACAGGGTTAATGGCAGGATTCTTGGCAATGTGGAAGAAGAGGGATTTTGGGATCCACGTCCATAGATCCCCCTGTTCCTTAAAGTTAACAACCCTATCAATTTGGGTGGCAAGAAAGCGTACAGTATGTTGGCTTTCATTGGCACGGGGATTGAGTTTAAGAGCTGCAAGGTTATGCTGCAGCTCTATGAAACCCTGGTTAGACCACACTTGGAATACTGTGTTCAGTTCTGATCGCCTTATTATAGGAAGGATGTGGAAGCTTTAAAGAGGATGCAGAGGAGATATACCAGGATGCTGCCTGGGCTAGATGGCAGGTCTTATGAAGAAAGGTTGAAGGAGTTAGGACTTTTCTCATTGGAGTGAAGGATGACAAGAGGTGACTTGATTGAGATGAACAAGATGATGAGAGGCAAAGATACAGTGGATAGCCAGAGACTTTTTCCTCAGGGCAGAAGTGACTATCACGAGGGGGCATAATTTAAGGTGATTAGAGGAAGGTGTAGGGGAGATGTCAGAGGTAGGTTCTTTATACAGAGAGCGTGAAACGCATTGTCAGTGGCGGTAGTAGAGTCAGATATATTAGGGGCTTTTAAGTGATTCATGGATAGGCACATGGATGATAGTAAAACGAAGGGTATGCAGGTTAGTTTGATCTTAAAGTAGGATAATAGGTTGGCACAACATCATGGGCCAAAAGGCTTGTACTGTGCTGTACCGTTCTATGTTCTGTACACCTTTTGTCAGTGCCCAGTGCTGGCAGTGTGTGTCATCTACAAGATGCACTGAGCAATTCATCAAGATTTCTTCGACAGCACTTTACAAACCTTTGGCCTCTATCAAATAGCCGGACAACGGCAGCAGATGGATGGGAACACCACCACCTGCGAGTTCTACAACTATATTAGTGCTTAACTGTTGCATCAGAAGGCTGGAACTCTCTCCTTGGTGTAGCGCCACCAAAAGGATAGCAGCTGTATTGGGCCAACATCCTGAGTTTTTTGTATCAGAGATAATGGGAACTGCAGATCCTGGAGAATCCAAGATAATAAAATGTGAGGCTGGATGAACACAGCAGGCCAAGCAGCATCTCAGGAGCACAAAAGCTGACGTTTCGGGCCTAGACCCTTCATCAGAGAGGGGAATGGGGAGAAGGAACTGGAATAAATAGGGAGAGAGGGGGAGGCAGACCGAAGATGGAGAGAAAAGAAGATAGGTGGAGAGAGTGTAGGTGGGGAGGTAGGGAGGGGATAGGTCAGTCCAGGGAAGACGGACAGGTCAAGGAGGTAGGATGAGGTTAGTAGGTAGGAGATGGAGGTGTGGCTTGAGATGGGAGGAAGGGATCAATGAGAGGAAGAACAGGTTAGGGAGGCAGAGACAGGTTGGACTGGTTTTGGGATGCAGCGGGAGGCTTGGGGACCGCTTTGCAGAACACCTCCGCTCGGTTCACAATAAACGACTGCACCTCCCAGTCGCAAACCATTTCCACTCCCCCTCCCATTCTTTAGATGACATGTCCATCATGGGCATCCTGCAGTGCCACAATGATGCCACCCGAACGTTGCAGGAACAGCAACTCATATTCCGTTTGGGAACCCTGCAGCCCAATGGTATCAATGTGGACTTCACCAGCTTCAAAATCTCCCCTTCCCCCACCGCATCCCAAAACCAGCCCAGTTCGTCCCCTCCCCCCACTGCACCACACAACCAGCCCAGCTCTTCCCCCCAACCCACTGCATCCCAAAACCAGTCCAACCTGTCTCTGCCTCCCTAACCTGTTCTTCTTCTCACCCATCCCTTCCTCCCACCTCAAGCCGCACCTCCATCTCCTACCTACTAACCTCATCCCACCTCCTTGACCTGTCTGTCTTCCCTGGACTGACCTATCCCCTACCTCCCCACCTATACTCTCCTCTCCATCTTCGGTCCGCCTCCCCCTCTCTCCCTATTTATTCCAGTTCCCTCTCCCCATCCCCCTCTCTGATGAAGCGTCTAGGCCCGAAACGTCAGCTTTTGTGCTCCTGAGATGCTGCTGGGCCTGCTGTGTTCATCCAGCTTCACATTTCGTTATCCTGAGTTTTTTGTTTCCTTAGTTACAAGGATAGTTTCTGCGTCCATATCACTAACAGGGACCCTCATTCACTGACAGTGCACACAGGAATTCAGGCTCAATCTACTCATGATTTTTTAAACTGGTATTGGTCAAAACATTGAGACTTGTGCATTGCTGTGTTACTGATGTCTCCCTCTACTGAGTGAGATTCCCTGCTCATAGCATTATTGAGCTTGGCCAACTATTCCCTACAGTGCAAGCATAAACTGGACTGTAGTGGATTTAAACATGCAATTCTAGTGTATGGTACAGAACTTGCAAATTTAAGGATACTGACCAGCATTTAGAATTATTGTAGTGAATGTGATTAAAGGTTGTTAGCCTTGCTAAAGGTGAAGTAATGTAGATTGCAGACTTGAGATAAACTGCTGGGAGCGTTTGCAACAATATGCAATCTGCAAGGCTAACTTTTTTTTCCACTCACGGGACCTCTAATTGCCCTTGAGAACATGGTGATGAGCTGTCTTCTTGAACACTACAGTCCTTGTGCTGAAGGTTGACCCACAATGCCCTTAGGGAGGGAATTCCAGGATTTTGACCCAGCAGCAGCGCAGGAATGGCGATATATTTCCAAGTCAGGGTGGAGAGTGTCTTGGAGGGGAGCCTGTAGGTGATGGTGTTCCCATGTATCAACTGACCTTGCCCTTCTAGACAGAAGTGACTATGGTTTTGGAAGATGCTGTCTAAGAATCTTTGGTGAATTTCTGCAGTGCATCATGTAGCTGGTACACACTTCTGCTGAATGTGTGCAGTGGAAGGAGTGGATTTTGTGGATGCGGTGCCAACCAAGCCACCTGATTTGTCCTTGATGCTGGTGGCTGTTGTTGGAGCTGCACCCACCCAAGCAATTGGGGAGTATTCCATCACAATCCTGATTTTTACCTTGTAGATCGTGGACAGGCTTTGAGGAGTCAGGTGGTGAGTTACTAGCCACTGTTTCCAACAGAAAGTTGTGTCACTTATCTGGTGTACTAAACTGTGATAAATTTTTAAAAAAAAAGGAAATCCATTCTATAGATGCAAACATCTCTGGAAAAGCCAGCATTTGCACAATTATGTTTAAAACCTGAATAACTGCTTGTTGCGAAAGTTTTAATATTTCTGTTGTGACTCAGCGATTTTGCCTCAAAGTTAGGAATTCAAGAGACTTGGACAAGGTGTACAGAGGATCAAAGTGAAGCTTGTAAAGACACAGACATGCAATCCTTTGTTGCAACATTGGTGTATGCTATGCCAGTGTAAGAGGAAACATATCTGATGTCATAATGCCGAAGCTTTTAAATGGATGGAAAATGTGGCTGCGTCATTGTAAGAGTCAAAACAATTATAACATTTGTTATAATTTAGACCTCATTATACGGGGCAACTAATATTCACATGCACAACCATGAAGAGAACTATACCAAACAGCTAATTCCCACATTATTAATAAATACTATTAGCAGTTAACTCTATGGTATGAGATTACTGTTTGTTCATAGTTATCACATTTATTTTCTTTAAACATCCCTTCTAAAAGTGTATTATAATTAGATCACTTTAGACTTCACTGTAGAAAGATAACAAGCATAATGTGCTAGCTAAGTAAAAATATAATTCATTAATGTTGCACACCTTTAGCTACAGCACTGACATCTTCATAAAACCCTGCAATCAAGGCCACATGACCGGGCCTGGATTCAGTTGGAACCCGTGTGTGAGACACACCCCAGCTTCCATGGTGCTCCATCACATTCCTGTAAGCACAAAACCAATTTACAAAATTGGGCATACAAGAAGGAAGTTATTCCAAATATCCAGGATGTCCATTTGTAGTCAGTGTGTTCCTGGAGTCAAATGAACATAGCAATGAGAACCATACTAAACTGTTACTCATTCCTGAAAACCCCTATCTTCCCCACTACCCGCAAAGCCAGAAAGTGACCACTAACACATACATATTCACACACCAAGAGAAGCATGTTAATTTTTCAAACTTCACCACCAAATGGCCATACACACAGTTTGCTGCATGTGACCCTTTTGTCCTAGTAAACTAAACATTTGCCAACAAAGCAACAGTATTTTTTGATAGCATGTTCTATCAATGAATAATCCCATGCTATTTCTCTTCTAAATTAAATCTATTTCTTATCTTCACAAGCAACAGAAAACGGAGTGTTTATTTGTACCAACTAATGTTTCATTTAAGCTCAAATATATTATTCAAATCACTACCTAACTTAGTATTATAAATATGACAAACAAACAAAACAATGAAATAGTTAATTTCACTGCATGAAGTTGGAACTGCAGCAGTAAAACTAGAATTTATGGGATAATCTGCAGTGTGCATTTAAACACTGATGTTAATGCCAGATCATTGTCTACACTGTTGTTTGAATATCGAGGTTCAATCCATCTAAAGGAAAACTGCATTTATAGATTTATAAAAAGACACACTCAGCTGAATTAACAAGGTGTAGAGCTGGATGGACACAGCAGGCCCTGCAGCATCAGAGGAGCAGGAAAGCTGACGTTTCGGGCCTAGACCCTTCATCAGAAAGGGTCTCCTGTGATGCTACTTGGCCTGTTGTGTCCATCGAGCTCTACACCTTGTTAACTCAGCTGAGTTGATGTTTTTTCTCCTTAAAAAAGGAGATGAGAACTTGATTGGGTAAATATTATAAAAATTGGAGAAAGTAATCAGTGGTCTAAGCCATTGGTGTGAGAAGTGGGACACTTAGGTCACAGTGAAGAATCAAAGGTCAGGGCAGAAGAGGGTCAATATGAGCTTAAAAGCACATATTCATTTTCCTAATAGCCACAGCGATCAGAGATAAAGACACGTACACACATTCTGAGCAAGAGTCACTGGATTTGAAACATTAACTCTGATTTTCTCTTCACAGATACTGCCAGACCTGCTGAGCTTTTCCAGCAACTTCGGTCTTTGCTCCTGACTGGAAGCTCGACTGATCCAGGTCGGTCTTTTCTCCATACAAGTGTTTTCTCACCTCTCTTCAGCTCAGGGTATCAGTATACCTGCTGTTCCCCTCAGCAACATGCTCTTAACGAGCTTCCACTTAAATGAATTGTTACTATTGAGCTCAACCACTCCTTTTGATGGTGAGTTCCACTTTCATAAGTCTCTCTTGGATACAAAGTTTCTCTTGAATATGCTATTCGACTTAGTAGTGCCTATACTTTCTTAATTTTCTCTCATAAAAGGAAACATCATCTTGATTTCTACCCCATCAAATACTTTGATAATCTTAAATAGTTTTCTTTGAAATGCTTTATATGACCAGTCATACCGAAGGAATGGTGAACGTGTTTGTCCATCCTGATCCAGCTCAAAAAATGTGTCTGCACGCAATCCATCAGCAACAAAAAGAACAAGACGTTTAGCTGGTGGCGGTAGTGATGTTCGATGAGGAGTCATTCCATGCACAAGGGGAGAAGTGAAATAAATGTCAAAAATGGAGGCAAAGAAGATGAGATGCACAAGCAAGCCAATCAGGAAAAATGCCAGCATGTTTAGACATAAATCTGATCACTTCATTCCAGGAGGAACTGAAAATCAAACAGAAACATGGAATTATTTTTAGCAATTTACACAGTGGGTGCATTTTTAACTGAGCTGAATCCTTCCCCTAGCAACACCGTATCAGCATGGTTTTATAATAGTTACATATTAAATTGTCCACTTTAATTTGTACTGATATTCAGAAACCTCAATTCTTGTAAACCTTTATGACATTACAGGCTTTTACAGCTAAACAACTTGAAAAATAATTTATATTATAATTGATTGGAAATGCATTTTAAAATGTTTTTAGCTTTCTTCGTGTGTTTGACCCAAGGGTCACCATGACTTCAAGCTTGTGAAGGCAGGATCTTCATGATCATCTCAGATAGCACAGAAATTGAACCAGGGCTGTTGGTATCACACTGCAATACAAACCAGCCATCAAGCCAACTAGGCTAACCAATCCCCAGTAGTTGGGAAAAGCATCATACTGGACTCAAAATATTTACTTGGTTTTTCTTGTCACAGATGCTGTCAGATCTGCAACGTTTCTCCTGCCCTCCTGTCTTACTGCATCCATAGTAAATCACTTACCCCTCTATATGCGGCAGCAAATTTCACATTCTTATCAGTTTATTGTAGAGTTTTCTCCTGAATCCCCCTGCAGCATAGGAACAGGAGTAACCCATTTATCCCTTGAATCTGTTCTGCTATTCAATACGATCAAGGCGGATCTGTCATCTGTTGCCATATACCCGCTTTTGTCATCTTAATAAATATTCTTGCATAGCCATAATAACTTCCATTAATAACAATGTATCAGTCACAGATTTAAAATTAACAACTGATATGCTATCAGTTGCTATTTGCAGAAGAGAATTCCAATCTTTTATAATCCTTGAATGAAAAAGCATTTTTGAAAGATCTGCTTCTAATTTTTTTTACTACTGCCCTTTCGTACTAGATTCCTCAAATCCGCAGACAGAAAAGTTTCACTTCATCTGACCCAGATGTTTACCCTAATATCTTGCACTAAATTAGCTCTGAACTTTTACAGCCCATCAAGTCCACACCAGACTTCCAAAGAGCATCACACTCAGACCCACCCCCACCCCTCTCCCTGCATTTCCCCATGGCTAATCCACCTAACCTGCACATTTTTGGACTATGGGAGGAAATCAGAGCACCCAGCGGAAGCCCACAGAGGCACAGGGAGAATGCGCAAATTCCACACAGTCAGCTGAGGGTGGAATAGAAGCTGGGTCCCTGTCACTGTGCGGCAGCAGTGTTAACCACTGAGCCTACCGTTCAGCTACTTATATACCCTTGGTAGTCACTTTGTGTCCTCTTCACAACTTACTCTCCTAACTATCTTTGTACCATCACCTTTGGTCTCTTCACTTAAGTCACTGACATTACCCGTAAAAAGTCGAGGTGCCAGCATTGATCCCTTTGATACTCAACTTATTACATCCTGAGATGGGGAGGTGGGAAAATCCTCCGGGTGGCAGGTGGGTAAATCTTGGGGACACTGGATAAATCCTTGATGGGGGGAGGGGGCGAAGAGAGAGTGAAAGAAGTGGGAGGGGGAAATTAATGCTGTGTGTACGTGCGTGTGCGGACGGCAAACACATTGATCAGGAGCGCATTCGGCCAGACACTCTGCAGCGTCTGAACTAGAGTCTAACTGACTTCCCCATCCCCGCAACAAAATTATTTCAAAGTTAGATCCAGAAGCGCACATCTGCTAAGACACAACTCATTTCCAAACTTACCTGCCCGATTGAGCGTGTCAATACCTGGGAATAGGCCCATTGGACACAGGGAAGCTGCCGACATTGATTCAATCGACACAGTGTACTGCGCTTGCGTGGTTGCTTACCGTTGCGACTTTTGACCTTCGGCATCGAATGTCAAGTTTGTCTCCTTCGACAGCGGCAATCAATTACTTATAAAATAATAAAACTTCTGTTAGCAGAGGAAAGAAAGAAACACCTCATTCTCTGAAATTATTAACATTCTATAAATGTCGTTGAGGGTCTGCGTTCGCTGACACTCAGGCGGTTTCGTGGACGGGACAATCTGATTGCCGAATCGACCCTGCTGTTATTGGTGAAAGATGCTGTCAGTCATGAAACGTTTTCTGAGCGCATACCCAATAAACGGTTAGAGAAGGTGGGTCGAAGGTGCGAATCTCCTATCCCACAGTAGCACTATCGCGAGATTACAACCAGGAAGACGAGAAGCAAGATGGCGGCGTCTAGTGTCAATCCTTTCCTTAGCGACTCGGACGAGGAGTCCGAGAGAAAATCGCGGAGAGGCAAAGACGTCGGCGCGCCGGGTCTACCGCTCTCCACCGCACACATCCCCACGCTGCCCCTGTCACCTCAGCAGGAAGCGGGTTTCGGTTACAGCGGTGGCGGGATCAGGGAGGCGGCGGTCGGACTGCCGCTGGGGGCAGAGCCGCCTCGCGTTCCCCTGGATACCATCGCGGCCCAGCTGTTGCGAGACCAGTACATCCTTACCGCCTTGGAGTTTCACACCGAGCTGCAGGAGGCAGGCAGGGAGCTGCCCCGGCTCCGCGATTACTTCTCCAATCCCGGCAATTTCGAGAGGCACACGTCCACTCCCCCCAAGGACCTGGCTCCTGCGCCCGGGCAACTCAGTGAGTGGTAGAGGCAGCACCTGCAAGGATTGGGAACACAAGGGTGGGGATCGGGGTGCTGAGCAGGGAATTGAAAGTACTGTCTGAAGTGAAAACGGAATGTCATTGAAACCTGAGGCTTTAATGAGACTAGGGGAGCGGGACTGGTGGGAGAGGTAGAATGACAAGTGTCAGGTGAAAGCAGAATTAATGTTTCGGGTCCGGTGACCGTTCTTCAGCACTTTTGCTCTTAAAGAAGCATCACCGATGCCGAAATATTAATTCTGCTTTGACTCTCTCAGATTCTACTAGACCTGCTAATTCGAGTTTTTCCGCAATTTCTGTTTTTGTTTTTGACAAGTACGGGATTACAATGTAAATGGCCAGATCTGAGTTTGAGGACGATATGCGCTTGAAGGAACGGGACGTATAAAACTTAAAACTCATTAAAATGACTTTGGGCATAACAGCGAAGTACGGACGGATAGAACTGAAGGGAAATTCTATACGAGCGTAGTTGTGCTGCTTGTCGGTAACCTAAAATAGTTAGAAATCTTATAAGGATCACTTATGGTATCAATTTTTGTTTTCGTCTTGGCCTCACAAGAATAATATTGAATGTTCGTAGGAGCAGGTATACTGTGAGCTATAATTCACTGGGGGTTTGTATGATATGTGGTTCATAACTGATACTAATGCTCGCTGGACGCAACATTAAAATTTTGTTTTGGTTTGTAATAATTTCCTGTTTGCGAACTGCGTCTGTGAATGCCACCCGGTGTGATCACAAGTCAAATTAGGGGAAAGACCGTTTGGGCTATTCGATTTCATTCTTCCGGACCTGCTGTTTTGCATTGCAGCATCTAATTCTAACTTCAGCCACTTGATTGCTTTAGCTTTAGTTATTGTTTTTTAACAGATTGTTTAAAGAAGTCGTTGACTATAGGGTATATCTATTTTATAATCCTATTATTTCTCTTAAAAAGAAAGCTATTTCTTCGGTTTCTTTTATTTCTCATCTACATGCTGTCTGTCTGTACATCATCAGAAATCTGTTTCCTCAGGGATATTGCTGTCACCAGCTGTACTACTTAAATTTCTTCACTCTCTAAATGATCAGACTACTTGTCTGGCATACAGAACTGGACAAACAGAGAATTCCTTCGGTTAAATATTAAGTGTGCTGCTATCATTAGTCTCGGTCCCACCTCCAATCTCCATTTCTTTGCTCTGAATTTTCCCCCCTCATGGCAACTGTCTGAGACATGATGAGACTAACGTTTTACCCTGCTGTGACTTCCAACTGCACGTTCATGTCGTCACTAAGACCATCTGTTTCCACCCTGCTGACAATCCTCAACCCAGTCCCATCCTTGTCTTATTCACTATTGAAATTTTAATCTAGATCTAGACTTGACCCTTAATATTTGCCCCAAGCAAGTCTCAATTCTAGTGTCTATAAACTGTTGGCTCAATTGAAGTCCCATTGACATGGTACTGTGTTCACTGACCTACACTGACTCCAAATAAAGAGAGCCCGTCTTTTACAATTATCATCTTTATTTTCAAATTCCTCTATGCTTCAACTTTCCTCATCTGTAATCTCCAATCACAGAATTTGTGAATCATTGTTTTGGATTCAGCTGGCTGGGCCCTGTGTTTCAGAACTCTGCACAAGCATCTTCTTTTTGGCATCTTGAAACTTAATTTTTTTGTGTAATAACTTTGATCAACTGCCTTAATATCTTTTTGGTTTAGTTTATAATCATGTAAAGAGAATTCTAATATAAGTGCTGTAAGATGGTGTTGCATGAGCTACACCTGGCCCACTTTAAATTTCTTCCCTCACCATTTGTATCAGCAATCTGTCGTCAGCGTTGATGGTACATATCTTGCATGTTAGATGAAACAAGGGCTGTGTGAAAAATTCCATCTGCCAAGTTGATTTTGAAGAGTGCTTATTTCTTCATGATTGTGAAAGCCTTTGTTTTGGACTTAAATGGAGAGAATAGAATAGACTGTTTCTGCATGTTTGCTTGAAAATTTGTACTCCATTGAATATCAGATCAGCTTCACTTTTTATCTGAATATAAGGTGGTCTGACGTTGGTTGTTGTTTTAGCATCGGGTGATACGATAGGATGTTTTTGAAGATCTTTTCTTAAGTACAGTTATAAAGTGTCCTTCGCAGAACCAGGATGTGTCCATGGCTCATTGGTGGTGATAGCACGGGAGCTTGACCGAAAATTGGCAAGATGATCTTTAATGACTCCTTCTTCATTTTTCCATTTTACGTATCTTGAAAGATTTTTCAAAAAGCTTGGTTTAATTTCACAGCTTCAATACTCAGTTGTAAAAAATAATTATCCAACCGGATAAGCCCTTGACTGAAAAGTTCCTAAATCTCATTATAAGCTAATTTAAAAAAAATCTGTCTACTATTTTGAAGACATATTTAAGCATGGATGATGCCTCCTATTCTGCTTAGAGATGTAACTGCAGCTGAGAGCTGCTAATAATATACTCTTAACACATAGGTTTGCAAGAAATAGCTTTTGTTCTTTGCAGTGAGTTTAAGGTTTCAGCCTCAGCTCTGTAGTGGTATTCACCTCTAAGTCAAAGTAGTGGATTTGAACGCCCATGCCAGAAACACGACTGCATCATTTAGTTGCCACTGTAGGGCAGCATTGATGGAGCAATGTGCTGTCTGGGGACGTTGTCTTTCAAATGTAATGTTAAATTGTGCCTCCTGATGTTAGATGTCAGTGATTAAATATTTGAGAAAGAACAGGAGATTTCTCTTGATGTCCTAGATAACATTTTATACCTCAACCAGCACCACAAAAAAATAGATTGTCTAAATATTGCTGCTGGTAGGAACTAGTGCCTAAATCACCTAACAGTAACAGCTACTTTTTTATGTAAAAGCCTGTGAAACATTTTGAGGAATGTAAGAGTGCTTTATAAATGCAATTTCTTTCTTGTCTCTCTCGCAAACAGACAAGGTTAGTGTGACATTGCTCAGGGCGATGAATGAGAACCATTCAGGTAATTTCCCTGGATTCCAACTTCAAACAATTTTAAGCACATGCTTTTAAAAAAAGCAGAATGAAGACTGCATTTTTGTGCAGTGATACCATTTTCCAAGCACTTTTTTTGCTTCACACTCCAGCTGTCATGCAAATGCTGAACCTCAACTGATTCTGGAATGAAGTAGACGAGAGTGTTCAAGCCTTCACACTTTATGCTCTGTGTTTAGCATACAAGCTAGATAGTCATGCTTCATGCTGAATCTCTGGGTTGTGAATGCATTATAATGCCTATGCAATAAAAACATGGTTTAAATTGGGGGCAGTTTGCAGCAAGTATTGACTTCTGTGGCAAAGCCAAAAAGTGGAGAAACTCAACAGGTGAGGAGAAAGAGAGTTAACATTCCTTTGTCATTGGGCCTCAAAAGTTAACTGTGTCCACAGATGCTGGCAGACCTGCTGAGTTTCTCCAGCAATTTCTGATTTTGATTCTGACCTCCAGCATCTGTAATGCACTGTTTTATGTTGTTGACTTCTGCTGTGGAGTTGTAATAAGCAACTATATCTTAAATCATCATTTTGCTAAAGTTGCCATTGAGTTTTACAAGGAGTGTTACAGAATCATAGAATTTTATTCTACAGAAGGAGAACATTCAGCCCATCCTACCTGTATGGCTCTAGAAAGATCAATCCAGTTAGCCCTATTCTCCAGCTTTATCTCTACAGCCCTCTAAATTATCATTTTCAAATATATGTTCAGCTTCTTTATTGAAGCCACCTGTGCAATCCACTCTCAGGCAGCACATTCCAAATCCTAACAACTGAGTGAAGAAGTTTCTCCTCATCTCACTCCGAGCTCTCTCACTGACAATCTTGCCCCTAGTTAGTGACACATCAACTAGTGGAAACAGAAAATCCTTATTTATGCTGTCAAAATTGTTTACTATTTTGAACACCCAAATAAAGTCACTGCTTCTTCTCCACTCCAAGGACAATAAACCCAATTTGTCTAATATTTCCTTGTACCTAAAATCCCTCATTCCTGGAATCATTCTAGTAAATCTCTTTTGCACTCACTCCAGTCCTTTACAAAGAATTGTATTGCTTTATAGCATGAAAATAGACACATCAGTCCAACTTATCCCTGCTGACCTGATATCCGAAATTAATCTAGCCCCATTTGTCAGCACTCGGCCCATATCCCTCTAAATCTTTCCTATCCATATATCCATCCAGGTACCTTTTTTAAATGTTGTGATTGTACCAGCTTCCAACACTTATTCAGGCAGATCATTCACACACGTATCAACCTCTGTGTGGGGAAAAAGTCACCTCTGAGGTCCCTTTAAATCTTGCCCCCTCACCTTAAATCTATGTCCTCTAGTTTTGGACTCTGCTACCTTAGGGAAAAGACCTTGGTTATTCACCCTGTCTATGCCCCTCAATTTTATAAACTTCTCTCAGTTTATAATTCCTCAGCGTCCGATGCTGAAGGGAAAGTAGCCCCAGCCTATTCAGTCTCTACCTATGGCTCAAATCCTGTGACCCTGGCAATGTCTTTGTAAATCTAATCTGAATCCTTTGAAATTTCACATCATCTTTTCTCGAGCGGGGAGACCAGGATTGAATGTAGCATTCCAAAAGTAGCCTAATCAATGTCCTGTACAGCTGCAACATGGCCTCGCAACTTCTGTATTCAAAGCTACAAATAAAGGCTTTCTTTACTATCCTGTCTACTTGCGTATCTACTTCCAAGGAACTTTGCATAAACAAGGTGCCCAGTTCTGAACACACAACTTGATATGTGGTCTAATCATTGAATGGAGATAGGTGAAATGAAAATCAATATTTCCTAGGAAGCATCTCCAAATGTCCCTACTCTTCCCAAAACAACTAAATAGCTGTTTCAAATGGAGATCTTTTATTGGTGCAAGAATGTAACATTCTGTTGCAGATCTGCCTTCCAAAAAACTCCTGATTAGGGAGAAAAAAAATTGCCTGGCTAACAAACTGTTCTCCACCCCTACAATGTGACTAAGGCTCAACATTATTGCTCAGTTTCCCATGCTGATGTTCAATCAAGAATCAAATGCTAAATTAACAGGCAATAAATTTTTTTTGAGTAGTTGAGTTAAGATTAATGAAAAATTGGCAACTTAAAACAAGGAAGTTTACCAAATTAAAACTGTTAGCTTGAGACTGGAATATTCTACATGTTTATTTAAGTTTAATATGTGGACATTCCATTAATTATTCTTCCTCCAGCGTATGTTGTATATTTTTAAAGATTCCATAAAATACATTTGGAGAATTTAGATGTTTGCACCTGAAGTATGCAAAGTCTTTTAGAAGTACTGCGCCTATTTCTTGCTTATTCTGGATGACCATTAACAAAGGACTGAATCAAATCTCCAAATTTTTCGTGCAGTTTAAGATAAATATTGCTATAGTGGAAGGCCTTATCTTTCTGTCCAAATGAATAGCAATGTTATTTAACTGCGCCTAATAATTCTAAACAATTGAATCACACTGGCCTTTTCAGTTATTGTAGTAGTTTTTGTTCCTGTTACCGTCTTGTTAAACATTCCACTAAAGGCAGCAATACACATTTGGTTGTTTTCAGTTGACAGTAGCAATACACCTGTGGCATGTTGTCCGATTAATTTAGTTTGCATCCTGATTCTAAAGTTGAGCAATCAGCAAGGGAAAGCATCATAAGTGTCATTGTTTCTATTAACAGTTGTAAAATTGTGAAGAGGGGCAGGTACCCTATAACGTGTTGGATTGTAACAAAAACTCAACTGACTCACCAATGGAAGAAAAGGAAAAATTGCTGGTGTAGTGGACAAGGAAAAAGATTATCTCTGAATACATCAGGGCTTGATCAGAATGGGCCAATGGGCTGAGGACTGGCTGTTGGAGTGAAGTTAGATAAATGTGAATTATTGCATTTTGAGGCAAACCAAGGCAGAATTTACACGCTTAATGATAAGGTCCTGGGAAATGTTGCTGAGCTAAGAGATCCAGGGGAGCAGATGCATTGTTCCTTGAAAGTAGAGTTGCAGGTGGATGGTGGCGAAGAAGGCATTCCGCACACTTGCCTTCTTTGGTTAGTGCATTGAGTATAGGAGTTGAAACGTCATGTTGTGGCTGTATAGAACACTGATTTGGCCACTTTAAGAATACTGCGTTCAATTCTTGTCTCCCTAAACAGAAAAGACATTGTTTAACTTGAAAGAATTCAGAAAAGATTACAAGGATGTTGGCAGGATTGGAGGGTTTGAGCTATAGGGAGAGGCTGAATAGATTAGGGCTTTTTAAGCTGGAGCATCGGAGGCCAAGGGATGACCGTCTAGAGGTTTATAAAATCGTGAGGGGCATGGATGGGGTGAATAGCCGAGGCCTTTAACTGAGGGTACGAGAATCCTAAACTTGAGGGCACAAGTTTAAGATAAGATCTGAACCTGAATTGTTCAATTTATTAGTTTCACTTATTAGTTCGGAGTCACATGTAGGCTGAACTGGATAAAGTTAGTACACTTAGTTTCCTAAGGAGCAGTAGTAAACCCGATGGCTTTTTACAACAATGTTACTAATCCTGACTTTATATTCCAGGTTTATTAATTGATTATACGTTCCAAGAGTTGCCGTAGTGGGAATTGAACCTCTGTCCCATGAGCATTAATGTACCTCTGGATCTGTAATACATTGGCATTACCATAATGTCAGCATCTTTCCATGCTGCTCAAATTTCTGTTAGTTTGATCTTTGATCATGCTAACATTTTCCATCAATTTATTTGCTGCAAAAGTCGTCATAATGATTCTCTCCTTCCAGGTGTATGGTACCAAACTGGCACTTATTGACTTGAATCACATTTCAGCTTCTGAAGTATGTTATATAGATTCAAAATCGTGCCACTTTCATGGTTTCTCAAATGTGAAACTGCAACAAGTCTGATAGTGGAGTGTTCAATTTATTTAGGTAGTATATGGAAATTCAAATGATTTTTGCCCTTTTGAGAAAAGGCTGTATTTCTCAAATGATCTCATTGCAGAGCTTTCATATTTCATATTTCAGCAATAACCAACTCTGATTTAAACAAAACACAGTAAGCCTTTTGTAATATCAAAGCATTTCAGTCACTCTAAGACATGAAGAGTTCTCATCTTTTTGATTAGCTTTCTTTGGCAAATCTGGTCTTCACCTTGGGAGGTGTGGTGTCAGTGGGACCTGTATTCGTTGCATGTTCCATTTGTAGTGTTGTTGTACCTATTTCACTTGCGTAGCCAGACATTGTTGCTTTGGCAACATGAACGTTGCTGGGAAACTGATGGAAGGTAGTCCGCAATCGCTTCCAACTGTGGTGCCTCAGAATTTGACTGATTCCATACTTGACCCTTGAATTATTATCCTTGTATAATAACATTTAAATGTCATTGAGTGATGAAGCAATAGTTTACTTCAACTATCCTCCGCGCTCTGCATCTGTTCCTCCATTGGAATAGCATTACAGAGGCTGGATACTTTTTTGTGCATGGAATCAAAAATTGTGGAAGTAGTCACCTTGGGCGAATCCTGTGCACCTTCTTGAGGTGAGCTAACAAGGGCATTGGTAGAAGTTGGAAAGTTGATATCTGTCATGCTACTTTAGCCAGAATTGGAGAGTATAGACTTGAGAAAAGGAAATGTAGAGAAACATGAGAGAAGTATAAAAGATGACTCATGAAGTGAAGAACAAACTTCTTCAGTTCTTTTGCTTTGGATAGTTTTTACACCATTTTGTTGTTTAGCCATAACAGTAATGCTACATGAGAAGTAGTATTAAATGCAAATAAAACAACTGATAACTGTCAGTTCGTTCAAGTCTCACTCGCAATGCTGCATCACTAGACACTCTTGATGAGAATGAGCAAATTGTTTTTAGGATCAATAATAGTTAACACTATTTCTTCTCCTTCATTCATCAGCTAAGAGCATGTTGATCCTAGGGAATGGAATGCAAGTTTGGGTTCAATGTGATGCTGCTTTTTCTCCATAAAGCCATGTGCTTCAGTCCCAGTCTCCAAAAACCACTGTTTCCTTTTACCTTGATGGTGTTTATTCACTTCCCACACAAGCATCTACAAGCTGATCTGATTACCAATGAATGCAAATTTGAGGATAATGCTGTGCTGTCGACCTTTTGGATTGGATTCAAGTTTCTTTAACAAAAGACGCTTGGAGCCTTTCACTCCCTCTGACTGCTTAGATTTAAGCATGGGCCTGCAAGTATTCAATACAATGCGCTACCAAGTTCTACTCAACTCCCCCCACCTTCTGAAGGGCAATAAATGCTCACCAGCTAGTGGCAACCAAATCCATGAATGGACTTTTATGAAAAATCAATTTTTTTTAAAAAAAAGCTATCCCTTCTTTTGCTGCAATTGAACATTTACCAATGTTGAAATCAGCCATCAGTTTTCGACCATTTTAGATTTTACTCCCTGAAAGGAGTCTCATGGGAAATTGACTAATATTTTACAAATTAGACCCATGTGTGTGGAATTCTGCAAATAATACTTGGCTGTTCATTTCCTCCTTGGAATAATATTTATTAGTGTAGTTAAGAAATTCAAAGGTTCTGCATTCTTACTAATTACAGTTCCTAGTTTTGTGCAAAAATGGAATCAAGTCCTCACTTCCTGAAGCTGATAACCATTTTTTTGCTGTACATGTAAAGTGTTTAGACAATTAAAGCCTGCAAGTAGTTGCCAAGTGAATGGAGATTTGCTCACACTCTAGTGTATTGTTGCAGCCTGGAGTATAATGTGTTGCTTCTGCTTAAATAAAACCAAAAGAACTGCGGATGCTGTAAATCAGGAACAAAAACAAAGTTGTTGGAGTAGCTCAGCAGGTCTGGCAGCATTTGTGGAGGAGAAAATAGAATTAACGTTCGAGTCCAGTTCTGAGAAAGGGTCACCGGACCCGAAACATTAACTCCGTTTTCTCCTCCACAGATGCTGCCAGACCTGTTGAGCTTTTCCAACAACTCTGTTTTTGTTGCTTCACCTTCCCGATTACAGACCAGTAATGTTGTACAGCTGCAGTCTTGGTGTAAATCACAGATACGCTTGGAAAATTCAACAAAATATTAAGGTTAAATTTTAACACCCATCCCTTTTTCTTGATAGATCGAGCTGGCAGTATAAGCACCTTAGATTCTTTGGATTTTGCTCGGTATTCTGATGATGGTAATCGGGAGACTGATGAACGCGTGGCAGGTAAGCACTGTCTTTCATGTTCTGGCATAAACAAGTGCAAGATTCTTCTGATGTTGTATTTTTTCAGAATCTTTGTAAATGTGGAAAAATTATTGAATCCGATTTTAAGGCTGGACAAATCTCTTATTTTTGCAAATTTTACCCTGAAGTTTGCTGAAGGGATTTCTATTTGATTACAATTTCAATTGTGTCGTAAGTACTGTCCCACCCCCATTATCGTATCACCCCCCCCCCCCCGCCACTTTTCAATGTTATGAATATTTCCTTTTCAGACTTTAATTGCAATGTAGAAATAAAAATCAGCAGTCGGTAGAGTTTAGATCTAAAAGTAAACCACATGAGATGATGGCCTGACTAGGAAAGTCATGAATCTTACTTTCAACTTGGAGTTTGCTATTGCTCTGTCATTAACTGACAAGGTCAGGTTTGAGGGAGGAGAACTGGCTGACCAACCCTTTAGGTCTCCAGCCTTGTTTCTATTGGTTGAACAAAGAACATTTGCGTGAATAGAAAAAGGTGAAATAGAAAAATGAAATTGCTGAAGAGAAAAATTTAGTGCAACTGCATACAGCTCATGAAAACATATCCATTTTTTACAGGACATATGGGGAGGCAATACAGGGAGGTATTACTGGTGGACTGTTAATCCAGAGACCTAGGTAACGTTCTGGGCACCTAGGTTCAAATCCTGCCATGGCAGATGATGGAATTTGAATTCGATAAATATCTGGAATTAAGAGTCTAGTGATGACCATAAAACCACTGTCAATTGCCAGAAAAACCCATCTGGCTCGCTAACGGCCTTTAGAGAAGGACATTGCCATTCTTACCCGGTCTGGCATACGTGTCACTCCAGACCCATACTATGTGGTTGACTTATAACTACTGTCTGGGCAATTACGGATGAGCAATAAATGCCGCTTAGCCAACAACACCCTCATTCCCATGAATGAATAAAAAAAACAAACATTTTGAGTAAAGGTGTAGTCTAAATATAATTTTAAATTTTGGAGATATGGTGCTGTCGAGTAATAAGAACATGGCCTGGAAAATAAACCGTGACAATTGTAACACCCATAGGAAGGAATACTTGGGGAAAAGTTGAACACCAGAATTGTATTCTGCGCTGAAAAGATGAAGCACATTTGCATGTTCTAGAATATAGTGCATTGAACTAATATATTGGACTTTAGCATTCAGTGTTCAAGTGAATCTCATGTCCAATTTTAGTTGTGTGAATATAAAAGGGGAAAAAATGGGACACTATGCCACAAGAGCTTCTGGGGAGATGACAAGATTGTCTACTAGTTAATCACTTATGACTAATTATACCTCCGGACTGCGCACAGTGCTTAGGATTTAATGAATATCCCAATGATCATATTGCATGGTAGAGCAGCCAAAAAGACTGAATGGCCTATATGTATTCTTATTTTCTATGCTTCTATAAGCTGTCTAGTTTTTTGATTTGGCAAGATTGCTGAACTGTGCAATTTGTAAATTGTTAACTGTAACCAATTCTTTCTAGTCCTTTGAGATATCAAGTGTTATAACATTTAATGACAGTGCAGCTGGGGTTCAACTTGTGTGACATTAGTTTCTGACAACAGCATGACGAATTTGATGTTTTTATTTCCAGGATAGCTGAAATAAGGATTTGTCCAGCCAAGTATTGTGTATTTTGTTTCCAAACAAGGTAGCAGTCGCTTGGTTTGAAACTTAAGGCAAACTTCGTTTTGGGGCATAAAACATTTCATTTCTGTCCTTAACCCTTAGCAGAAATTTATTCTTGTTGTTCAAGAAATCAAATTTAACCTTGCAAACACAGAATATTTAAAGAGACGCTACATTTACTTTGAAGTGTTGCACTCTGAAACAAGTGTGGAATTGAATTGCCAGCTGACAGGGCACGCTCACTGACTTCTGTGGCTCAAGGCCTTCTTGATAAGTTGTGGGCAAAGTGTGTCATTGCTGAATCTGAACAGCTGACAGCTGCTCTGCTCCACTTCATTTGTTTCTTTGCACCAAAGTTAAAGCCATTACTTTGCATCAAGTTACAGAAATTTCAATAATCTTTGTCACATAAATATTAGGCAAAAGGGTGCAATGGTTCTGAAGAGGAATTTCAATCTATTATTTGATTTCATTATTTAAGTTAGGACTCTAAGCTCATGCAAGTTCTGTCAGTAAATCTAACTGAAGACATTTTCAAAGCTCCAAATATGTCCTGCAACATCACTGCAAATGGGCTGCAACTGCAGAGAAAGTTCACATTTTTAGTTGGAAGTGTTACTTCCCCAAGTTGAAATGAGGGGTGTTAGATTGAGAGAACAAAATGTAGAGCTGGATGAACACAGCAGGCCGAGCAGGAAGGCTGACGTTGATCTTACTCTCCAGTGTAGATTTGTAGTCAGCATAGTTTACCTAATTATACCATGTGCCACCTACAGTAGCATTCTGAGTTCCTGATGGGCAGGTCTTGCACAGCTGGCTGCAGCTGTGAGTTTGAACTGCAAAGATTCCCCAAACCCAACAATCAAAGGACTTGACTTTCATCCAGTTTTGGGACTGCATTTAGTGGATCAAGACACTTTTACTTTGGACCGCCAAAACCTGAGATCCAGAGCCTCAAGCTGGTAGGGTTTGTGAGAGTTGGATGTAGTGTGAAGTCCAGTCAGATTGCTTATAGCAGTTTCTAGCAGCACCTCAGTGCTGGGATGGTGACAGATAAACAGTTCAATAGCTGGAGGCTTTGGAATCTAAATGAGGTAAACCGTAATCAAGAGCAAGTAGGAATTGGCACTGGAACAACCTTGCTGGCTGGACTGTTCCATTTGTCTGCTGAGAACAGCAGGGGAGAGATGGTGCCAGGAATTTGGAATTTGACGTAGACTTTCACCAAACAGGGGCACGCATTCTAATAATTTTGGTGATAACATACGTTCTGTAAAGTGTCTTCTGCTTTAACCTTGTTTATTGCCCATAGACAATTATGGTGCGGGTGGGCAAGGGAGGGCCGAAAGCTGTTAACTTTAAACGATCTATAATGCAAGATAAGTATCTTGGGATCACAAGTGTACCAGAACTGAGCTCAAAAAGCCTTTGCAATTAAAGCTTTGTTTATGTTGATATTTGGCTGTTGGCTTGAATGAGAGCAGGTCTGTGGGAAAGCTTTCTTTATCCAAACATTTTTGTTACAGGTAGGAGCTACTTTTTTTAAGCACATCTCTCTCAACTTCAGTTCTTTTGAGCATTGAACAGCCCTGGTTCCTGTTCCAAATGGAAACATTTGCAAGTGTGACATTCTTTAAACCCTTGTGTAGAGCAATTGTAGACAAATTGGAAGACTGCGTAAATTATGCTACAGGCCTGACATTTCTAGCAGGTTTATTTCTCAATGATTAGAATTCATTTGGGGCATGTTATGTGTAAGCCTAATCTAGTCATTGCAAAAATATACGCATATATAGCACAGAAATCATGATCATGGAGGTGCAATTTGTATTTCTCTACAGGCCGAAATTAAAAATCAATCTAATGCTGTGTGATATAAATGTCTGATACTTCACTTTTCCTGAGGTTGCTTTAAACTGTTTATATTTACTATTAGTGTAGTAAAATGAACAAGAGAGCGAGCTATATTTCACAGGGCACATATGAAAAGAAGCTGGTGGTTCCATGTTTAAACTAGCAACATGTGCAAAGGTGCCTCAGTACATATCAGTTGTTGCTGTAACCTGATCTCATGATCCCTTTTCTGTTTCACAAGTATTATGTTTCTTATGTGCCTATAGTTCATTGATGCTAAACCTTGTTGTTTACATTCTCCTCCATTTGTGGAATTCAGTAGTTTCTTTCCTTTTCCATTCATTTGAATTAGATGTTCTGCACTGTTGATCTGCATTATTGGGACAATAGTAAAAATCTAAACTTTACAAAAAACATCTAGCTGTTCAGCACTGTGTATTATATAGAATTTTGTACTACTTAGAATTTAAGATATGGGGAAGGGGAGTGGCCATCCCTACCCTTAATACTACTTGAATTTTTAATTGAAAGTGCAGAGACAGTAGTTGACCAACAGCATTCCATTGTTCTAGTTCCAAAACTCAAACCCAACATATAGCAGCTGCTTCACTCATTGATTCCACACAGCAGTGCATCTGGGTTTGGGCTTGAGTGAACTAAAAGGATAGTGCAGCACACAGGTTCTCTCATATACTCCCTATTACTAATTAAATAGCATTTCTTTTAATTTCTACATTTTTAGTTTTATTTTCCATTCAAACGAAAGAATTAGGGACCGAGCAACTGCAAATCTGCTGATTCAGTGATTTTCTTGAAAGTGCTTTAATTGCAATTTCCAAGTTGCCGTTTAGTTGATGAACGTGAAAGTTGTGGAACTGTTCAATAATTGAAAGTAACAGCTAACTAAAGCCAGAGCTTTTTTTTAAAAAAGCAGAACCATAATCCAGGTTCCTGATTGTTGTCATTGATCTTAGTTGATAGCACTCTCTCCTGTTTTAAAAGATAATGGATTCAAGTCCCACTTCAGGGCTTGAGTACAAAATTCAGAAGCTTTACTGCAATACTGAGAGTATCAGAGATCAGCAAAACAACAAATCCGATGGCACTATTTGGAAGAAGAGCAAGGAATTTATCTATCACCCAAATAACATCCTAAAGTAGACTATTTGGTTATCATCACGTTGATATTAGTCAGGGCTCACTATATGCAAATTGACTTCTAAGTTGCCTGCATTACAACAGTGACTACACTTCAAGGAAAAATTGGCAGTGAAATGTCAAGATATCCTGTGAAAAGCACCAAATGCAGGTTTTTTTTCTTGTGGGAAATCATATACCTCCGAATATTGGAAGCATTTGCAATTTGACTGTAAATTTACTTTCTCTCCCACACTTCCCAGGCAAATATAAATGACAGGGTATTTATTGTAAGTACTACTTATGAGAAATAAAACTTATAAAACACTGAAAATTGGAAGTATTCTGCTTTAACATCAAGTAGTGAATTAAAATCAACTGATTTAATCTTTAAAGTTGACTAACTTTTTTGAATTGTTAGAATTGATTTGTTTTGATCTTCTCCTTTTTTCAAACCCTCTTCCATTCCAAAGACTGATTCCACCATGGACTAGCAAAATAAAAGATTGAAAACTTGCAATATTAATGAAGGGAGTTTAAAGGATATTCCGAATTTCTGGTGATGAATGACTGTATGAAAACGAAAGAAAACATGAATACCCCGACTCTTTTGTAAATGTGACTGTTAGGAGACTCCTGATATGAAATTCCCGTAGGCCAGTGTACATCAATGACACTTTGTATAGATGCAAACTTTACAAGAAATTTCAAAAATTTGAAATATTCCATATATTGAAAATTCTTGTTAAGTACTTCAGGATGGTTTCAGTTAAGTTAAAATTTCACACAAGCAATAATTTGAGCTAATTCAGGGTTGGGGTGTCTTTCATTTTATCTGGTGGTTCTAATCGGACATCCTGGCACTTGGCGTGGGCAACAGTCAGGAAGAGGTATTTAGACAGCGTCGTAATTGGTTTGCATTTCACCTTTCAAAGGTAAATCACAAGGTCTTGTATCAAGTCTCAACTGGCAACATATCTGCTACCATGTTGATCCTCATCATGATTAAATATGTCAGCAAGAGTCATACGTGTACTTCAGGACCCTCTTATAAAGTGTGTGGAAAGTTGACTGGAGCATTTTCAAGCTCCAAATTGTCTTGCAGTTTGACTGTAGCCTGAACAGTGCATCTAAAGGGACTACTAGAGAGTGTTATGGAAACATAACGGAATGAATTCCTTGCCTATCTCCACTACAACTTACCTGATGGCCATTACCAATCTGTACACTCATTTTCTGCAACATTTTCTACTCCCTGTCAACTTTTTTTCCTTCCCACTATCTCTCATCAAACTTCAACCAAACTAACTCTAACTTCTCCAATCCTCAAAACCATGTCATTGGTAGCAGTGTTCCAAAGTACTCCAATATCATATTGTTCAGTGTGATTTGGATAATGTTCACATCTTGGAGAATAGCAGTGCTTTTGGTTTGTTTACCTTGTGCGTGTACAAGGGAAAAGTTTCCAAAAATACATTTGCTGAGGCTGGAGCTGGTAATTTCAAGCTAACGTTACATTGACTCAACCAGCCAGAAACTTTCCTGCCATATGAGGAATATGGCCGGAGTGATAACCTTTCTGTTTTACAACTTGTAAAAATTACATCTCATTGGCTTTAGGAAAATCAGGTAAATGCTATCACAAGCAAATAACAACTTACATCTATAAAGCACTTTTAACACAGCAAACTCCCAACACTCGACCCAAGAACATTTATGCAGTTCTGTTTGAAACATTCAGTAATGAAATAATATAATAGTTGAGCAGAAATTTCGTTAAGTATGTGGATTTTTTGAATACCTTAAAGGAGGAAAGAGAGGCAGAGAGGTCTAAAGAAGGAATTCTAGAGGTTAGACTCAGCCAACTGAAGATACCAATGGTGGGGAATGTATCTCAATTTCTGGTCCTCCTTTGTTTCCAGTAGAGTTTGCAGGATTGAAATAAAGCTGATGTTAATTTCTAAAGGTAGTCATAGTGACTAAGTATTTCCAAATCAACTGGTCTCTATTCCATTTTTGAAAAGTGGATTAAGTGACCAGTTTTCAGTTGGTGTCAGCATTGATGCAAAGTTCTCTTGCTGTGATGGAACGGCATGAATGGAACTGCAAGAAAGAACGAAAGAGATGATTGATCACTAAGTAACCTTTAGGACTGAACAGCGTCCAGAAAAGCAGGTGTGATCTTCCAATCTCCAATCACTATTTGCACCCCATATGTTGTGGTATCTGCAGATCAACAATGCTTTAGAATACTGTGTAGCCTATGCTTGTATCTCTATCAGCTCTTGAATCTGTGCATACATAATATTATGTCAGCACATTTCAAGACGAAATTAGATTTGTTTTGTTTTTGATCCAAACTGAAATTTTATCATGATTTGTTGGCAATTATAAACTGTGTGAATTTTTTTCCATACTGTATTTTTCTTTAGGCAATGTTTTTAATTTTTGCTTTTAAAGATGTCAGTTAAATGTAACACAGATGTGGTTGACAGGAGTTTAATATCAATAGAGCCATGAACAATACTTTTTTTTGCAGGAGAGGTGGGGGAAAAACATCTTGGTAGCCTTTCAGAGATAACAAGGTGTAAGGCTGGATGATCACAGTAGGCCAAGCAGCATCAGAAGAGCAGGAAAGCTGATGTTTTGGGCCTCGACCCTCCTCCGGAAGGGGGGATTCTGAAATAAATAGGGGAGAGGGGGAGGCAGATGGAAGATGGATAGAGGAGAAGATAGACAGGCCAAAGGCAGGATTTGTCTGTCTCCTCTCCACCTATCTTCTCCTCTATCCGCCTCCCCCCTCCCTGTTTCTTTGAGAACCCCCCCCCTTCCCCTTGCCCATTTCTGAAGAAGGGCGTAGGCCTGAAACGTCAGCTTTCCTGCTCCTGTGATGCTGCTTGGCCTGCTGTGTTCATCCAGCTATACGCTGTGTTATCTCAGATTCTCCATCATCTGCAGTCCCTACTATCTTGGTAACCTTTCAGTTGTGATTATGTGCAATGGAAATCCCTGACACTGTAGTTATACTTGGGTATTAATTGATGCAGACAGATTGTCTTTTCTCATTCATTGTATGGTCTTGCAGTTGAGTTATCTTCAGGCACCTGTTGTGCAACAGAAAATATTTAAAGAATCCACACCGAATGACTGCTAACTGGTATTTGCAGTGTTTCAGTCAAATAAAATCTTTTCAGTGTGTAAGATTGATGGCCCTGTTGTGTATTATGCACAGGGACATGTATTGCTGTTCCATTAGGTATTTTGGCCAGGACTTCTTGCTCAATTGCATTTTTTTAAAATCAGTCTCTACATGGTGTAACCCATTCAAAGAATTACGGAATTTTGAGTGTAATTCACGTTTTTACAGTCCTGTGCACTGCTTTTAAAGACAGCTCACTAAAAGCTGATTTTGTGGTCACAGCTCCCAGGGTGAAGCCATCTATTTGGCTGCAGGCATTTGAGGAAGTTCCAAAAATTCAACTGAAACCTTTGGGGACTTGAACTGTATAAATTGTGTTTTCAATTTAATTATTTCTTTATGTTTGCTAAGGAGTTGAATGCTGTGCTCTGAGTTGAGGGGAAAATAGGCTTTTTTATGTGAACTATTTTTGGTGATTTTTTTTTAAAATGCGTACATTTCATGAAATCCATTTTATTACAATATTAATCAACCTTTACCAAGTTACTCCTCTATAAAATGTAAAGTAGTAATTTTGAAAAACAATTAAAACAATTGGGCCAATTGGAGCATAGCCTTCTCCATGATTTATCATGAGTCTTGTTCTTTGTCACACACCCTTTCTCAGAGACGCAATAAGATGTTTTACCTTGCTTTGTGATTAGAATCAATGGTTTTAGAGTAATCAGCAAGCTTCTAGCTGGTATTCAGTACCTATTACCAATTTGCAAACATCATTTAATTGATACCCACAAAGAATTCATTGTCACACAGTGACTTGTAAAAAGATTATTTCTGTGCAACAAAAACATATTTGCATTAAATTGTAAACCGTTTAATATGATAGCTGAAAATTATAAAGTTAATGGAAAAATGACCTCGAGCTAGGGGCTCCCAATTGCTGTTTCTTGTGATGCTGTAAATTGTAAGATGTATCTTCAGTCATGGCGGGGAAGATACAAGTACATAGCAAACTGACAGAATAGAGCTCACAATTCAGCATATAGAAGGCAGCAGTATTTCATGACAAAATTAAATTTGCATTTCCATAGCAACTTGAATATGCAGTCTTATATCCTGGAAGAGAATGTGCCACAAAATGGAGTATGATATACCATGTCCTACTCATGAATGACTGATGCATAGCAACCTGCTGCCAGAATAAATCTTTCAGAAGAAAATGTGTTGTTTAAATCCTTTAGAATAGATGGTATCAACTACAAAATCTACCCTGATAATGCCAGAATGAGGATGCAAGTGCTACCACTATGCTTTAACCAGCATGTAGCCAATTGCAATCTGTTAGATCCATAACCAACAGTGAAAGCAAAGAGACTTCAGCGGAAGTTAACTTGGACTAAGTTTGAAAACACTGAGCTTTCCCTTTCTGGTTCCCGAAAGCCCATGCACCTAAAGCTGAAAACTAGACCAGAAATTTAAAAATGCACTTTCGGAATGGTGACACAGTATGTTCACAGGATTTGTTAGTTATACCTACCTTCCTTGACCTGCCATGCTCACCAGTGTATTACATATGAATATAGAGCAGAAGTCTACTTCTAGCTGTCCAAATGAAAACAGAAGTTGGTGAAATTACCCATCACTTTCAGAATTCCCACTCGTCCTTGAAGATTTTAGTGATTAGAAAATTAGCGAAAACTGCAGTTTCCAAAACACGGCACAGTGTTGTTTAAAATGCATGACACTGGAGCCAGTACCATTGCTACTAATACATAGAGCCTGTTCAGTTCAAGAAAGAGTGACAGTGTGCCATTGTACTAGTCCTATAAAATTAAGAACGTCTATTTAGTAGCAGTAATTATAAACAGGGTCACGTGTTCTCCAAATGAAGATGCTCATTGTGAAATGTTTCTGTGTTGTGTTGTGAGTGCTCACCTTTTATTTAGGATTGCTATAAAGGAACACTTTGTTTCACTGTTTCTACTTTTGCCATTTCTGCTGTAGTTATACCTACTGGGATAATCTGTAATGTATTTCAAATATCTTACTCAGCTTTTCGTAGCATCTTTGTTCTTTTGTCTGCTTGAAACTTGATTTTAATTCCCTTTAATTTTTGTAGTAGTTGCCAATAGTTGCTGTAGGGATTAAGTGTAACTGCTTACTACTTGATGCTTCAGTATTTTTTCTTGTACAATTTTAACCAGGATAATTTTTTTTCTCCGTGAACGTATGGACATGTATGTATGGAACCAGAGGAGACGGGCGAGGTCCTCAATGAATATTTCTCCTCTGTTTACTGTGGAGAAGACATGAAGACTTGAGAACTTGGGAAAGTTAGTGGTGATATTTTAGGGATAGTCCATATTGCAGTAGAGGAGACATTGGACGTTTTATAATGTATGAAGGTGGATAAATTTGGCCCTGACCAGATATATCCTCAAACCCTACACGAGGCTAAAGAAGAAATTGCTGGGGCAGCGGATGTATTTACATTGTTGTTAGCCATGGGTGAGGCCCTGGAAGACTGGAGGATAGGAGGATAGTGAATTTTGGGCCCTTATTCAAGAAGGGCTGCAAAGAAATACCTGGGAACTAAAAAACTAGTAAGCTCAACATCAGTAGTAGGTAATTTACTTGAGAAGATGCTGAGGAATAAGATATCAATGCATTTGGAAGGATAAGGATCGATTAGGAGTAATTAGCATGGCTTTGTGTGTGGGAGATCATGCCTTCACAAATTTGTTAGAGTTTTTTTAATGTGACCACGAATGTTGGTGAGGTGAGGGCAGGGCAGTAAATGTGGATTTCAGTAAGGCCTTTGATACCACATAGTAGGCTGCGAGAGAAGGTAAAATCGCATGAGATCCAGGGAGAGCTGGCAAGTTGGCTTGATGGTAGGAAGCAGAGAGTAGTACTGGAAGGAGCCTTTGGCATTGATCTTTAATTCATCTTTGTCTACAGGAATAGTGCCAGACGATTGGAGGATAGCAAATGTGGTTCCCCTGTTCAAGAAGGGGAGTAGAGACATCCCTGGTAATTATAGACCAGTGAGCCTTACCTCCAGTTGTTGGTAAAGTGTTGGAAAAGGTTATAAGGGATAGGATTTATAATCATCTAGAAAAGAATAAATTGATTAGGGATAGTCAGCACGGTTTTGTGAAGGGAAGGCCGTGCCTCACAAACCTTATTGAGTTCTTTGAGAAGGTGACCAAACAGGTAGACGAGAGTAAACCGGGTGATGTGGTGTATATGGATTTCAGCAAGGCATTCGATAAAGTTCCCTACAGTAGGCTATTGTACAAAATGTGGAGGAATGGGATTGTGGGAGATATAGCAGTTTGGATCAGAAACTGGCTTGCTGAAAGAAGACAGGGTGGTAGTTGATGGGAAATGTTCATCCTGGAGACCAGTTACTAGTGGTGTACGGCAAGGGTCGGTGTTGGGTCCACTGCTGTTTGTCAGTTTTATAAATGACCTGGTTGAGGGCATAGAAGGATGGGTTAGTAAATTTGCAGATGACACTAAGGTGGGTGGAGTTGTGGATAGTGACGAAGGATGCTGTAGGTTGCAGAGAGACATAGACAAGCTGCAGAGCTGGGCTGAGAGGTGGCAAATGGAGTTTAATGCAGACAAGTGCGAGGTGATGCACTTTGGTAGGAGTAACCGGAAGGCAAAGTACTGGGCTAATGGTAAGATTCTTGGTAGTGTAGATGAGCAGAGAGATCTCGGTGTCCATGTACACAGATCCTTGAAAGTTGCCACCCAGGTTGACAGGGCTGTTTAGAAGCATACAGTGTTTTAGCTTTTATCAATAGAGCGATCGAGTTCTGGAACCAAGAGGTTATGCTGCAGCTGTACAAAACTGTGGTGTGGCCGCACTTGGAGTATTGCGTACAGTTCTGGTCACTGCATTATAAGAAGGATGTGGAAGCTTTGGAAAGGGTACAGAGGAGATTTACTAGGATGTTGCCTGGTATGGAGGGAAGGTCTTACGAGGAAAGGCTGAGGGACTTGAGGCTGTTTTCGTTAGAGAAGAAGGTTGAGAGGTGACTTAATTGAAACATATAAAATAATCAGAGAGTTAGAGTGGATCGGGAGAGCCTTTTTCCTAGGATGGTGACAGCGAGCACGAGCGGGGATAGCCTTAAATTGAGGGGTGAAAGATATAGGACAGATGTCAGGTAGTTTCTCAGTAGTAAGGGAATGGAACGCTTTGCCTGCAATGGTAGTAGATTTGCCAACTTTAGGTACATTTAAGTCGTCATTGGACGAGCATATGGACGTACGTGGAATAGTGTAAATTAGATGGGCTTGAGATCGGTATGACAGGTCAGCACAACATCGAGAGCCGAAGGGCCTGTACTGTGCTGTAATATTCTCTGTTCTATGAGACTGACGGGGGTGGGGGGGCATCTTATAGAAGTGTATCAGATCATGAGAAGCTGGATAAGGGTGAATGCACTGTCTTTTTTCCCCCTGAGTTGGGGGATTAAGGTCTTAAACTGATGCCGTCCAGTCAAGAGGGGAAAGAAAATGTGAGAACCTAAGGGGCAACCTTTTTTACAGAGTGATACACCTGTGGAATGAGCTTTCAGTGGAAGTGGTTGAGGCGGTTACATTAACAACATTTTTAAAAACTTTTGGATGAATCAGTGGATAGGAAAGCTTTAGAAGGGTTTGGGCTAACTGCAGGAAAATTGGGGTTAGCATGGTTTGTCGCTTTTGGGCTGAAGAGCCTCTCTGTGCTGTAGGACTCTGATTATGAATATTTTACTGTTTTCATTAAAAACAAACTTTTTTTTTCTTAGAAACAAATTTGAAGATTTAGATTGCATTAAGTATGTGAAAGTATGGAAAAAATTTCACCAAGCTATTCCGATGCAAACTCTGCTGCATGTATTCACAAGATTCCATAAGTTGCATGCGTTCTGTTTCAAAACTGTTTTTTCTTTTATTTTCACACCCATCCTTGTTTTTATTTTTCCTTTTTCTTGGTTGGATTCCTCTGTGTGTTTAATACAATCCCTGTCCAGTCCTGGAATTTGAACTACGGAAAGCCAAGGAGACCATTCAGTCCCTTCGTGCCAACCTGACACAAGCTGCAGGTGGTGTACATTATACTTTCTTCTCTTTCTGCTTTCATAATGCATAAACAAACCTCAAACATTTAACATTCGTGTAAATCTACTTTTGCTTTTTCAGCCTTCACAGAAAATGATGTTCCTTTACAGGAACGGAAAAATTATAAATCCAGCCCTGAAATGCAGGTAAGATATTGTGGGGGCAAAGAAAATAAGTTTTAATTTATTGGGAAGCTTGATTCTACCAGAGGAAGCAAAATGCCTTCATGGAGCATGGGTTTTTTTGGGTGTTTGAACACCTGGCCTTGTTTTTTGGAATAAAGATGTTCTTTTAATTAGTGGGATTGGTAAAGTAAAATTGATCCTTGCTCCTTTTTCAGTTGAATTATTTGTGTCTGAAAGCATATATTTTTGATTTATACTTTGCCTATCCTATGACAAATTCTTAAACTTCCTTGGTTATATTACAGAAGTAGGCAATATCCATTCATACCAACAGTGTCTTTTCTAAGTTATCCTCTATTTTTGTCTTTCGGATACTACTTTAACTGCCTTAACACTACAGTCTGTTGAGTTGCAATTAACAGAGGTAGTCGTATCTTACCAACTTCCATGATTTGGCACATTGCAAATCCCGACAATGTTTGTTAATGCAGAATCTATGGTAACCACTTTGTTTTCTCCACCACTCTCCTGCCACATCCCCAAAAAGTTAACCACAAAAAATAAGAATGCACCAAATGTTTTTAGTTGTTCACAGGTTATGGTTTCCAATGTACAGTCTGTTATGCTACACATTCTCCTCAGATACATTTCCATGCTGTGTTCAATTACTTCTCCAAAAGTCCAAGCACAGTCGTTCTCATGCCCCATCTGAGTTGTAAATAATAATCCTTTTCTCCTTGATTCCCAGAAAGCACTTTTGCCTTGCTTCTCCCTTGCTGGCATTTTCAAAGATTACTGCACAAAATAAAAGATCCTCGTGTAAGGACGGGAGGTCAACATTGTAGCATGCTCGTTATCTGGGATTCCAGAAACTACCCACCTGTAAAACTGTTAAATTTCTGTGATCCGATCTGAATGTATAACTTGGAATTGGGGTGCATAAAGAAAAACATGTATTTCTGATTTGATTGTTGAAATTCACTTGTATCTCAAATTGCCTTTTCCTGTGTGTTATCTGAACAGTTTTCTAAAAATATGAAGCAATGCAACGTTCTAGATGAAGCAGTGAGCACGATCAATGGTGCAGACTGAGCACTGATGTTGTAGGCATGCTCGCCGAGCCGGTGGGTTTGGTTGCAGATGTTTCATCATCAAACCTGCTGGTTCAGTCTATAGCCTCATCCGCAACCTGAGCACTTTCTAATCTCCAAATCGCTCACTCTGATTGTTGAATTTCAGTTCTCAAAATTATAATGACTTCTTCTATTCGGCAATCTCGTTCTTATTTTCATTTTTACTGCTGTTTTTATGTGAGCAGAGTACTTATGGATATAATAGTTTTAAATTTGTATTCAAAAGCTGTTCGTACAATGTAAAGCTGTAAAGACAGCAAAGAGATTTAAGGTGATCAAAATTGATGGGGTTGAATAAGCAAATAAAAAGCAACATATTCCATCAGCAGGAGAGTCATTAACCCAAAGAGACAGATTTATGTTAATCGGCAAGAGGGCTGGGGAGATGAGAATTTTTTTGGCAGCAATTTATGATTGCAATTCACTGTTTGATTGTTGGAAATGAATTTGAGAGTAACTTTTGAAAGGGAATTCAATTATAATTGAAGAGTATATATTCACAGGGTTGTGGAGTAATACTGGGGGAATGAGAATAATTGGGTCCTTCTTTCAAGGCCAACACAAACACAGTGAGCCATATGCCTTGTTTTGTTCTGTTCTGTAAGATTGTATTGTATGATTCTATAAGGTCCAAGACATGTACGTTGCATTTCTTAATGAAGCAGTAATTGTTTTAATACTCAGCATCAACCCATGTCAACCTGAGCCCTTAGTAAGTTAAATATTGGTTTTAGATTATTTTTCAATTTACTTCCACTTAAACTAGATGAAATAGAATTAAGTATAGTTATGGTGCATTTTTACAAAAATGTGCGTTGTTGATAAAGAAGCCAGGGTTGTATGTTTCTTAAAGAAAGTAATGTGAGTATTGGTCTCTCGAGTGAGCCTGAGGAATTAACAATGGGAAGTTCAAAATGGTAAAAGCATTCAGATGTTTTGCCTGCTTTCACTCTTGAGGACATAAATGATATCACAGAAATCCTTGTAACTCGAAAGGCAAAATGAAGGGAAGGACTTAAAACAATTACAACCACCAATGAAATGGAAAACTATTAGAACTGAAGGCTGTAAAGTCACTAGGACCTGATGGCCTGCATCTTAAGATCTTAAAAGAAGTTGCTACTGAGATAGTAGGTGCATGGTTTTTAATCTTCCAAATACTAAAAACAACAAGTTAATGTTCTGAGTCCAGGCACCCTTCATCTGAACCGATAAATGGTAATTGGAGTTGAAGCATTAACTCTATTGTACTTTTTTGCAGATTCTGACAGACCTGTCTAGTTCCTCCAACACTTGTTTTTTTCAGTTTTTGTTTGAGTTCCAGCATTCACAGTTCTTTGTTTTATTTAAGCTACAGATCAGTTCGCTGAACATCAGCCATTAGAGAAAATGTTAGAATCTTTAGGTGGTTGTAGCCAACACTTTAATCTCAAAATAATCAGGCAGAGTCAACATGGTTTTGTGAAAAGGAAATCACAATTGACCAATTTATTGGTGTTCTTTTGAGGAGTGTAACAAACAGTATGGACAAAAGGGAACCTATGGATGTCGTATGCATGGATTTCCAGAAGGCATTTTCAAAGATTACTGCACAAAATAAGAGGTCCTGGTGGAAGGTCTATAGGGTCAACATTTTAGCGTAGTTAGATTAATTAGCTGCCAGTAGGTAGAGAATAAAGATGGTTGGCTCTTTTCAGGTTGGCAAGCTGTATCTAATAGAATATCACAGGACTGGGCCCTCAACTATTTGCAATCTATGTTAATGACATGGATGAAGTTACTGAATTTTAGGCTGCTATGTTTATTGATGGCCCAAATGTAGGTGGGAAAATAAGAAGAAATGAGACTACAATTTCATTATAAATAGGTTGTGTGAGTGGGCAAAAATTTAACAGAAGGAGTACAACATGGAAAAAATGTGAACATGTCTACTTTATCGGAAAGAACAGAGCAGCAGGTTCTATTTAAAGGGAGAGAGTTTGCCGAACCCTACGATCTGGAGGAATTTCGATGAATCACAAAAAATTGTATGCGGTACATCATGTGACTAGGAGGTGATGGTATTATTACTGGAATATTAATCCAGAGATCGAGGTAATACTCTGAGGGTATGGGTTCCAATCCTGCCAGGGGAGATGGTGTAATTTGAATTCAGTTATTTTTTTAAATTTTGAATTAAACATCTAATGAAGACCATGAAACCATTGTCAGTTGTTTGAACCCATCCTGGTTCACTAATTCCTTTTTGGAAAGGACAGCCATCCTTACATGGCCTGGCCTGTAACACCAGACCCACAGGAATGTGACTTGCTCTTAACTGTCTCCTGGGCAGCAAAGATGAGGAATAAATACCCACATTGCATGAATATTTATTTTTAAGTCCTTCTATAAACTGATCAATAACGTAATTACCTTGTGTGTACTGTTTTGGAAGAGAATGAGTGTTGTATCTTCAATCATGTTCCAATGATGTGAATGTGAAACAATAATGGGAAATTATGTTCCTAAAGTTTTTGATGATTGATAAAGGATTTTTGTTAATATCTGTAGAAGGGTGAAGCTTGCTTAGCTACTTTAATCTAGCCTGTGAGGAAAAAACTTGATGTTTTCCATTCACAGAATATTCATGGATGCTTTGTTTTACCGAGCTCAAATTTTCATTTTTCTTATATAGGAAGCTGTTAAACCTCTTGAGAAAAGAGCATTAAATTTCCTAGTGAATGAATATTTATTGAAGATTAATTACAAACTCACTTCAATAACCTTTTCAGATGAAAATGACGACCAGGTAATAATATTTCAAGTATACATTATGCAGAATCAAGTGTTAATTAATATTTGAATACTGTTTACTTTCTTTGATGTAGAACATGCCTATTTGTATAAAGATTCCTTGTAGCCTTTAAGTGGTGTGTCTGAACAGAATGGTTGATGGAAGAGTCACCATTACGTTTACAACTGGTTGTTTTGAATGATTTATATTGAATATTCAAGTGTACATGACAATTCAGAAAGACAGGGACATGGAGAGAGTTGGTACCTTAAAAAAACTAGTGCAGTAGTGGGTGATGATCTCAGTTCTAAAGATGAAGAATCAGTTTGGGTAGTGATAAATAATAAATGTAAGAAGTAATTTATGGAAGTAGTTGAGATGCCTGTGAGCATTAGGGATGTAACTGAAGAAATATAAAGGGTTTAAGAATGATTGATTGTGTAAGATTTCAATCTGTATGGATTAGACCAATTAGGTTGGCAAAAGTAGCCTACATGGTAAGTTTATGAGTGTTTTTGGGACAGTTTCGAAGAGCAGCGTGTTCTACAAAGCAAACTATTCTGCCTCTGGCAATGTGTGAAGAGACAGGATTAATTAACGACCTCATAGTAAAGGTGCCCCCGGTAAACAGGAAAATAAGTCTTTTCTTCTCTGAAATATATCTTATGTGTTTTGCTTTCTTCTCTGTGTCATCTTCGTGTGAAGACAGAGGAAGAGATGAATGCTTGCTGTCTGCAGCCACTGGACGTGTTTTCCAATCTGCTGCTCTTGGCGCCTAAAGCTTTTTAACACTCTATCACTTGAACTGCTTCCAAAAAGCAACATTGTTACACAGCTAACCAATGTATTCAGCACGTGATTTTCAAGTTGCAGAACTTTGCTGGTACTCCAATTGTAGCTGTCTAACTTCCATTGCATTTTGTGGTCCCCAAGAAAAGGAAAAATGTGGTTTATTAAAATACCTAATAACGTTTTGTCTGTGTATAATTTAATTAGTGCCGAGACACCGGCCCCTGCCATTGTCTGGTCCAGTTGATTATTCCACTGGTTGATCCAGTTTGAACTTGGGTAAAGTTGGACCATGTACGTTTTCCTGTGATTATTACAGATTCACAAAATCCAGTGCAAAAATTATTTTTAGTTGCAAGGCACTTGTGTTTAATCAGTATTATACTTGGTAATGCATTTAATTTAGTGATTGAAAAGTTCCCATGGAAAATATTATTCAGTGTTTTCTGTTCAACAACTTTAGGATTTTGAGTTGTGGGATGATGTTGGATTAAACATTCCGAAGCCGCCAGACCTGTTGCAGATGTATCGGGAGTATGGAAGCCATACAACCTCATCAAAAGAAATGAAGGATGTGGCTGTTGGAATCGAACCAGGTGACTTGGAAGTGCTACCGAGTGTCCAAGAACCAGCCACTTTGCAGCACCTGCAGTTAGAAGAGGTAAGAGAAAGTTCAACAATGCAGAATAGTGTCTAATTTTAAATCTAGTTCAGCTGTTGAGATTATGTGAGAGCAGGATTCAAATCCAGGTGTTTTTTTTTTACATCTGCCATTTTGTTGGGCAGGCAGAATGGGGCTCAGAAATACAGCTTAAACTAGTAGCTTTTTAATAAATGTTAAACCAAATTTGTTCAGGAAAAGATTAAAAATAAAATGCTCCCTTTGTGTCATTAATTTGTATTTGATGTATGCTACATCGCATTCTGAAAATGAGAAAACGTACTCTTGGTAGCCCCATAGCTGATGTCTTGTGGGATCATGCAAATCAGGATGGGTGCAGATCCAAGCTATGCTGTATGCTTAGCTTGCTGTTTCTACCTAAAAGTAGAGGGTTAGATTCAATTGTTGGTTTATATTCCATAGATATTACCTACTATTCATAGTCATAAGCGTATAAGATTACATAGAACATTACAGCACAGTACAGGCCCTTCGGCCCTCGATGTTGTGCCGACCTGTCATACCGATCTGAAGCCCATCTAACCTACACTATTCCATGTACGTCCATATGCTTATCCAATGACGACTTTAACGTACTTAAAGTTGGCGAATCTACTACCGTTGCAGGCAAAGCGTTCTATTCCCTCACTACTCTCTGAGTAAAGAAACTACCTCTGACATCTGTCCTATATCTTTCACCCCTCAGTTTAAAGCTATCCCCCCTCGTGCTCGCCGTCACCATCCTAGGAAAAAGGCTCTCCCAATCCACCCTTTCTAACCCTCTGATTATTTTATATGTTTCAATTAAGTCACCTCTCAATCTCAACCTTCTTCTCTCTAATAAAAACAGCCTCAAGTCCCTCAGCCTTTCCTCGATACCAGGCAACATCCTAGTAAGTCTCTGCACCCTTTCCAAAGCTTCCACATCCTTCTTACAATGCCGTGACCAGAACTGTACTCAATACTCCAAGTGCGGCCGCACCAGAGTTTTGTACAGCTGCAGCATAACCTCTTGGTTCCGGAACTCGATCCCTCTATTAATAAAGGCGAAAACACTGCATGCCTTCTTAACAGCCTTGTCAACCTGGGTGGCAACTTTCAAGGACCTGTGTACATGGACACCGAGATCTCTCTGCTCATCTACAATACCAAGAATCTTACCATTAGCCCAGTACTTTGCATTCTGGTTGCTCCTACCAAAGTGCATCACCTCACACTTGTCTGCATTAAACTCCATTTGGCACCTCTCAGCCCAGCTCTGCAGCTTGTCTATGTCTCTCTGTAACTTACCGCATCCTTCATCACTATCCACAACTCCACTGACCTTGGTGTTGTCTGCAAGTTCACTAACCCATCCTTCTACGCCCTCAACCAGGTCATTTATAAAACTGACAAACAGCAGTGGACCCAACACCGACCCTTGCCGTACTCCACTAGTAACTGGTCTCCAGGATGAACATTTCCCATCAACTACCACCCTCTGTCATCTTTCAGTAAGCCAGTTTCTGTTCCAAACTGCTATATCTCCCACAATCCCATTCCTCCGCATTTTGTACAATAGCCTACTGTAGGGAACTTTATCGAATGCCTTGCTGAAATCCATATACACCACATCACCCGGTTTACTCTCGTCTACCTGTTTGGTCACCTTCTCAAAGAACTCAATAAGGTTTGTGAGGCATGACCTTCCCTTCACAAAACCGTGCTGACTATCCCTAATCAATTTATTCTTTTCTAGATGATTATAAATCCTGTCCCTTATAACCTTTTCCAACACTTTACCAACAACTGAGGTAAGGCTCACTGGTCTATAATTACCAGGGTTATCTCTACTCCCCTTCTTGAACAGGGGAACTACATTTGCTATCCTCCAGTCATCTGGCACTATTCCTGTAGACAATGACGAGTTAAAGATGAATGCCAAAGGCTCGGCAATCTCCTCCCTGGCTTCCCAGAGGATCCTAGGATAAATCCCATCTGGCCCAGGGGACATATCTATCTTCACCCTCTGTAGGATTTCTAATACCTCTTCCTTGTGAACCTCCATCCCACCTAGTCTAGTAGCCTGTATCTCCGTATTCTCCTCGACAACATTGTCGTTTTCTAGAGTGAATACTGTCGCAAAATATTCATTTAATGCTTCCCCTATCATCTCTGACTCCACACACAACTTCCCACTACTATCTTTGATTGGCCCAAATCTTACTTTCGTCAATCTTTTATTCCTTAAATACCTATAGAAAGCCTTAGGGTTTACCCTGATCCTATCCGCCAACAACTTCTCATGTCTCCTCCTGGCTCTTCTGAGCTCTCTCTCTAGGTCTTTCCTGGCTACCTCGTAGCCCTCAAGCGCCCTAACTGAGCCTTCACATCTCATCCTAATATAAGCCGCCTTCTTCCTCTTGACCAGAGATTCCACCTCCTTCGAAAACTTCGGCTCCCGCTCTCTACAGCTTCCTCCCTGCCTGACAGGTACGTACTTATCTAGGACACACAGGAGATTTTCCTTAAATAAGCTCCACATTTCTAATGTGCCGATCCCCTGCAGTTTCCTTCCCCATCCTATGCTCCCTCAATCTTGCCTAATCTCATCGTAATTGCTTTCCCTCAGCTATAACTCTTGGGGATTCGACACTCTGGAGGCAGGAAGCATGTTTCTGCTGATGAGTGAGTCCAGAACCAGAGGACACAGTTTAAAAATGAGGGGTAGGCCATTTAGAACAGAGTTGAGGAGAAACTTCTTCACCCAGAGAGTGGTGGATATATGGAATGCTGTGCCCCAGAAGGCAGTGGAGGCCAAGTCTCTGGATACTTTCAAGAAAGAGATAGAGTTCTTAAAGATAGTGGAATCAAGGGTTATGGGGATAAGGCAAGAACAGGATACTGATTGTGGATGATCATAATGAATGGTGGTGCTGGCTCGAAGGGCCGAATGGCCTACTCCAGCACCTATTGTCTATTGTCATAAATATGTCCAGCATGGAAACAGACGCTGCGGTCCAACTCATCTATGCTACCAGATATCTTGAATTCACGAGTCCAATATGCCAGCATTTGGCCCATTACCTCTGAGCCTTTCCTATTCACGTACTTGTACTTGTCCACGTGCCTTCGCCATTTCCTGTGGCAGCTTATTCCATACATGCACTACCCTCTGCATGAAAAAGTTGCCCCTTAGGTTCTTTTTATAATTTTTTCCCCCCCTCCCATCTTCTCCATTCCAATTGTTAAATAAACAACCCAGAACAAAACATTATAGACATTTTAATACGGAAATCTCTGTGAAGTTTTTAAAGTGACCTGGTATGTGCTTCTATCACCAACCCCATCCCCCCCCACCCCCAAATCCCCAAGCAAGTAATGTCCTATTTAAATATTTTGCTTTAACTTAAATACTGGATAAGGTCTTGCTTAAAATAGGTCCCCACACATTACAGAATTTGCAAGGCCGTATCAAATTGATTCCTACATGTTAATATTATATATTCTTTTCCAGCAAACTAAGTTAGTGCAAGAGCTACAAGATCAACTTCATATCTTAAAGAATGAGAAAATAACCCTTACAATGCAAATCAGACAGCTGAAGAGGTATGTGAGATTGTAAAGGTATGTGGAATCTTTGGCCTCTTTAGCAAAAATTTACCTCTGTCTCCTGTGAACATTTTTAAATTTCGAATACAAGATCTGTATTTTAATACATGATGACAACTTTGTCACTCAGTAAGGAGCTGGAGAAGCACAGGAGGCCAGGCAGCATCAGGGGAGCAGGAAAGTTGATGTTTCGAGACAAGACCGTTCTTTGGAAATGGGGGAAGGGAGCTCTGAAATATAGAGAGAAGGGATGGGGCTGGGTTAGGTAGGGGGATCGTGACAGGTGAATGTAGGTAGTGAGTGGTGTGGATTGGTCGGTGAGGTGGGAGAGAACATAGAACAATACAGTGCAGAACCGACCCTTTGGCCCTCGATGTTGCGCTGACCTGTGAATTAATCTAAGCCCATCCCCCTACACTCCCATCATTATCCATATGCTTGTCCCAGGACTGTTTAAATGCCCCTAACGTGGCTGAGTTAACTACATTGGCAGGCAGGGCATTCCACGGCCTTACCACTCTGAGTAAAGAACCTGCCTCTGACATCTGTCTTAAATCTATCTCCCCTCAATTTGCAGCTATGCCCCCTCAAGATGGACAAGTTGTGTCAGATCAAGGAGGCAGGGATGAGACAGAGAGTGAGTCGTGGGATGAGATTTTAAAACTGGTGAATTCCGTGTTTAGCCCATCGGACTGTATGCTCCCGAGGTGGAATATGAGGTGCTGCTCCTCCAGTTTGCAGGTAGTGTAATTGTGACACTGGAGGAGGTGCAGGATGGTCATGTCACTCGGGGAGTAGGTGGTGGGGGTAGGGGGGGTTACAAAATGGGTGGCAACCAGAAGGTGGTGTTTGTTGTGTATGTGTTATTTCTGACTCTGGCATCTGCAGTTCTTGCTATCTTCTAACAACTTATCATTTGTTTTGTCGATCATTCTTTTCACTGTCTGCAGGTCTATAAATTATCGTTGAGGGCACTTAATCCTTTGTGTTTCCTTCAACTTTAATTTAGAAACAATTCTGACTTTGTTCCACAGTATTCATTCTAAACTGCTGCAGTACGAGTTGAAGTTCCCCTCTACAGTTGGTGTCTAACTTCCTCTCCAAGCTCAATTTTTCTTAAGGCCTTGCTTCTCCACCTGACTGAGTTGTCAAATTCAATCTCCCTGTTCAGCTCCAATCCATTTGTTTTCCTGTGTTAAAGTTATCTGAACTCAAATGCCTGTTTGTGCTAAAGTTGAAGCTTATGCTTTTGTACAGAGTACCGCATAATTGTCCCTAATGACATTGCATTGTGGCAGTTTTCATGAAAAATTTATTGGGCATGCCAATATTTGTAAATTGCACATGTGTTTGCAGTTTTACAACACAGCCAAAGTTTTTAAAACCTTCTTAACAAAATGTCAAAAAATGTTGTATTATGCACATAATTGATTTTGTTTCAATTCTAACAGTGAAATAGAAGAGCTCAAGCGGCAGAGTTTTGCTGCTGTGGCTACCACCTCTGACAGCTTGGTGCATCCTCCAGCCGTGACAGAACAAGTGCCTGAGAATCGAACCGTGGATAGTGGGGAGTACCTGGACATCAGAAGTTTTGAAAGGAATAGCTGTAGCGAAGAGAAGGAGGTCTCCACTTCTTGCCCAATAGACGCTATCACAAATCCTTCAAGACCTTCAGCCACGTCAGCCACAATAACAACACTAACAACAAAGAACAAGAAAGAGACTGAACCGGCAATAGTTTGTCCTCCGTCAGCTCATGAGCCTGTTCAGTTTGATAAGCCAAACAGGTCAGTTGCTGCTGTAAGTCATCACGGAATAACAAGCGATTGATCTGATTTGTAAGTTTACATGTGCTGTGTATCCCTTTTATCTGGTTTGCTTTCATGTAAATTAATCTCACCTCCAATTTTGAAAGAAATCTATTTTGACAAGCCTTTTAATCTGCTTTTTACGCTTAATCGCTGAACATCTTTTTGGATTATTGTTCACTGTCATCAGGAAAGGCTTTTACAAAACCAGTGAAATACATCAGTAGAAACTTGACTTTGAGCCTCTTGTGAAAGCTATCATCATTATGCTGTGCTTTCTGTCTAAGCAAATTTATCTAGTGCTTTTTACATATGGTCATCAAGGTCAAAGCAAATGATTGTGTAAAGATTTCCAATTCAGGGAACATAGTATCACAGGAAATGAGCAAATTCTGGCTTCTGAATAGATCTGGACAGTTGCAAACACTTGTCCTATAATCTTCAAATGCTTAAGTGGGTCAGCAATTTGGTTTCCAGCTTTTTGGGATTTGCTATATGCTCCAACACAAATGATTTTATGGGCTAATGGGTGGGATTGGTGGAGTATGTGACTGGTGAGCTAAGATAGCAATGAAAGTTTTAATTAGGGCACATACTCAGGATATTGAAACAAATGGCCATCTGTACTCCCTGTACAAACGTAATTACCAGTTTACAGTTTTCCCTCATTTATATCCTATAGTGACAACACTACTAGCGAATGGTTGAGTGCCAGTAATAAATATCACTGAATGTCACACAGTTGAACATTCTCAGGTGGTGTGTAATGTCAAGAGACTTCTGTGGAAAAAACAGGGTGTGGTTTTGCTTTTCAATTGGATGGAGGGTAAACAGAGAGTGGAACTTTTTTGCTCCGTCAGATCACTGGTCACATGCTTACTGCTGAGTCAAAAATCAAGGAGTCAAATCCCAGTCCAGTGACTTGAGGACATAATCTATGTTGAAATTTCCAGTGCAATACTGAAGGAATACTACACAGTTAGAGGTGTTGGTTTAAAAAAAATTTTGGTCCCTCAAGTCCAATGTAAGAGATTAGATGGCACCAATCAAAGAAGGACAGTGAGCATCTCCTGGTCAAGATTCATCCATCAAACAATGCCCAAATTGACTTCAGAATTGTTATGGTGCAGAAGATTGTAAGGCTCATCACCCTTCAACCAAGCGTCATTACCTAGTGCCAATCTCCTGCTTTCTCCCCCATATCCCTGTACACTATTTCTATCCAAATAATCATCCAATGCCCTCTTGAATGTCTCAATTGAACCACCTACACGCCCTAACTATTCTGTGTGAAAAAGATTTTTCTCTCATCACCTTTACTTCTTTTGCATATCACTTCCAATTTTGTCCTATTATTCCAGTTCCTTTTTATGAGCAGGAACAGCTTCTCCTTTTTTGTTCACTCCAGCTCGCTCATGACTTTGAAAACCTCAATGAGATGTCCTCTTGGCCACGTTTTCTTCAAGGAGAGCAGTCTCAACTTCTTCAATCTATCCTCAAAACTAAAGTTTTTCATTCTTGTAAATCACTTCTTCACTCTCTCCAATGACTTTCCTATGATGTGCCCACAACTGTACATTACTCCAACTGAGGTTTAACAAGTGTCCTATGATCTTATTATTGATTTCACTGCTGGTAAGCTTGCTGTGCACCAGTTGGCTGCTACATTGCTGGCATTGCAATAGTAATGACACTCCAAAAATACTTAGATAATAAAATGTGAGGCTGGATGAACACGGCAGGCCAAGCAGCATCTCAGGAGCAGCTTTTGTGCTCCTGAGATGCTGCTGGGCCTGCTGTGTTCATCCAGCCTCACATTTTATTATCTTGGAATCTCCAGCATCTGCAGTTCCCATCATCTCCAAAAATACTTAATTGGCTTAAAGAGCTTCAGGGCATTCCAAGTTTGTGAAAGACCATATAAACAAAGTCCTTTTCCATTTTTCTTTCCTCCATCTGATTTATAAGACTAGGATGTCAGAACTGAAGTCTGCCATTCAACCCACCAAATCTCTTCTGCTATTTGTGACTGCTTTGATAATCCTCAGCTCCATTTTCCTGCCTTTTTCCCATGTCCCTTGGTTCCCTTGCTGACAATGTCCATCCCCCCTCAACCTTGAATATGCTGAGCCATGCAGCCTCTATGCCCCACTGTTAAATAGTGTCACAGACTACTGTCTGAGTGAAGGAAGTTCCATTCATCTCTGTGGACAACTCCTCCTTTCTACCAATTCTACTTGAACCTCCCTCCGTACCCAGGATCAACCTAATGAAGCCTCTAAATCATTTTTAAACCAGTTCAGATCCTAGTTCACGACATGCTCATTCTGGCTTGCGTTGATTTTTAACATTGTCTATGCTGTAGAATTAGAATCCAGTGTTCAGAGAGTTGTTGGCCTTTCCTACAATAAGCAGAAAGGAAAATGGCTGTGGCTACTGAAAGTCACTCATCCCACCCTAAGCCTTTGCTGCAAGGGTTCCAGACACTGGAAAGTAAACTTAGGAAAGTTGTTTGATTCATAATCTTGCCCCCATTTTAGTTTCAGAGTTTAGAGGGCTAACTGATTCCATAGTGCTCCGTTCCATTTGCAACTCCTGTAGTTATGAAATGTTCTGCGCCTATATGCAGCCAAACTTGTGTGCTATCCGAAGTTGGGTTAATGAATGTTACTTGCCACTTAAATGCAATGACCATCACATAATAAAACTCCCCTTGACTATACCATTGCTAATCCCTGTGCATCAAAGCTAGTGGGAAACCAGATGCCTAGCTGGACCAATTTTAAGTCCGAGACTAGGAATTTGGTGTTAAGTAACAGCTCCTGAGTCCTCAGAGTTTGTCCACTGTCTGCACTGATCAATTCAGTAGTGTGATGGAATATTCTGCACATGTGTGAGCGCAATTCCGGCACCTCTTGTGAAGCTCAGCCTCATCAGAGATGAAGTCACCAGCTTGATCAGCACACATTGCCCATTGTAACTTGTCGTTTCCCAGCATATGTATGCTGTCAGCAAGATTGACGCTGCAACAACTCGCCAAAGCTTCAACAGTACCTCTCAAACCCAGGATCTCTACTGCCTGCTGGGATAAAGACAACACAACCATCTCCAGCTTTGCCTCTAAATCTCACATCAACTTGTGCTTTATTGCTATTCCTTTTCACTGAAACACAATCCTGAAGCTCCCTGTCTAAAAATACAGACAGTTTCCCATCACCACATGACTGCAGCAGTTCAGGGAGGCCATTCACCACTACATTCTCAAGGGCAACTGAAATGAATTATTAAAGTTGACAATGACACATTCCGTGAATTAATTTTTTAAAATGTCAGTGAATGACCATGATTTTGGATGATGTGATTTGAGATGGGCAAAGCAAGGTGAGGTATGTCTAAGAATAGCTGACCATTAAACTGCTTATGATGGGTTTAATTAAGCATATTATAACTAACTGTATATACTGTAAAATTATATACTGTAAAAGCTCTAATTATAAAATTTTGCTCAATATGCCTGTTTTGTTTTCAGGATGTTATCACCTGCATTTCATCAAGCACTGCTCTCTTTTTGCCGCATGGCAACTGACAGTCGCTTGGGGGCAGAGGTAAACTCTTGGTTCAAAATTTGCACGTATAAATAGATCCAAAGTGTATTCTCTGTGATCTTTAGAATGAGATTCCTGTTTAATATGTTGAATACTGGTGTGTAGTTGTCATGTGAATCTGAGTTTATGCAGGTTTCTGCTTGAGACTGTTCTGTATCATTTCACTCCTTCTTCTGTTCATTTGTCAGTCCAGAACTGGATGATGGATGCAAAGTACCTCTGATTTTTCCTTTATCAAGAGTTAATGATTTTATGGTAGCTTTAAGTTAGATATCACTACATTTGATGCAGCTACAAGAAAAATGCATTATCCCTTGAAAGGTGGTAATTTCAAACCTGTGTACATAGTGAATACTTGCATGCAAGGTAGTTCTGGCTTCTACTCCTGGTGGTTAGCACTGCTGCCTCACAGCATCAGGGACCTGGGTTTTTTTCCAGGCTTGGGCAACTTGTCTGTGTGGAGTTTGCACATTCTCCCTGTTGCTGAATGGGTTTCCTCTCAGTGCTCTGGTTTACCTGCAAAAATCCAGATATGTGGAGTTTAGGTGGATTGGCTATACTGAATTGCACGGTAGTGTCAGGGATGTGCTGGCTTGGTGGATTAGCCATGGGAAGTGTGGGTTTACAGGAATAAGGTGGGTCGCTCTTTGGAGGGTTGTTGCAGACTGGATGAGCCTAATTACCTCCTTCCACACTGGAGGGATTCTGTGTGCTTCTTTTAAGCTTTCCAATTATTCAAACAAGTGAACTCTCAGAATTTTGGTGACTGCTCACACATGGTCAGAAGGCGCAACACTGAAGAGGTCATTTCTAATCTTACTTGCATGTTTATTCCCATTTTTTAAAAGCAAAGTATAAGCAAGAAGGATAGGTACATGTCCTGGAAGCTTTTACACAGTACTCTCCCAAGGGGAAGGTGTGTTCTTGTCCTTGTCTATCATATATCTTTGTGAAAGTGATGAACTGGAGTTGAGAACGCTACCATTGGATGACAAGGTAGCTTCCAAATCAGGACAGAGAGCATCGAAGGATGGATGAAAGCACCAATAATTGGGGGAAATGCTACTTGTGAAACTGAGGGGACATTGGAAATGTTAAACTAGCTATTAAGACAGGAGGAGCCCTTGCACTTGCACCAGAGTAATGGATAAATATTCTGAAAGGTCCATGGGTACTTTGTGGAAAAGGTAATTCCACAGTTGTCAAAGGGTGTGATATGAAGTTGGTTAGTTTTTGATACTGAGCTGGTGACACCATCATTTCAGATAATTTGAGAGTGTGGACATTTGCTTTTATTTTCAATTTTATTTTGCCAATTTGCAATGAAAGTACAATTTTAAATGACAGAGCTGTGCAAATAGCTGCATAAATAAAGTTTGTTTCCCCCTCTCCAGGTTTCTCGAATCGCAGATAGTGAGCAGTGTGTAATGCTGATGTTGGGACGATGTCTACCACACATAGTACCGAATGTACTGCTAGCAAAACGAGAAGTAAGTGGAAAAACGTTATTTCGTGATAAGTGCAGCTTCAAAGACTTTTAATCATTCTATCATTTTGTTTCTTACAATTTCAATCTCACTACTCCTGTTGTGTATTCTAGAGCAAGTTTGTAATATACTTACTGTGTACTTACATTTCTGATCCTAGAAAATGGTTACACATCTCTGTCAGGTGAGTTAAGAAGACCTCAAGGTATCCAAAAGGCTTTCTCCATTATTGTCGCTACAGTCTTTGTATTTTTTGCTGCAGCTTTTATAAATTAAAAGGCTCAGGTTAATCTGTTTAATACGTATTAATATCCTAATGGTCATTTCACCAAGTGTTTTCGCCTTTTTAGTGAATAGACTTTTTTAACTCCTAAAACTCTAACTTCTAGTGTGAAGCTTATCCCATTTACTGTTTAAATTTTGCCGAGAGAAAACTAATGCAAATGGTGTCAACCTTGCATCATTTACAATGTGGATTTTGATTGGTTATTTCAAAAAATTTCACTGAAATTGTAGAACGGTTTTGAGAGCAAAACAGTTATAGCATAGTGTTTTGTTGTAGGTATTTTTTATTCACTCACAGGATGTGGCTGACTCTGGCTAGGCCAGCATTTATTGCCCATCCTGAATTGCCTAGAGGGTAGTTAGGAGTCAACCAACATCGCTTCTTGAGTCATATGTAGGCCAGACCAGCTAAGGATGATAGCTTTCCTTCCCAAAAGGGCATTAGTAATGTGTTTTTTTGACAATTGGCAATGGTTTCATCTCATCATTACACTCTTAATTCAAGATTAATTATTGAATTCAGGATTTGAACCCCGGCCCCCGTAATCTTGACTGTTAATTCATATACTCACCTAAGTGATAATACCTCTCTGGGCCATTGCCTCCGCTATTGCTAAAATTTAACTTAGTTTTCTTGATTTCAACTTGTATTTCTGTGCTCCTTCCTCGTCCAGCTCCCATCACTTTCTCTGTAGCCTTGCTACCAATTACACCTCCCTTTCTGGGACTCCTCGACCATGGAAAGATAATCTCAGTGACCTGTTACCACAAACTGAGTTTCTGACGCCAATATCCTCCTTCCACCTTCACAACATTGTCCAACGCAGCTTCTAAAATCTTAATTTCTTGAACTCCTTGGGATTTTTCAGGATGAGGGTATCAAGTTTGGAGTGAGGAAGGATCGAGGATCTGATTAGTGAGTTGAGGAAAGATGTCAAGGCTAGTTTTGTACTCAGGATTACAGTTTACCTCAATGTATTCCAATTAGAGTCAAGGCAAACCCATGCTGGTGCATACCCTGAAATTGTTAGCATGTTGCTAGTGGACAGAACTGTTGATTTCTCCACTACATCGTGTGGAGTCCTGAACCTTGTGTTTCGAAGCATGTTTCTTCTGTATCTAGTCTTTTTTGTTTTATTTGTTCAGTCGGTTGCAAAAAATTTGGGCAAGAAGCCTTTCATCTAATGAAGGTGGAATAGGGTTGCTTTTCAGTTTTCCCGGGAATTAGTGTTAACACTAATAAACAACTTTTCAACAAATGTTCCCCACGTGCACCATACTCTATTAAGATGCGCACCATACTTTATTAAGGTACGCACTGAAAACAAAGTAACATTGGCACATGCAAGTCATGGTGCAGGATGTATGTGGTATAGTGACAGCAGCAACCAATCCTAATGTCTCAAGATAACTAGGAGGCTAAACAGATTCCGGAAAGAATGAAGCAACCTCAGACAACAAATGAATGTTTTGCCTCCGTTCATGGGGAATAATTCTACAGCAGGAATGAAAGCATTCAAGATGAGAATGTGGAGCAGTTAGCCGGCCAGGCATAGTCAAAAGCGTGGCAATAAAGGGGAGGGGGAGGAAAGACAGCAAGATCCCATGAGCAGCTGTGTGATAATGTGTTTTGAATGATATGGTTTTTCTTTGAATGATATGATTTTTCTTTGAATGATATGATTTTTCTTTGAATGGCTTTGTTTATTTTCTAATCAACTCATTCAGATTTTATTTTACACCTCTGGAGCAGATGGGATTTGACCCAAGGCCTCTTGGCTCAGAGGCAGGGACAATACCACTGCAGCAGAAGACCCTTACCATCATGGTAGTGGTAAAGTGAAAAGGGCATTGGACTTGGGTGATGTGCCTTATAGCTTGCTGAGGATTGAGTAAGAAATTGGAGAGGATATTAACCGCAATGTGTTCAGATATGGAAGTTGCACCACATGACAGGATGGTAACATGTACAGTATAAAGCGATAAAACAAGTAATAATAGGCTTACTAGCCTGACACCAGTAGTGTCAAATCTTTGAAACTAATCTGTATGGTTAAAAAATAATTTTTGTATAGAAAGAACTAAATGAATTATGATCTGATACTACAAGGGTATCAGGGAGGGTGTTCCTGATGCTGGGCGTGTCCAAAACCAGAGATCATTGTATGACAATTAGGGGTAGACGATTTAGGACAGAGATGAGGAGACATTTCTTCATCCAAAGGGTGGTGAGCCTATGGAATTCATGACCACAGGAAGTAATTGATGCCAAGACATTTAATGTATTCAAGAGGTGACTAGATATAGTACTTGGGGTGAATGGGATCAAAGGTTATGGGGAGAAAGCAGGATTAGGCTATTGAGTTGGACAATCAGCTGTGATTGTAAAGAATGGCAGCACAGGCACAAAGGGCCAAATGGCCTCCTCCTGCTTCTACCGTCAATGTTTTCTATTTGTTAAACACTAAGCTGAGCCTGGCAATCTGTTTAGTGTACTTTGAGAAAATAATGCATTGGATTGTTAAATGGTAAGCAATAGGCATCTATCCACAAAGGCATTTTCAAAAGGCATTTGATATTTTGCCAGATGAGAGCTTTGTTAATGAAATTCAAGTATTTGATTTAAAAGGAAATGTTGCAGCCTGGAAAGGAAGTTGAAAAAGGAAACATATTGTTGGTTAATAGATTTTATTTTTGAACAGAAGAATTGTGGCAATGAAGTCCAGCAGCAGCCCATTGCTTTTATTAATTATGTAAATGATCTGTGATTACAAGGTTGCATTGGAAATTGTAGACGACATAAAAGGAGCATTGGGATTAACAGAAGTGGACAGTAAAGTGTTTGTAGACTAGACCAGATAGGGTCAGGTTTAATGTGGGAAATTGAGAGCTGATTTGCTTTTGGTTGAGTGGGTGGTGACAAATGCATAAGTGAATTATGTGCCAAATTGTAAACCCTTGAGCAGAGAAATTTTGCAACAAACTGAATAATGCTCAAATTGGAATTATTACAGTGTGCACAATTGGCCTTGACTGTGCTGTGGTCACGTAGGTTTGTTGGCAGGAGCTCGTACCATAAATTGCTTGTATCAAACAAGCTGAGTTCCACCATAGTTAAGTCAGCACTCTGCTCCTGCCAATGGTTTTAAGTACTTTGCAAATGCAGCAGTTTAGTCAGTTCCTGATGTTTGTGTTAATTACCTGAAAGACTTGTGTGATATCATGAATTCACAAAAAGAATGACTGCATCTCATCAACCCCACCATGAGCACAATAAATACCAGAAATTCACGTGACTAAGTGTCAGTATGGATTGCTGAGCAAAGCTGGCATTGCCTGGTTGACAGACCCAATAGGTTTTGGCCACACTCTGTAGTAAATGCCTTGATTTAATTTCTACAGCAAGTCTGCCAAAGGTGTTGTTTTATAAGGCACAAGTGCTTTGATCTGCACTTTGTGTAATATATTTCTTCTTCTGGAATATCTTGTTCTATTTGAACTCATTTTCAAGCCTAATTCTATTAGAATTCTTGTGGGTGTTTCAGTCTTTTGCAATCCCTCTTTGAGGTTTGAGGTGCATGGTGACACATTAGATACTATTTCAAAATAACCTATGTACAAAGTGTGAAGCTGGATGAACACAGCAGGCCAAGCAACATCTCAGAAGCACAAAAGCTGACGTTTCAGGCCTGGACCCTCCTTCAGAGAGGGGGATGGGGAGAAGAAACTGGAATAAATACAGAGAGAGGGGGAGGTGGACCGAAGATGGAGAGAAAAGAAGATAGGAGGAGAGGAGAGTATAGGTGGGGAGGGAATAGGTCAGTCCAAGGAAGACGGACAGGTCAAGGAGGCGGGATGAGGTGGTAGGTAGGAAATGGAGGTGCGGCTTGAGCTGGGAGGAAGGGATGGGTGAGAGGAAGAACAGGTTAGGGAAGCAGAGACAGGCTGGGCAGGTTTTGGGATGTAGTGGGTGAGGGAGGGGACGAGCTGGGCTGGTTTTGGGATGCAGTAGGGGGAGGGGAGATTTTGAAGCTTGTGAAGTCCGCGTTGATACCATTGGGCTGCAGGGTTCCCAAGCGGTTCCTGCACCCATCGGATGGCATCATTGCAGGGCACCTCCCAATTGCGAACCATTTCAACTCCCCCCTCCCATTCCTCAGACGACATGTCCATCATGGGCCTCCTGCAGTGCCACAATGATGCCACCCGAAGGTTGCAGGAACCGCTTGGGAACCCTGCAGCCCAATGGTATCAATGTGGACTTCACAAGCTTCAAAATCTGCTCCCCCCCGCCGCGTCACAAAACCAGCCCAGCTCGTCCCCTCCCCCCAACTACATCCCAAAACCAGTCCAGCCTGTCTCTGCTTCCCTAACCTGTTCTTCCTCTCACCCATCCCTTCCTCCCACCTCAAGCTGCACCTCCATTTCCTACCTACCACCTCATCCTGCCTCCTTGACCTGTCCGTCTTCCCTGGACTGACCTATCCCCTCCCTACCTCCCCACCTATACTCTCCTCTCTACCTATCTTCTTTTCTCTCCATCTTCGGTCCGCCTCCCCCCCCCCCCCCCCCCGTCCCTCCCTATTTATTCCAGTTCCCTCTCCCCATCCCCCTCTCTGATGAAGGGTCCAGGCCCGAAATGTCAGCTTTTGTGCTCCTGAGATGCTGCTTGGCCTGCTGTGTTCATCCAGCTCCACACTTTGTTATCTTGGATTCTCCAGCATCTGCAGTCCCCATTATCACTAAGGCAGTCCTCCAAATGGGAGAATGTTGAGATGGGTGAAGGAAGTGAGATCTTCAAGTGCATGTCCACAGGTCCCTGAAGGTGGCAGGATACAGTGATGAAGACGGTCTGTGGGATGCTTTCCTTCATTAGGCAAGTTATTGAATACAAGAGCAGGGATGTAATTCTGAAACCATACGAGGCACTGGTTAGGCCACTGTTGACATTTTGTGTACAGTTCTACTTATGACAATACAGGAAGGGTGTAAGTGTTGCGGAGAGTATACTGAGGAAATTTACAGCAATATTGCTGGAGCTTAAAAAATTAGGAAAGATTAGCTGATGACGGGCCAAGGCCCAAAACGTCAGCTTTTGTGCTCCTAAGATGCTGCTTGACCTGCTGTGTTCATCCAGCTCCACACTTTGTTATCTAAGATTAGGCTGGGGTTGTTTCCTGAGAACAGTGGAGGCTGAAGCATACTTAATTGAGGTGTAGAAAACCATGAAGGGCTTGAATAGAGTGGACTGGGAGACCAGTTGCCTCTAGCAAAGTGATAAATTACCTGGGGGCACCGATTTTAAGATTACGGTTGAAGGATTAGAGAGACTGTGAGAAAAACCTTGTTGACCAAGAGTGTAACCTAGAATTCACTGCCAGTTCAGTGGCTGAGGTGGAAACCCTCAACCCATTTAAAGGAGCCTGGATCTGCACCTGAAATGGTGCAGCCTGCTACAGGCGTACTGGAAGGTAGGGTTAGAAAGGATGGCTATTTTATTCAGCCAGCACAGGCATGATGGGATGAGTGGCCTGTTTCTGTACTGTAACCTTTCAGTGGTCCTAAATAGATGATGACCTGGTGCTTGAAGGATACATGTCAGGTGGAAGATGAGGGCAAGGAATATCCAAATCATGGTAAATTCATTCCAATCTGCTTGATTCAGCGCTGATGCGAGTAATTACTATTCTAATATTTACCAGTAGATGGCATCTATATTAATTGTTTTGGCTGGTGTTTACATATGCTTCACCCACTGTGAATAAAACCCATAAATCCTTGTTATTGTGGTAACTGCCATTACTACATAATACCTAAAAGCTCAAGTCATCACCAGATCTCTCTAACACACAAAGCAGATCTCATTGGTACAGAAAACTGAGTTAGTGACTTTGATTAAAAAATGTAGATATTTCTGTTAGAGAAGTAATCCTCAGTTGCAGAATGTTGAGTGCTATTGACAGTGTGGTGCAAGTTGTCAGACATCTGTCGGCTGATTTTAATGAAGGACATGCATCATTCAAGTCGGGTGTCCTAGACCAATGCAGACAATCCAGATATGACTTCTATAAAGCCAATAGCGAGGCCAAGAAGTAATACCGGATGATGCTAGAGGCCCAGACCTACCAAACGGACTCCTGCCATCTATGGCAAGGCTTAAATAACATTACAGGTTACAAAATGTAACAGTGTAAGATAGCAGGCAATGACACACCACTTCCCTAACATGCTCAATAAATCAATCAAATGGTGATGTTAATTTACATTGTCTTCATAGCTGATCAGGATGTTGGTGAATGGATAAGTCATTGATGCTTCCTCTTTGGATGTATTGGAATTGCTAAATAGCTGCTTTAAGTCTGTTCTCTGAAATACTATGTGCTGTTTCTGCACCTATTTGGAGACTAATCAAAATCACACTTTCCATCCTACATATTTTTTACGTTCACTGTTGCAGTTTAATTTGATTTCCAGAGATAATGGGAACTGCAGATGCTGGAGAATCCGAGATAACAAAGTGTGAAGCTGGATGAACACGGCAGGCTGGGCGTTTCGGGCCTAGGCAGCTTTTGTGCCCCGAAGATGCTGCTTGGCCTGCTGTGTTCATCCAGCTCCACACTTTGTTAGCTTAATTTGATTTCTACTTGTGTTTCCTGTAATGAGATTTCATTTGACCCAAACTACAGCATATCCATCCTTTGTAGATTATTGTGGTTACTGTACTGTACTGTTCAATTTTTCCCATTTGATTTTCATAAATGTCCCATTAACTCATTTCAGTCGGAACACCCTATTTGCCATTTCAGTTAATGGGGAAGATTGTTTCAAGTTTCCCTTTTTTAGTCGGTCACCTAACTGTGAGTCGGACCTCTTGTTTTCTCCATTTAACCCTGTTATGCTCATAACATTGCCTTCACGGGTAATGCCTTTCGACTTCAATAGACAGCAAATATCTGACCTCAGGACCCTCTCCTTTTTCAGTGAGAGCAATTTATTTAATTGTTCCATTTTAATCTGATCTTTCCATTGCGTCAGCCATTCTGGTTGCTGTATTTTGTTTCTTTTCAACAGTTGCAGTTACCAAGACTACACAGTATTCTAATCGATGTTGCATCAACAATTTACAAAGTTTTTTTTTTAGGGTTACCTCACAACAATGCATCAACGTTGACCTTTGGTTATATATCCCATCAACTGATTTATTTTAGTCATTTTCACTTTGCATTATTGTGATATATTTTGATTACTGTCAGTTAGATATATCTCCCTTTAAATTTTCCAAGACCTTCTGTTTTCTCTCCAGTTTTTAGATTTCCGTTGTTTTCTCTTACCAAGGACTCCCATCTTTCTACATTGAATTCAATCTACTAACAGTATAGAAAATTTCCAAGTCAAATACCTCCTACTTGTTTTTAATAAAATTAGCTAGAAGATCTGTTTCTCACAATAAAATAAGTTGAGTTCCAATGTGACTGTAAAATTGGGATTTTGATCATCCATTTGTGTGAAACAGATCCTACTGCAGACTGGATGTTGGATCAAGTTGAAGTGACAACTTCAAATTGAATAGAAATAATAGATAGACAGATTAAATAATGAACAGAAAATGGAGGCTAGCAAAAGGAAAAAAAACAATTAATTTTATGTAATTATTCTTGAGCTTTTTTAATGAATTTGAGTTCACTTGAGATTCCCACGGAGTTTGTTTCAACTCCTTCATTATATTGCTGCCTTATAGGCAAGGTATTTTGTTTCTCTCAAATAACTCTGGAGATGTTAGTTAGTTGAAATCAAAATTAATAGAATGAACATGCGAGGTTGAATTGCATCTTAGGAATTTAGCTTCAGTAACCTCAAAATACCTACCAGAAGTGCACCACACTGGAAGTGAGATCCAAAAGGGAAAAAGAGATAACTGTTCCAGGTTTGAGCAAAATGCAATATTCTGGACATTCCGTTCTATTTGCACTGTGAAATTAGATGGGGTCCAGAGCTAACTTGTTGATACTGGGAAGAAGGGGCTATAAGAGAAAATGAAACTAGGAGGGTTCATCAAACCAGATGCTGGAGCTGATTGGTGAAACCGGGGGTGGCATACATGAATTTGAGACCAGACCAGCAGTAAGAAAGTGACATTTATGAGCAATCACTCTAAAAGCTAAGAAAAAATATGGCCAACCTCCCTAGCACATTTTGGGGTTGATGAGGGGGTTGCAATATTTTCATACACTTCCAATAATTTGGGTTTAATATGAAACTTTTCTGGCCGCTGGACAGTGCTAGGTAGTGGTGGTGATTCATAATCAAGAAGATGATCAAAAGAAAACCTGAACTGAATGGGGTCAGCTTAACTTCTTAAAAATGTAATTTTAACTGCCTATTACTTAGTATGGGCTTTAATGTTTCAATTATCTAAAGTACTACCCACTTATTAGACGTTTTGATGATGCCTTCTCCATGACCTTGTAATTGCTAATCATTGTGCTTGTCTGGACCATAAACATAGACACTGATCTGTTGGGCTGATTGGCCTGTTTCTTTGTCATATCAATCATTATCCATTTCATATTGCCATAACAATGTATTTTGGGTGAAGTTTGTTTCGGGTCATGATCTATGAAAAGTACAAATTCAGATTAAGTGCTAATATTGTCAATCATTAAGCTCAGTTACAATTCTGAACTAATTGGGGTGGGGATAGGCACTGTCCTGGTTGCTGTGAGACGATGCTATAGCTTTAAGAGGTTCTTTTGTTCTTATTTCTTTTAAGGGAGTGATTGAACGAGAAGTGCAACTTGGCTACTGAAGAGCAGTTGTGTAAACAGCTTGGTAGGCCTTAGATTTTTTAAAAACAACTTGAATAGGTGTGGCTAGCTCTCACCGATCAGGATTGCTAGGATTTTTGGCTTAGCTTTAAGCAGAAACTGTTGAGGTCTGAAAAGAGTTGGAAGCTTCAGTGTATGTGTCCTGGCTGCTACTTTCTTTGAATTTTCCCTCGATGTTTTCCTACTGGATTAGCTAACTGCATGGGAGAATGTGTGTCTGAGTTTTCCTTTTTTGCCAAGGGGTGTGTTTATGGGATGTTACTGGATGTGAGTTTGCTCGCTGAGCTGGAAGGTTAGTTTTCAGATGTTTCGTCACCATTCTAGGTAACATCATCAGTGAGCCTCCGACAAAGCGCTGGCTTATGTCCCGCTTTCTATTTATCTGGTTAGGTTTCCTTGGGTTGGTGATGTCATTTCCTGTTCTTTTTCTCAGGGGGTGGTAGATTGATTTGGAGTCAATGTGTTTGTTGATGGAGTTCTGGTTGGAATGCCATGCTTCTAGGAATTCTTGTGCGTGTCTCTGTTTGGTTTGTCCTAGGATGGATGTGTTGTCCCAATCAAAGTGGTGTCCTTCCTCATCTGTATGTGAGGATACGAGTGATCGTGGGTCATGTCGTTTTGTGGCTAGTTGATGTTCATGTATCCTGGTGGCTAGCTTTCTGCCTGTTTGTCCAATGTAGTGTTTGTCACAGTTCTTGCAAGGTATTTTGTAGATGACGTTTGTTTTGTTTGTTGTCTGTATAGGGTCTTTTAAGTTCATTAGCTGCTGTTTTAGTGTGTTGGTGGGTTTGTGGGCTACCCTGATGCTAAGAGGTCCGAGTAGTCTGGCAGTCATTTCGGAAATGTCTTTGATGTAGGGGAGAGTGGTTATGGTTTCTGAGCCCGTTTTGTCTGTTTGTTTGGGTTTATTGCTGAGAAATCGGCGGACTGTGTTCATTGGGTACCCATTCTTTTTGAATACGCTGTATAGGTGATTTTCCTCTGCTCTGCGTAGTTCCTCTGTGCTGCAGTGTGTGGTGGCTCGTTGGAATAATGTTCTAACGCAGCTTCGTTTGTGGGTGTTGGGATGGTTGCTCCTGTAGTTCAGTGTTTGGTCCGTATGTGTTGTTTTCCTGTAGACGCTGGTTTGAAGTTCCCCATTGACTGTTTGCTCTACTGTGACATCCAGGAATGGCAGTTTGTTGTTGTTTTCCTCCTCTTCTGTGAATGTTATGCCAGTAAAGGGTATTAGTGATGGTCTTGAATGTTTCCTCTAGTTTGTTTTGTTTAGTGATGACAAAGGTGTCATCCACGTAGCGGACCCAAAGTTTGGGTTGGATGATTGGCAGAGCTGTTTGTTTGAGTCTCTGCATTACTGCCTCTGCTAAGAACCCTGATATCGGAGATCCCATGGGTGTACCGTTGGTTTGTCTGTCGGTTTTGTTATTGAAAGTGAAGTGGGTGGTAAGGCATAGGTCCACTAGCTTGATGATGTCCTTGCTGATGAGGTTGGTGGTGTCTGGTGTATGTGTCTTCGGTTCTTCTAATAGTGTAGTCAGTGTTTCTTCGGCCAGGTTGGTGTTGATGGATGTGAACAGGGCTGTTACGTCAAAGGAGACCATTATTTCATCCTCTTCTATCTTGGTGTCTTTGGTGTTCAGGAATTCTTGGGTGGAGCGAATGGAGTGGTGGGAGTCTTCTACTAGGTGTTTTAGTCTTTGGTGTAGTTCCTTGGCTAATCTGTAGGTTGGTGTTCTACCACTATTACTCGTATCCTTACATACAGATGAGGAAGGACACCACTTTGATTGGGACATCACATCCATCCTAGGACAAGCCAAACAGAGACACGCACGAGAATTCCTAGAAGCATGGCATTCCAACTGGAACTCCATCAACAAACACATTGATTTGGAGCCAATCTACCACCCCCTGAGAAAAAGAACAGGAAATGACATCACCAACCCAAGGAAACCTGAACAGAAAGCGGGACGTAACACCAGCGCTTCATCAGAGGCTCACTGATGATGTTACCTAGAATGATGACGAAATGTCTGAAAACTAACCTTCCAGCTCAGCGAGCAAACTCGCATCCAGAACCTCAACCTGAGCTACAAATCTTCTCAAAACTCGCTAGCACCTATGGGATGTTACTATATTGGAACAGTTAATAAGTCATAAATTACTATGTTATTCTGTTAACTTTTCCAATAGAGTTACGTTATGGTAAATGCTTCTTTCTTTTGGTTGTGTTTTAACTACAGTGTTCAAACAAATTGTATTTTGCCTCATATCAAGTAGTTTGCCCATTCGCACTGCATTGCATCTAGGACACACACTTCACGTTTGCCTTTGGAATAAGAAAACGTTAGGTCGAGGCTACCTTAAAACATTTTGCGGGGGTCTGGTCCATAACAGCTGCCTCAGTGATTTGATGTGATGCCGAACTCCAGTGTGGCCAGGAGGGGTGACGCCATCGTGTCCGGACAGATTTGGGTGACCTGGTCAGGTGAGGGGGAGAGCGCTTTGGCTGCAACATGCGTGGTCTGCAGCAGTATGCAACAGGGCGAGATCACTGGTAGCCTGTAGTCTGAAACAGGAAGGGGTCACACCAATTATGTCAGGTAAGGTACTGCAGTAAACAGCATTAAGATAAACCCTGAGAAGGTCAATGAGATTTCTCGTCCTGATAGCCTGAAGTGAAATGAAACTTGCACTGAAACGGACAATGTTAGATGTGGACTCCCTGTACCGTCTTTGAAAACATGTGGGTGGAACTTGAGATTGTTATAAGTTATAGAGGAGTCATACAATCGTACAGCATGGAAACAGACCCTTAGGTCCAACTTGTCCATGCTGACCAAAATATCTTGAACTAATCTAGCCCCATTTGCTAGCATTTGGCCCATATCCCTGTTAAACCCTTCCTATTCATGTACCCATCACAAGTTGCCTTTTTAAATGTTGTAATTGTACCAACTTCCTCCACTTTGCCTGGCAGCTCATTCCATATGCGCACCGGTCTCTGTGTGAAAAAGTTGGCCTTTGGTCTCTCTCTTATACTTTTTCACCTCTTACCTTACACCTATGCCCTCTAGTTTTAGACTCTCCTACCCTTGGAAAAAGACCTTGGCTATTCACCCTGTTCGTGCCCCCTACGATTTTATAAACGTCCATAAGGGCACCCCGTCAGCCTCCAACACTCCAGAGAAAATAGCCCCAGCCTGTTCAGCCTCTCCCTAAAGCTCAACCCCACCAACCCAAGCAATATCCTTGTCAATTTCTTCTGCCCCTTTCATGTGTAACCACATCTTTACTATAGCATGGAGACCAGAATTGAATGTAGTATTCCAAAAGAGGCTTAAGCATTGTCCTGGAAAGCTGCAACATGACTTCCCACCTCCTAGTCTCAATGCACTGCCCAATAAAGGAAAGTGTACCAAACACCCACCTTTACTGTCCTGTCTACCTGCCATTCTACTTTCAAGCAACTGTGAACCTGCACTCCAAGGTCTCTTTGTTCAACGGTACTCCCCAGGACTCCACCATTAAGTGTATAAGTCCTGCCCTGATTTGCCTTACCAAGGTTGTCTTGTATTTTAGTGAAATTACAGTTTGTACTTAGAATTGTAAAAGGAAGAGGAGTGAAGTGCAACATTCCGCCCTGTGCTCTCAAATTTACAGAGGATACCCTGTAACTCCTCTCCCAAGCACAAGTACTTGATAGTTATGCAAATGACCGCATAAAAAAACCCCAGTCTTTGTGACTGTTCATGGAAGAAATGAAGAATAATGTCTATTACGTTATGTTTGGATAAAACAGACACCTGCAACCTTGTAGCAGATTGATGGACTAGTGACTTTCTCTAATGGAAGAGGTGATCAAATTTAATGAGCTGGTTGAATCATTGCCAAATCTTGTATATTGAAGCTACAGTGCACATTTCAAACAGTTGAGTTGAGCTTGAGTTGGAATTCTTCTTATGCAAATTAGAAGGCTTTTTATCAGTCTATCCTGAATTAGCATTTGCTGATCTTGTTGCTTTAATAAAAGTTGGAATGGGCAATTTTACCAAATTTATTTTTACTTCTGTATACTAATGATTATTGCTGTCACCTAAGATTCCAGCATTTAGGCTGATCAACCTGATATGAATATTTTGGATTCAGTGAAAGGCTGATGTTGATAGGTACAAAATACACTGTAAAGGCTTAATGGAATGTCAGCCTTTATCTTGGGTGCTAGCATCTAAAGGAATGGAACTTATGTTTGTTATATAAAGCTCTGATAAAACCACAATTGGAGGATGCATTCAAGTTTTGGGCATTCTGTCTGAGAGGGACTTTATTGACCGTGGTACACAGATTCATCAAAGTGTTCCAGTTGTATAGCGTGAAAACAGATCCTTTGGTCCAACCCTTTCATGTCAACCAGCGATCCTAAACTGATCCAGTGCCAATTGCTAGCGTTTCATGCATTTCCCTGTTAAACCCTTCCTAGTAATATACCCATCTAGATATCTTTTAAATATTGTAATTGTACCACTTCCACTGGCAGCTCCAAAACTAGACGGCATAGGTTTAGGAGAGAGGGGCAACATTTAGAAGAGACCTAAGGGGCAACTTTTTCATGCACCACTCTCTGCATGAAAAAATTGCCCCTTAGCTCTCCTCTAAATGTTGCCCCTCTCTCCTAAACCTATGCCGTCTAGTTTTGGATTCCCCTATCCAGGGATGAAGACCTTGGCTATTCACCCTATCCATGCCCCTCCATGATTTTATAAACTTCTATAAGGTCACTCTTCAGTCTCTGACACTCCAGGGACAATTGTCCCAGCCTATTCAGTCTCTTGCTACAGCTCAATCCCTCCAACATCCCTTGTAAATCTTTTATCCGGATGAAATGAGTTCAGTTATGAGGCTAGTATGTGTAGTCTAGTCGTATGTACCCTAGCATTTAGAAGATTGAACAGTAATCTATTTGAAGTATTTAGCATTCGAGAAGATTTGTTTGGATAGAGAGAAACCGTTTCCTCAGGGAGGAGAGTCCAGAAGAACGAGAAGAAATATTAGAATTGGGCCACTTGGACAACATTGGGAAGCGATTCTTGAAATAAAGTGTTGTGGAAATCTCTCGGTTTTTTTTTCTCCTCTTCACACTAACCCCACTCCCTACACCTATGCTGCCGAAAATGTTATGATTCAAGAATTCAGTTGAGAATTGCAGAACTGGCGCGAATTGTCAGGCTCTGATGTTTTTCTTTAATGCGTGTGATGTAGGTATCACTGGCCATGCCAGCATTTGTTGCCCATCCCTAGTTGTCCTTGAGTTTGCAGTAACAAGATAGTTAAGTGTTTAATTGCAGATCAACCCTGATCTGGAATGGCAGGCAAACTCTGGTGGATGAACAGTCTCCACCGATTTCTTTTTTTATTCCAATGTTCTTCCCAATGTCTCTCAGCAAGGGATTAGTGAGAAGAGCTAAAGACATGAAAAAATGAAGTATGGTAGGTTGTGTTCACTGGTATCTAGCATCTACTTAACTGTTGTCTTTTTTGCTCCAGTTCTGCACTTGAGCTGCTTTATAACAGGCTGTTTTGGGTTTTTTGTTTTGCTTGAGGATTCAGCATTAATCCCACTGGGCATGTGCTATAACATGAGTTGTGTATGTAATGTGGTGGCTAAAACCAGAGACTTAAGTGTACAATTTTGATATTTTGTTTAAACTACATTCAAAGGCTGCCTACGTGAACTTTATTTTTAACAACCAGTTTGTTCTATGCATCTCTTAGACATTATCAGTTTAGAGCATGAACCCACATCACCACCTTAAACTGACCCCTGGTTAAGATATTTTAGTGTGTTACTTAACGTGTGATGTTAATCGCTGGTAGATGCCTTCCCCGCTTCAATTTTCTCCAGCACACGCGCCAGCTATCATGCCCAAATTCTGGAACTCTCCTTGAACCTTTTCTGGCTTGATATCTTGCCTCATTGAAGTATAGAAGTCTTAGTACAGTTAATCAGTGCCTCAATGAGACCACACCTGGAGTAGCATGCGGTGGTTTGGTCCTGAGAGGGGGTGCAACAAAGAGACTGATCTCCAGACGAAGGGATTATCTGAAAACAAAAGATTGAGCAAGCTTAGCCTGTGTTCCCTGGAGTTGAGAAGAATGAGCAATGACCCAATTGAAATATATAAAATTCTGAGTTAGCTGGACAGGATATAGGCTGAAGAGAGGTTTTCCCTGACTGGGAGAATTCACGCTCGGGGTCACAGTCTCAAATGAGGTTCCAGTAAATACTTATTCTGAATCTCTCCATATATTTGGCTGAGTATTTCCAGCATTTTCTACTTTTCCTCCCAAAAAGAAGAGTCCACCATGTACCACTGAAATAGAGAAGTGTATTCACTCAAAAGGTCAAAAACGTTTGGAATTCTCCTATCCTGAAGAGCTTGGAATGGTCAGTCCCTGAACATCTTTGAGACAAAGGTCAATAGATTTATTTTTTAGGGGCAAAAAGGAATTGAGAGCTGTGAGGACAGAACAAGAAAGTGGAGTCATAGTGGAAGACCAGCAATGACCTTGTTGAAGGGCATATGGCTTAATCCTGCTCCATCTACTTAAGTTCTTGCCAATTAGAAAAGTATGTGTCTTAAGGTATTTGAAGACTAAAAGGGACACTAAGGAAGTTGACAAAAACATGAGAAATAAGAACTGGCATCGATCATTCAGCTCATCAGGCTATTCTGCAATTCAGTACAATCCTGGCTGATTTCTACTTTCTCACTTGTTCCCCGTTTCCTTAAAATCCCTGAAAGACCAAGAACCTGTCTCTCTTGGCCTTCAATGTATTAAACAATGGAGCATCCACAATCCTTTGTGTTAGATAATTCAGAGGATTCAAAGGCGTTATGTGAAATAATTTCTCCTCATTTTAATCCTAAATAATTGGCCCCTTAGCATGAGACCAAGCACCTCCTAACTGAGTTTTAGATTCCCAGGAGCAACAATCATTGAGGAAGGGTCACCAGACCCGAAACGTTAACTCTGTTTTTCTTCTCCTCAGATGCTGCCAGACCTGCTGGGCTTTTCCAGCAACTTTGTTTTTGTTGCAACAATCACTGAGTCTGTCTAATAAAGTCCCTTCAGCATTCTGTATTTGTCAATGAGATTGCCTCTTCTATTCTTCTAACCTCCCAGAGACTATTCATTATAGGATAACCCTTTATCCCATGGGGGAGCTGGCCATCAAGGGAGAAAGGTGAGAAATTTACAATGAAAGGGGAAAGGAGTCTTCTAACAGACAAAAAAGATGTTCTTGATTCCTGACCAAGGGTGCAAGAATGGTGCAATAATTTTCCTCAATACTGTCGGCTGTATTTAACCTGAATAGACCTCGGCCCCTTTTGGAAATTGAATCGTTGTTCGGAAGGAAACATTTAGCACAAAAGAGGAAACTGAGTTTCTGAAGCAACATTGGTAGTGAAAGAAATATGGATGTTTTACTAAATATTCAGCAACAGAAATCCAGGGGTGTAGAAAGTAAAGAAATAAAATAACTTCTGTCATGCGATAAATCACTGGAAGGATAACAATTGATTCCACAACTTGGGAAAGCTCAGTGCAAAACAACAAGGAAACAAACGAAGGGTCTAGGCCCGAAACGTCAGCTTTTGTGCTCCTGAGATGCTGCTTGGCCTGCTGTGTTCATCCAGCTCCACACTTTGTTATCAGGAAAACAAATCTGTTTGTCATGCCATTCAGTGCCTCGGGGCATCTCATTGTTTTGCAGTTAAGTTAAGTACTTTTGAAGTCTGGTCACAGTTTCAATGTAAGAAAGAGTACACTGCAAAGAGAAGCTAGCAAGTTCAGCATCAGAGGATTTATCGAAAATTCAGCAAGCGAAAAGATTAGTCACCCAGTAACTCAGTGATGATCACTGCTTCATTGGCACCATTAAAAAATCAGGAGAACGATATTTTTGTCTACAAAAATAAACCAGCTGTGTGCAAATACTCTATTGCATGTTATTTATCTGTTTCTTTTCCCTCCCTGATTTAGGAGCTAATTCCTCTAATCCTGTGCACAGCTTGCCTCCACCCTGAACCCAAGGAGAGGGATCAGCTTCTACACATTCTGTTCAACCTAATTAAACGTCCAGATGATGAACAAAGGTAAGGGCCATTGCTGTGTATCTAATAAACTCACCCCTGAACAACAGTCACCCACATTTCCCTGGCATGCATAACTGTTGATCAACGCTGTTGACCAGACCAACAGAGCAACATTTTTTAAGGTGGTCCTTTAGGCACTGCTTTAATTGAAAAGTGCACTATTTTTGCTAAATGCTTAAATAGAAATGTAGAAGATGAGAGCAAGAGTGGGCAATTCGACCCCTCGAGATTGCTTTGCCATTGAGTATGGTCATGACTGATCCTGGAGTTCAATACTGTAATCCAGCTTTCTTCCCATATCCCTTGATCCCTTTAGCCAGAAGAGCTATACTACCTACCTACCTCAAAAACACAATATTTTGGGCTCTACCACTTGCTGTGGTAGTGAATTCCACAGGGTCACCACTCTGGATGAAGAAATTTCTAACTACGGCCCCTGGCTCTGGACTGTCCCCAACATTGAGGATATCCTTCCTGCATCTGACCTGTCTAGCTCTGTTTGAATGTTATACCCTTCTATGAGATTCCCCCTCATTCTCCTAAACTCCAGTGAATAACAATCCTAACTGATTCCATCTCCTCTAATACATCCATCCTGCCATCCAAGAATTAAATTTGGTAAACCTTTGCTGCACTCCCTTGGTCACAAGAACATACTTCGTCAGATAAGGAGACCAAGACTATACAAGCCATTCCTGGTGCGGCCTCACCAATGCCTGTTTAATTGCAGCAAGACCTCTTTGTTCCTTGACTCCAATCCTCTTACTATGAAGGCCAAAATGCTGTTTGCCTTTTTACTGCCTGCTGCTCCTGCAAGTTTGCTTTGTGATTCGTGCGCAAGGACACCCAATTCTCATTGAACATTCCCCTTTCTCAATTTACAACCATTCAGATAATAACTGCCTTCCTATTTTTGCTGCTAAAGTAGATAACCTGACATTTATCTACCTTTTATACTGTATCTCTCAGGCATTTGGCTCCTTGCTCAGCCTGTCCAAATAACACTGCAGCATCTCTGCATTCTCCTCACAGCACACCCTTGAACACTCCACCACTCGTTCTCTAACCCATTTACAGCAATTATTCCCCCCACCTGCCCACCTTTTCTTGTAAAATATAAACCTTCAGACCTCCTCATCCTCAAAAAAGTTCACCTTTTCTTAACTGAAAGGAGCAAACCAACAGGTATGATCCCACATAACAAAGTGTGGAGCTGGATGAACACAGCAGGCCCAGCAGCATCTCGGGAGCACAAAAGCTGACGTTTCGGGCCTAGACCCTTCAGAGAGGGGGATGGGGAGAGGATTCTGGAATAAATAGGGAGAGGGGGGAGGTGGACTGAAGATGGAGAGAAAAGAAGATAGGTGGAGAGGAGAGTATAGGTAGGGAGGGGATAGGTCAGTCCAGGGAAGACGGACAGGTCAAGGAGGTGGGATGAGGTTAGTAGGTAGGAAATGGAGGTGCGGCTTGAGGTGGAAGGAAGGGATGGGTGAGAGGAAGAACAGGTTAGGGAAGCGGAGACAGGTTGGCTGGTTTTGGGATGCAGTGGGGGGAGGGGAAGAACTGGGCTGGTTTTCTTCCGGTTGCGCAGGCCCGACCAATCCCCCCTCCACCGACACCCTCATCTGCCTAGCCAAACTCGTCCTCACCCTCAACAACTTCTCTTTCGATTCCTCCCACTTCCCCCAGACAGAGGGTGGCCATGGGTACCCGCATGGGCCCAAGCTGTGCCTGTCTCTTTGTAGGTTACGTGGAACAGTCCCTCTTCCGCACCTACGCAGGCCCCAAACCCCACCTCTTCCTCCGTTACATTGATGACTGTATCAGCGCCGCCTCTTGCTCCCAAGAGGAGCTCGAACAGTTCATCCACTTTACCAAACACCTTCCACCCCAACCTCAAGTTCACCTGGACCATCTCCAACACATCCCTCGCCTTCCTGGACCTCTCGGTCTCCATCTCCGATAACCAGCTAGAAACTGATGTCCATTTCAAGCCCACTGACTCCCACAGCTACCTAGAACACACCTCCAACCCCCCCCTCCTGCAAAAATTCCATCCCCTATTCCCAATTCCACCGCCTCCGCTGCATCTGCTCCCAGGATGAGGCATTCCACTCCCGCACATCCCAGATGTCCACATTCTTCAAGGACCGCAACGTTCCCCACCCCCCCCCCCCCCCCCCCCCCCCCCACAGTGGTCGAGAACGCCCTTGACCGCATCTCCCACATTTCCCGCAACACATCCCTCACACCCTGCCCCCGCCACAACCGCCCAAAGAGGATCCCCCTCATTCTCAAATACCACCCCACCAACCTCCGAATACAACGCGTCATCCTCCGACACTTCCGCCATCTACAATCTGACCCCATCACCCAAGCTATTTTTCCATCCCCACCCTTGTCTGCCTTCTGGAGAGACCACTCTCCCAGCAACTCCCTTGTCCGCTCCACATTCCCCTCCAACCCCACCACACCCAGCACTTTCCCCTGCAACCGCAGGAAGTGCTACACTTGCCCCCACACCTCCTCCCTCACCCCCATCCCAGGCCCCAAGATGACCTTCCATGTCAAGCAGATGTTCACCTGCACATCTGCCAATGTGGTATATTGTATCCATTGTACACGGTGTGGCTCCCTCTACGTTGGGGAAACCAAGCAGAGGCTTGAGGACCGCTTTGCAGAACACCTCCGCTCAGTTCGAAACAAACAACTGCACCTCCCGGTCGTGAACCATTTTAACTCCCCCTCCCATTTCTCAGACGACATGTCCATCATGGGCCTCCTGCAGTGCCACAATGATGCCACCCGAAGGTTGCAAGAACAGCAACTCATATTCCGCTTGGGAACCCTGCAGCCCAATGGCATCAATGTGGACTTCACAAGCTTCAAAATCTCCTCTTCCACCACTGCATTCCAAAACCAGCCCAGCCTGTCTCCGCTTCCCTAACCTGTTCTTCCTCTCACCCATCACTTCCTCCCACCTCAAGCCACACCTCCATTTCCTACCTACCACCTCATCCCACCTCCTTGACCTGTCCGTCTTCCCTGGACTGACCTATCCCCTCCCTAACTCCTCACCTACACTGTCCTCTCTACCTACCTTCTTTTCTCTCCATCTTCGGTCCGCCTCCCCCTCTCTCCCTATTTATACCAGTTCCCTCTTCCCATCCCACTCTCTGATGAAGGGTCTAGGCCCGAAACATCAGTTTTTGTGCTCCTGAGATGCTGCTTGGCCTGCTGTGTTCATCCAGCTTCACACTTTATTATCTAGGATTCTCCAGCATCTGCAGTTCCCATTATCACAGGTATGATGTATGATCCCACAATAGGGTACCAGCTAAATAAATATCCTAAACCAGATAAAAAATAATTCACATTGAGTTTAATCAATGCTGGTCATCAAGATTGATGAGTGGTTTCGGTGGAAACGCTTTTGAAGGAAATATTCTGTCTATAATAATGCTTGCATGGAAACTAAAGCCAGTGGTAAACCACAGTTTTTGATGTGTCTCCCTTTTGTTCATTGGCTAAACCATTTCTCAACTCTTAAGAAAACATTTTGCATTCGACCCAACATTATGGGGAACCCTTATTTGTGAGATAGTGGCCTGCCTAACAAAATGGAAAGGGATCTGAACTGGTTTCATTAAATGTGCTGAGTGTTTTTTTTTTCGGATGCATACTCTCTGTCTATAATCTAGAATTTTTCTTCGATCCAGACAGATGATTTTAACAGGCTGTGTAGCATTTGCTCGGCATGTTGGACCTCCCCGTGTTGAGGCTGAACTTTTACCACAATGCTGGGAGCAGGTAAGTGCAACGTCTAACTTTTTTTTTTAAAAAAAGTAGCCACCAGATTCCATAACTACCTTCTCATTTGCTGATTAATTTTTTATAACTTGAGCTTTAAAGTAATAGAAGTGACTTGTTGAAGACTGTATCATGACTTAAAGAATCAAATTGCAGAACTGATTTGGTACCCATGTGAATATAAAATCTGGAGCATTAAGATGTTTGATAATTGCTGCTCAGCAGGTTGTCATTGCAGAGCAATCTGAGCCAATCCAACTGAATCAAGCATTTGAAACTTGGCCATGTGAATGCCAGGGGAAAATAGAGATGTTGTGGTTAATGTTGCATAAGGAATTTAAGGAACATAGCCCTCTCAAATATTTGGGGAACTCAGGAACCAGATTTTTTTATAAAACCCATTTTGACACATCTATGGACTTTGATGCTATTGTGGAAAATCACCCATCAACTCTGCCATCTGAAGACATTTGCATCTTCAGCTCCCTTTCTGCCATTGTAAATATCTCATTTTGTTTCTTTCTCCTGCATTAGAGTTTTAGATAGATTAGATTCTGTTGTGAAATCCCTAACTTTCATATACCAGCATTGAGAATTTGTTTATTCATTTCGCTTTTCTTAAAAAATACTCCTGACGTTTTGAGTCCTGTGCAATTGACAACAATGCCTTGGGTTACCATAGGCCTGGAGTCCTGTCAGCTCAGTTTGAACTCCATCTGAATCCTTGCATTCATTTTCCGAGTTTGTTACAAATGTAATTGGTTATTCTGTCACCAGTGGTCAAGATACTTTTCCTTCAGTTATGAAAAACTTCCTGAAGGGTGAAGCCTAATGTAGATTTAGCACAGTACTTCCTTTATTCATCGTGAACTTATAATATTGATGACAATGGGGAAGTTGGATTCCCCCCACCCCGAGTGAAGCATCAATCAACTTGTTACAAAACCTCATTAGAAAGCCTAATGATGAAGTGACAGCTACACAGCCCAGCAGAGTGGAATGTGTATTACCATGGTTACTTCAGTAATATAAATGTTTTACAGTTTCTGAGACCACAGAGGTGTTTCTCGGCCACAGCAGATCCACCCAATGGGTTGATGTAACTGATGCTTTTCAGAGGCAGCTTTTGGAGTCACAGCTGAAGAATATTTGACCAGCTGTACCCTTGGCACCATTCAAAAGAATGAAATATTTACAGGGCTGTGGTGTGCTAGATAGCAGAATCAGGTGACGAGACCAATCTTGACACCAGGAGCAACTCTCACTACCTTTTAGCACTTTTCACAAGTACAGAGTGAAATTCTCAAGGCACTAGCGAGCTGCCAGTTGATGGTGATTGTTTTTAAATGCTTTGTCAATGCTTCATTAATATTCTGGCTCCATTTTACCAAACTCTCCAAGCGAGATTGACATCAAGAAACTTGACACACAAACAGGTTAGGTGGATTGGCCATGCTAAATTGCCTGGAGTGTTCAGGGATGTCTAGCTTAGGTGGGTTGTGGGGATGGGTCTGGGTGGGATGCTTAAAGAGTCAGCGTGGACTTGTTGGGCCGAAGGGCCAGTTTCCACACTGTAGGGATTCTATGAAACACTTGCTGAATTCAGCTGGACAACAGGGTTGTTTTTCAGACTAGAGACCTGTGACCAGCAATTTTCCAGAGGGATTGGTGGTGGTTCCATTTTGTCTTTCATTTTATATAAATGTTTTGGAAGGCATGGTTAATACATTTGCGGTTGACACCAAGATTGATGGTATAGTGGACAGTGAAGAAGGTTATCTAAGGTTACAAAGAGATCTTGATCAAGTGATTCAATGGGCTGAGGATTGGCAGATGGAGTTTAATTTGGATAAATGCGAGCTATTTCATTTTGGTAAAACAAACAAAGACAAGACTTATACCATTAAAGATAGGGCCTTGGGCAGTGTTGTTGAACAGAGACCCATGGGTTCAGGTACACACTTTTTTGAAGTTTGCATCTCATAGGTAAGGTGGTTAAGGCATTTAGCATGTGTGCCTTAATTGCTCAGACTTCTGAATACAGGAGTTGGGATGTTATGCTGAGGTTGTACAGGATGTTGGTGAGGCCTCTTCGGGAGTGGTGTGTCCAGTTCAGGTCACCCTGTTTTAGAAAGGATATTAATAAGCTGGAGAGGGTTCAGAAAAGATTTGCCAGTGTGTTGTCAGAAGTGGAGGGTTTGAGCTGTCAGGAGAGGCTGGAAATTTTTTCACTGGGGTGTCGGAGGTTTATAAAATAATGAGGAGTACAGATAAGATAAATCACAGGTGTCTTTTTCCTAGGGTGGGGAATTTCAAGACTTGGGCATATTTTAAGGTGAGAGGGTGAGATTTTAAAGACACGAGAGGCAATGTTTTTCCACAGTGCTTCGCATGTGGAATGGACTTTGAGAGGAAGTGGTGGACTCAGATACAGTTACAACATCTAAAAAGGCATTTAGATGAATAGGACATGAAGGGATATGGGCCAGGCACTGGTGGATGGGACTGGTTTAGTTTGGGATTATGGCCAGCATAACTGGTTGGACCAACGGTTCTGTTTCCATGCTGTATTACTCTGACTGTATAATGGGTACCAACATTTCAGTACTTCCTGGCCATTGGCCACCAACTCTGTGTCAGTAGACATTTGATATCCAATATTTTCCAGCCTCTCAGAACCCACATGGCACATTTGCTGTTCACTTACAGGATGGTTCTGCATTTTAATGCTGCACGTCAAGCTGCATTGGCTATTATCATTGTCACGCTTCAGCAAGGAAACTGCTCTGGGACCACACAAACCGAGCTCATGATTGGACCAGGATCCCCAAAATGCTGGGTGTCATAGCACACTCTCACTCTGAACATTCCTGGAGATTCACAGCTTTCCTGTTTTGCATTGCCTTACGTTTTATAGAACACTGAATTTAACATTATAGAAGGAGGTCAATCATGTCCATACCGAGGTATCAAGAGCTACCAAGCTAGTCTCATTCTCCAGTCCTATCTGTATAGCCCTCTAACTTCATCATCACTTTCAAAATTCATCTCTCTTTTTGAAACCTCCTATAGCATGTACCTCCACCTCTCTCCCAAGTTGTGCATTCCAAATCCTAACCACTGTCTGAAACAAATATTTCCATCGTACTCCTGGCAGTCTTGCTGAGAGTGTTGAAATTGTGACCACTACTTACTGACCTAACAATAATTGGAAGCAGAATATAATTTTTACCCTGTCACAATTGTTCATAATTTTTAACACCTCAATGTCATCACCTTAATCTTCTCTGCTCCAAGGAAAATAAGCCAAATTTCTCTCATTTTTCCTTCTATCTAAAATCGCTCATTCCTGGTATCATTCTAGTAAATCGCTGTAGAATTCTCTCCAGGACTTTAACATTCTTCCTTAAAAAAGGCACCCAAAACTTTGTTATTCATTTGTGGGATGTAGATGTCACTGGTTGGGTCAGCATTTATTGCTCATCCCAAGTTCCCTTGAGAATGTGGTGGTGAGCTGACCATTTGAATCGCTGCAGTCCAAAAGCTGTGGGTTGATCCACAATGCTGTTAGGGAGGGAATTCCAGGATTTTGACCCAGCAACAATGAAGAAACTATTTCCAAGTCAGGATGGTAAGTGGCTTGGAGGGGAGCTTTAAGGTAGTAGTGTGCCCAAGTATCTGCTGCCCTAGTCCTTCTCGATGGAAGTGGCCATAGATTTGGACCCGAGTGTCAGTGGTGAAGAGAGTGAATACTTGTGGATGTGGTGCCAGTCAACCGGTTGCTTTGTCCTGGATGATGTCAAGTTTTGTGAGTGGCGTTGGAGCTGCACCCATCCAGACTACTAAAGAGTATTCCATCGTACTCCTGATTTGTGCCTTGTAGATGGTGGACAGGCTTTGTGGATTCGAGTTGTTATTCATGGCAGGATTCCTAGCCTTTGACCTGTTCTTTTGTACTGTTATGTGGTGAGTCCAGTTTTCTGTTCAAGGATGATGTTACTGGGCGATTCAGTGTTGGTATCATATTGAATATCAAGAGGTAGTGGTTATATCACCACTTATTAGTGATGGTCGTAGCCTGGCACTTGTGGGGCGCATATGTTGCTTGTCAGCCCAAGCCTGGATATTGTTGGATCTTGTTACATTTCAGCGTGGACTGAGGAGTCACTAATAATGTTAAACATTGTGTTATCATCGGTGAACATCTCCACTTTTGACCTTATGATCAGGAGAGGGTCATTGATGAAGCAATTGATGATGTTTGGGCCTAGGACGTTATCCTGAGGAACTCCTGCCGTAATGACTGACCTCCCACAACCACAACAATCTTCCTATGTGTCATGTATGACTACAGTCGGCAGAGAATTTGCCCCCTTATACTATATTGATTCCAGTTTTGCTAGGGCTCCTTGATTCCACACTCAGTCGAACACAGCCTTGATGTCAAGGGCTGTCGCTCTCAGCTCACCTCTGGCATTCAGTTCTTTTGTCTACGTTTGTTTGATTTATCATTGTCGCATCTAGTGTGATACAGTGAAAAGCATTATTTTGTGTAGTCTACAGGCAGGTCATACCATAGAAAGTGCATCAGTGTAGTAGAACAGAATGCAGAATAGTGTTAGAGCTGAGGAGAAGGGTCAGAGAGAGATGTCAGAATTAATATTTGAGAGATCTATTCAAAAGTCTTATACAGCAGGGAAGAAGCTGATCTTGAATCTATTTGTGCATGTATTCAAACTTTTATAACTTCTGCCTAACAAAAAAAAGTGGAAAGTGTATAACCAGGGTGGGAGGGGTCTTTGATTCTGTTGATTGCTTTCCCGAGGCAGCAGGAAGTATAATGCAGCCGTTGATACTTGGACTCCATGTTTGAACCAAGGCTGGGGTCAGGAGCTGAGCATCCCAGGCAGAACTCAAACTGGGCATCGCTGAGGAGATGATTGTTGATAACACCTTCCGTCACTTTACTAACTTTCAAAAGTAGACTAATGGCATGATATTTGACCGGTTTGGAATTGTCTTTTTTTTCCACATACAGGACATGCCTGAGCAATTTTCCACCTTGTCCAGTAGATGCAAAAGCGTAACTATACTGAAACTGCTTGAATCATAGAAATCATAGAATCCCTACAGAGTGGAAACAGGCCCACAGAGCATCCCACCCAGATCCATCCCCCTATAGCCCACCTAATCTACACAATCCCAGAACACTACAGGCAATTTAGCATTGCCAATCCACCGAGCCTGCATATCTTTGAACTGTGGGAGGGAACCGGACCACCCAGAGGAAACCCATGCAAACACGGGGCGAATCGCAAACTCCACGCAGACAGTCGCCCGAGGCTAGAATTGAGCTTGGGTCCCTGGTGCTGTGAGGCTGCAGTGCTAACCACTGAGCCACTGTGCCACCCTTGACTAGGAGAAGGCAAGTTCTGAAGCACAAGCCTACAGTACTACTGCCAGAATGTTGTCAGGGTCCGTAGCTTTTGCAGTATCCAATGTGACCAACTGTTCCTTGATATCACGTGGAGTGAATTGAGTTGTCTGAAGACTGGTATCTGTAATGTTGAGGACCACTGGAGGAGACTTAGATGGGTCATCCACTCAGCACTTCTAGTTGATGCTTCAGCCTTGTCTTTTACACTGATGTTTGGACTCTTCCATCATTGAGGATGGGGATATTTGTAGAGCCACCTCCTCCAGCGAGTTGTTTAATTGTCCACAACCATTCTCAACTGGATGTGGCAAGCAGCAGAGCTTAGATCTGATATGTTGGTTCTGGAGTCACCTAGCTCTAGCTATTACTTACTACTTATGCTGTTTGGCATGCAAGTAGTCCTGTTTGTTAGCTTCGCCAGATTGACACCTCATCTTCAGGTATGCCTGGTGCTGCTCCTGACATGCACTGCTGCACTCTGTATTGGACCAGGAGTGATCCCCTGGCTTGATGGCAATGGTTGAGTGGGGGATATGCCAGGCCATGAGCTTGCAGGTTGTGCTGGAGTACAGCTCTGTTGCTGTTGATGGTTCACAGCACTTCATGGATCCCAGTCTTAAGGTAATAGATCTGATTGAAGTCTGACCTATTTAACGCAGTGCTAATGCCACAACGTGATGGAAGTTGAATTTAACGTGAAAGCGGAACTGTTGGCTGTGGAGAATTTGAGTATTCCTGAAAAAGACGCATCTTATTGAAGGCTTTGCCTTGCAATCATCAGGTCATTTGCAAGAAATACCTTTTTATTTTTATAGTGGGAACAAGATTTTACAATGTTCTCATACAGAATGAAATAATGCTCCTCCTTTACATTTGCAATCATCAGAACATTGCAAGAATGTCAGACAGAGCCTTAAATCTTTTATCAGCAATATGCAATCTGTAAAAACTTTGAGAATGGTGGGGAGAGGGAAGGAACAAATGGTTAAAGTCAAACATTATCCCCTTGGGTAATGCATCTTTTAGCTTTAAGGATGGGTTGGTTGCATGACAAACGGCTAGAACATTGGGGCAAATCATGTGGTTGAGCCCTGGGGTTTGTAACCAGAAAGACTAAACAGGCACACTGATTACTAAGTGGAAAGTTTGTTACCCTTTGAGTTGTGGCTCCATTTAGAATGGAAGTACTCCATTCAGAATGTGTCACATTTCCCAAGATTGGAAAGGAAAGGTCTTTTGCTATCTCTTAACATGCTTGGTGGATTCCTTTTCAAGTTAAGGTGGCGTATTGCTGGAAGTGATAGTGTTTTCTTCCATTGTGTTGGTATCAATTGTAGACACGGGAAGTGCTGTTGAAGTAACCTTGATGATTTGCTGCATTTGATCATTTCGATTGTACGTACTGCAGCTGTGATGACGATGCTGAATGATTAATAATGGGTGGAGTGCCACTCCAACAGACTGCTGTATCATCCCCTTTATCTTGAGAAATTCTCAATCGTAGTGAACTCATGAGAAAATCAGCAAGGTTGTCAGAAAAGTAGCAAGATAAATGCTTTGACAACAAAGTGTGGAGCTAGATGAACACAGCAGGCCAAGCAACATCTTAGGAGCACAAAAGCTGACGTTTCGGGCCTAGACCCTTCATCAGAAATGGGGGAGGGGGAGAGGGTTCTGAAATAAATAGGGATAGAGGGGGAGGCGGATCTAAGCTGGATAGAGGAGAAGATGGGGGAGATGAGACAGACAAGTTAAAGGGACGGGCATGGAGCCTGTAGAAGTGAGTATAGGTTAGGGGTGGGGGGGGGAATGCAGGGGAAATAGATCAGTCCAGGGAGGATGGACAGGTCAGGGAGGTGGGATGAGGTTAGTAGGTAGGAAATGGAGGTGTGGCTTGAGGTGGGAGGAGGGGATAGGTGAGAGGAAGAACAGGTTAGGGAGGCGGAGACAAGCTGAGCTGGTTTTGGGATGTATTGGTGGGGAGGGGAGACTTTGAAGCTTGTGAAATCCACATTGATACCATTAGGCTGCAGTGTTCCCAAGCGGAATATGAGTTGCCGTTCCTGCAACCTTCGGGTGGCATCGTTGTCGCGCTGCAGGAGGCCCAGGATGGACATGTGGCCTAAGGAATGAGAGGGGACTTGGAAATGGTTTGCAACTGGGAGGTGCAGTTGTTTGTTGCGAACCGAGAGTAGGTTTTCTGCAAAGCAGTCCCCAAGCCTCCACTTGATTTCCCCAATGTAGAGGAAGCCACAATGGGGACGGTGGATGCAGTATACCACATTGGCAGATGTGCAGGTGAACATCTGCTTGATGTGAAAAGTCATCTTGGGGCCTGGGATGAGGGTGAAGGGCAGGTGCAGCACTTCCTGCCGTTGCAGGGGAAAGTGCCGAGTGTGGGAGGGTTGGAGGGGAGTGTGAAGCAGACAAGGGAGTCGCGGAGTGAGTGGTCTCTCTGGAAGGCAGACAAGTGTGGGGATGGAAAAATGCCTTCGGGGTTGGATTGTAGGTGGTGGAATTGTCGGAGGATGATGCATTGTATGCAGAGGTTGGTGGGGTGGTATATGCAGATGAGGGGGATTCTCTTTTTTTTGGTTATTGCGGGGACGGGGTGTGAGGGATGAGTTGCGGGAGACACAGTCAAGGGTGTTGTCGACCACTGTGGAGGGGGGGGTGGAATTTGTGGTCCTTGAAGAACGAGGAAGTCTGGGATGTGCGGCAGTGGAATGTCTCATCCTGGGAGCAGATGCGGCGGAGGCGAAGGAATTGTGAATAGGGGATGGAATTTTTGCAGGAAGGTGGGTGGGAGGGGGTGTGTTGTAGGTAGCTGTGGGAGTCGAAGGGCTTGAAATGGATATCGGTTTCAAGGTGGTTGACTGAGATGGAGACAGAAAGTTCCAGGACGGTGAGGGATGTGTTGGAGATGGTCCAGGTGAACTTGAGGTTGGGGTGGAAGGTGTTAAGTGGATGAACTGTTTGAGCTCCTCTTGGGAGCACGAGGCGGCGCTGATACAGTCATCAATGTACCGGAGGAAGAGGTGGGGTTCAGGGCCAGTGTAGGTATGGAAGAGGGACTGTTCCACGTAACCTACAAAGAGGCAGGCATAGCTTGGGCCCATGCGGGTACCCATGGCCACCCTCTTTGTCTGTGGGAAGTGGGAGGAATCGAAAGAGAAGTTGTTGAAGGTGAGGACGAGTTCAGCTAGGCAGATGAGGGTGTCTGGTCAGGCCTGCAGGACAGGAAGAAGCGGAGGGCCTTTGGGCCATCTGCAAGGGGAATACAAGATGTCCGTGGTGAAAATGAGGTGTTGGGGACCGGGGAATTGGAAGCTCTGGAGGAGGTGGAGGGCATGGGTGGTGTCATGGATGTAGGTGGAGAGATCCTGGACCAAGGGGGAGATGAGTTTGGTGGGGCAGGAGAAGGTGGAGACAATAGGTCGGCCAGGGCAGGCGGGTTTGTTGATTTTCGGAGGAGATAGAAGCGGGCGGTGCGGGCTTGGGAACAATGAGGTTGGAGGCTGTGGGTGGGAGGTCACCGGAGGTGATGAGGTCGTGGATGGTTGGTTACTCCTACTTCCTCCGCATGGGCACGACTTGTAACACAATCTTACAGCATCAGTGAAAATGCTTGTGAATTGAACTGCCTGCATTTTCCTGTTATCTATCTTTCTATCTCTTGTTGATTTTAATCTATTGTATTTGTCACCATAGAGACAGGGCAATTAACAAGCATTTTGTTCATGTGTTGACGCTATCTTCTCTTCCCCTCCCCCACCCCCCCACTCCTCCAGATCAATCACAAATATCCAGAGCGAAGATTGCTGGTGGCTGAAGCCTGTGGAGCCCTTGCACCCTACTTGCCTGTAAGAAGCATTTAACTCTCTTTTTTACTGTTTTAAAATGACCGAATAAACATAGCGATTACTGTGCTAAATTGATGATTCCCACTTCCAGAAAGAAATTCGCAGTTCGTTGGTGCTCTCAATGCTGCAGCAGATGTTGACAGAGGATAAGGCTGATCTTGTGCGAGAAGCAGTCATTAAAAGCCTTGGTATTATTATGGCTTACATTGATGATCCTGACAAATATTTGCAGGTATAGTACTGTTGCAAGTAATTACAGTTTTTGGATTTTCTTTCTATTCAGATCAAATATCTTCATGGAAATTCCCACATGTTGTTGTTCCTCTGTATAAATTGGCTTTCTCTACCCCAACCACAGGGTTTTGAATTGCAGATGTCTGCCTTAAATGACCCCTCAGAAAGAGTAATTAATGCTACACATCAAGTTTTCCTGCCAGCTTTTGCAGCATGGACCACAGAGCTGGGTAAACTTCAGTCCCATCTCATTCCGACTCTGCTTAGCAACATTGAAAAAACACTCAGGGTAGGTGTAAAATATACATCATGTTTTAAATCTTGATGCAAGTCCAGTTAATTAATCATTACTGTAGTTACTTATTTATGATTCCAGTCCACTGCGACTTCAATTTTAAAATTCTCACCCTTCCCTTCAAATCCCACCATGTCCTTCCCACTCACAATCTACCCAGCCCTATATCTGCATGAGAACTCAGCACTCATTCAATTTGTGCCCCATAGCCATTCCCAAATCTAATGGCCCCACAATTGGCGACCATGTCTCTAGCTTCTTGCGGCCCCGAGGTCGAGAATTCCCCTCAGAACATTCTTGTCTCCCTACCCCTGCCTGCTTGTTTAAGACTTTGTCTAAAACTTGCTTATTTGAACAAATTTTAGCTGTGTCTCTAGAATGCTTTTCAGGTGCTGCTTGATTTCAAATCTCATTTGACAATGACCTGGAGACAGTTTAGGCAGTATGTAAATGCATATTGTTGTTCTTTTTCCTTTTTAAATATCTGTAGAAATTCTTACTGTTGTTATGTTTTTGTCTAGCTTTCTTTGTGACTCTAGTTTTATTTATTAATCTTTTGACCATGTCTTCAAGTGTTTTTTTTCTTTAAGTTTGATGCTATCTTTGATATTTTCTAGTTAGCCCTAAACGTTGCGCCCACCCACGGAGTTTTGCTTACTGTTTGGATGTATCTAGTCTATGTATTCTTCAATATCTCTTAAATGTCTTATGACATCTCTGTTGACCAATCCTTTAATCTAAATTACCAATTCCCTAAGCCAGCTCTGCTTTCATACCCTCACTTGTCTTTATTTGTCCTTTACTTTCTCTCCCTCAAACTGAATATGAAATGTCACTTTTACTGCCTGGGGCTGTCTGTTATGAGATTGTTCATTAATCATATCTCATTGTGCTGTACCAGATCCAGTATGGCCAGCTCTCTGGGTAGCTGTAGAACGTGGTGTTATAAGAAACTATCCTAAAAACCATAGCATTCTTACATAAAGTATGTAAAATCTCTCACTTTTTGACTTGTTAGCAGTTTTCACAGACTGATATCAGAATATTCTTAATGGATATAACCTTGTAAAATAATTCTTTTGTATGCAGAAATGCAAAATTTTCAAAACTAAATATGTTAATATTTGCTTTGCTTTCATTAAACGAATTTGACTTGATCTGCAAGACAATCTTCAAAGTGATGATGAACACTGTAGAATGTTGAAAATGTTTTGTGTTGGTATTTGACTTTGTGTAGTTCATATACTAAATTTGCTTTTTAAGATGCATATTACTGATGCAAATCTGAGGCCTAATTTGTTTCTAAACCATATTTCTGTTAATTTTTGTATATAGGATGGAGAGCATGGACTTGACGAGCATAAACTCCACCTACATCTTTCAGCCATGCAGTCACTAATTCCGCCACTTTTTGCACTGGTTCTGAAAAATGCTCCTTTTGCAAGTAAAGCAAAACTTCAAGGAGAAGTGCCACAGATAGAAGGTATTGTATTGTACAGTGACTTGCTTGTACAGTGTTCATAATAATGGCCTAAGTGCAGACTTGGTGTGGCCACTCTTGATAATTGTAACTATTTTGAGTTCCCTATGTTCAAATCTACATTGAGAACCTTTTTACTTCATGTCATGCACTCCTAGAATTTAGAGAGAAGTAGTAATTTAAGGATTGGTACATGGTACAAGAATTATCTTTGAGCTGAATGACAATGTGATGTTTCGTTGGGTATAGCAAGCATTCAAATGACACTCATAATTAGTTTTAGGTGAATAACCGCAAGATTTTCTTGTTCATTTACTGTAAGCTAGCAGATGGTCCATGGAAAATACCAGAAAAGAATTGTTGGGAATAACATCTCCTCTGATTCCAGGGTCTTCAGCAAGTTGTGAAAGATAAGCAAGAGAACTCCCTTCAACCTTAGCCTGTTCCTTCTCTCCCAGTGTAACCATCTTCTTTAAAACTTTTCCTTCAAACTATTGGTATTTATCATCGTTATTTGATCTGTGCTACGTTTTGGTCACACAAGGTTTTTGCTTCCAAGTAATAAGCTTAAAAGTGGACCAAATTTATGCTTCATTGATCCTACTACATTGCCAATTAACAGCAGGAGTGGGACGTTTGGCCCCTCCAAGATGGCTCCTCAATTCAATAAGACCATAGTTGATCTGCTTCTAACCTCCAAACACATTCCCACCTACCCCCCCCCCCGCCGTCCCCCTATTAAACCTTTCTCTCCCTTGTTAGTCAGTAACCTATCCACTTCCACCTTAAAACTATTCAAAGTTCTCTTCCTATAAAAGCAGTGGAAATAGTCTAAGGACTTTGAATCCAGGTGACTCCTGATTTTTAAGCACTGACCTCTAGGTTTAGTCTCCTGCACAAGAGAAGACATCCTCTCCACATCTACTCTGTCAAGGACCCTCGAGACTTTGCATGTTTCACGCAAGTCAGCTCTTCTAAACTCCAGCAAATGCAAGCCTGCCCAATCTTTCCTCAGAAGACACCCTGCACATTCTAGGTATTATTCTGGTAAACCACCTGTAAACTACTTACAAAATATTTACATCTTTCCTTTTAAATAAGGTGACCAATACTGCACACAGTTCTCCAATGTTGTCTCACCAGTGTCCCTGTAAACTGAACCATAACCCTTCTACATTTATATTCCATTTCCCTCTTAATAAATAACATTCTATTTCCTAATTATTTGGTGTACCTGCATACTAGCCTGTTGTGTTTCATGTACAAGAACGCCCAGATCCTTCTGCATTTCTGAGAACTCTACAAACTCTCATTGTTTGGGTTCTTTCAGCTTCTTTCATATCCTTTCTACTAAATTGGATAATTTCACATCTCCACACATTGTTCTCCATTTGTCAGAACTTTACCAGCTCACTTAACCTGTTGATACACCATTGTAGTTTTACTTTTTACTCTTCAAACTTATTTACCAAGCTATCTTTATGCATCACAATCTGCCTTAAAATATCTTGTTAAATGTTAAAACTGGGTACTTTGGAAGGTAATGGTTCCTGTTCTTAGACAAATGAACTGAAACGCTAAGAGAACAAATGAGATTTAATGCTGAAAGGTGTGAAATGTTTAAATTTGGTAGGAAAGATACAGAGGGATAAAGTATAATGAAGGGTACCATTCTAAATGGAGCTCTGGAGTTGAGGCCTCTTGGTATGTACGTGCACAAATTGTTTAAGATAGCAAGACTGGGTTAAGGGAGCAGTCAGTAAAGCACATGGCATCCTGGTTTCATCAATGGAGAAATGGAATACAAGAATAAGGCACTTATGTTGAAATTGTATAAAACTAGTTGTGCCTCAGTTGCAGTATCGTGCCCAGTTTTGGGCACCACATTCAAGGAAGGATGTGAATGTGTTAGAGCATATGTAGAAAAGATTCATTCGAGTGGTCCCAGGATGGAATATTTCAGTTATGTGGGTAGATTGGAGAGGTTGGAGCAGTTTTCCTTGGAGAAGAGAAGATTGAAAGGAAATTTGATAGAGGCATTCAAAATCATGAGCAATCTGGATGAATACATAGGGGAAAACTGTTCCAGAGGATTAAGAACCAAATGGGAGTTGATTGCAGAAAGAAGCAATAGTGATAAGGGGTAAAACTTTTTTATGCATAGGTGACTAAGATCTGGAACACACTACCGAAGTGAGGTTGGAAACAGGTTCAATCAAGGCTTTCAAAAGGGAATGGGATCAGTTTCTGTAAAGGGCTACAGGTAGAGATGTGGAGTGGTGCTCAATGAATTGGTCATACAAAAGGCCACGAAGAACAAGGTGAGCCAAATGGTTACAGGGTGGAAGGTTTTTTTGGTGGTATGTCACACATGGAAGAGAGCCAACCAGAAATAAGTGTTGAATGGTTGAGTTCTAAGTAATACAATATGTTTTGGAAATTTGCTTAATTATCGGAGATTACGGAATTGAAACATACCTGTGCAGAGCATTTTCAATGGAACAGAATGTAGTGTTGATTGTGACCTGTGAATGTTATGCATGATATGGAGTTGCTGGTGTTGGGCTGGTGTGGACAGAAGCTAAATTCTCACAATACCAGGTGAAAGTCCAAAAGTTTATTCAAAATCACAAGCTTTTGAAGTGCTACCCCTTGGTCTGCTGAAGTGGGAGGGGAGACCACAGGTACAGAATAAATAGACGAGATAAAGATAATTCCAGGTAATTAAGTGTGTCAAGGTAATCGTGTCAAATATTAAGTGTTATCTTTAATAACTTGTTACTATCTCTCTAAATCAATTAGTTTGTACAATTTTGGATTGCTTGTTACTTTGGTTAGATTTTTCACATGCGACTCTGATTCCTCTCATGTTACTCCAACCATTTGGTTTGTCTTCTGCACCATCTTATTTTTGAATATTTTAATTGTCCCTCTACCTTAATTAATCGGTTCACAGGTCATCCCTTCACTTGTTACTCACCCATTGACACTTAACTGATGCTGTTGACACTTGATCACCTGCAAAGACTTGTTATTCAATCTGTCAATGCAGTACTCAGACACTATTTGTACTTACCTGTTGACACTCTTAATTAGCTTTATCACTTTGTCTATATATTTTGTGCCTGTGCATTTCCCTCCCACTACAGCTAATGATGGAGCAGCAGTCCAAAAGCTTGTGGTTTTGAATAAACCTGTTGGACTATAACCTGGTGTCACGTGACTTCTGAATTTGAGAATAGGACTTAGTATCAGTGGGAAATTAATGCAAACTATGCTCCCAGGGCCATTGCATCCCAACAGGAACCATTACGTTCCAAAGTACCTAGTTTTAACATTTTAACAAGATATTTTAAGGCAGATTGTGATGCATAAAGATAGCTTGGTAAATAAGTTTGAAGAGTAAAAAATAAAACTGCAATGGTGTATCAACAGGTTAAGTGAGCTGGTTCTGGGGGCATCGATCCATGGGCAGGTGTGGCAGAAGGGGAGTGGGAGGAGAAGCTTAAGTCCTGGATTAAAGGAATACAGGCAGCACCTCTCCGACCACGACAACGGTTGGAGATCCTAAAGGTACATGTCATCCCCCGATTGTACTTCCATCTGATCCTGACAGAAGCATCACAGGCTACTCTATAAAGCTGGACCATATAAATCCACAACGCCACCAAAGAATTCCTACACCTACCACCTCATACCGCAGACGGAATGCTATACGCTAGCAACAGGAATGGTGGTCTAGGCGTCCCAAAACTGGAAGTGCAAATCCCATCTGCGATTGTTCGCAAACGCGAGGCACTAGACATGTCAAGTGATGTGGTCATTCGGGCCTCCTTTCAATATAAAGGAGAGAGCAACACAGAGACCGTTGCGGGACTGCGCGAGCTCAAGGTCCTCGAGGAAATTGAAAATTTCCAACCCAGTAGCCACAGCAGCAGCGAAGGGGAAATCGACCTGATGACCACCATCCAAGACATGATGCCGGCACTCCAGAAGGCAAACGCGGGCCGACCAAAACCACCCAATAGGTACGCTGGCTGGACAGAGTGGGAATTCGAAAAATGGCCAAAGCTGGAATGTCAAGGGGCGGGCATCCAGTACTTTAGAGATGACAAGATCTCTAATTCTTGGACAAAAGCCGGAGTACAGCAAAAATCCTCTAGATTTATTAACAGCGTGCTCTTGCGGTGTAATCTATACCCGACAAGAACCACATTATCTAGAGGTAGGCCAAACCGAAACAAACTATGCCGAAGGTGTGAGATGGCAAACTAGACCATATCACACATCTCAGGATGCTGCCCATTCGTGAAAAATGCTCGAATAAAATTCCATAACAAGATCACTGACCAGTTGCAGAAACATGTTAGTAAGTACGGCTGGACATCGTACGTGGAGCCCAGATGGTTTGCCAAAAATGGCTCCCTATGGAAACCCGATCTCATATTTAGAAAAGACCAGAAGATCGCGGTTGTAGATGTCACAGTGCGGTACGAGAATGACAGTAAAGCACTGGAAACAGCATGGCGAGAGAAACAAGAGAAATATAAACACCTGAATGCCAAGGTCACGGAATTGACGGGAGGCGTGGTGCCCAAATACTTTGGCTTCGTGATGGGCGCACGAGGCAAGTGGCTGGATGTGAATAACCGCCTCATGAAATTCCTCGGCATCGAGAGATATGATACGTTCGCGCAAAAGACATCAAGACTCACTCTGTCACTGACACTGGAAGTCTTACAACTCTTCAGTGACAAGTGAGCAAAAACCGTAAACGGTGAGGTAAGATCCTCCACCGAGACAGAAGCCGGTCCACACAATCCTACAACATCAACAGGGCCCCGCTGATAATGACGATAACAACCAGCCTCATATAACACCAGTATCACCTGGTCCTTGGTCTGCGGTGATGCTAGAGAGTACACAAACATCGACGAGCGATGTAAAGACTCGGAAAAGGCACTTCCCCAAGTGTTCTATCTGACAAATGGAGAAACAAGCCCTTTTGAGACTGCTGTGCACCCACCTGAGATCAGCAATGGGACGAAACTGGGAATGTTCTACTCTTTTATAGTATTAAATTCAGCAAGTATGCCAAAAGTTAATGAATTTTAATGCATCCACAAAATTTGAGAGGAGAATTGGCAAATGCTTCTCTTGAAAACATAACCAGGCATATATATGTCTCAATCACGAATCAATTTTATATTCTTTTAGTGACAAGATTCCCGCGACCGGCCTCACCTCTTCAAGATGTGGCAACAATCATTGGAAGCAGAGAACAGTTATCAGTGCTATTGCAACTCTACGATAATCAACTAGAACATGAGGGCACAACTGGCTGGGAGAACCTTCTGTGGGTCGTTAACCAGCTGTGAGTTGGTCACTCTCATCCTCTTTTTACCAGTGTACCTTCAAAGTCGCTGGCTGTGTTTTTTTTAATTGCTGTCAGTTTAGGAGCCATTTGACATGGATGCGTATTTACCCATGACAATGATGGTGGCCTCAAATATGGAAAAATAGTTTGTTTTTAACCTTCATGTCTTTAAAAGAGGCTTTTAATTTCAATACAATTTTTTTAACTCTTGTGCAATTGAACTTGACAGTAATTCAACATTTTAAACTGTAAAAGATTTTGTTGGCGTACTCATAACTACTTGGCCCTTGGTAATTTTATTGCTCATCTGAAGATAACTGAGGCTTCAGGCACAAAATGGAGCAGTTGTTCTAAGTGACTGTCGTTTATTTTGTTCCAGATTACCACACTTGATAGAAACTGTTGGTAAAATTAATGTTACCTCCACATCCTGTGTCCATGATTTCTCCCGGTATTTCTGGAGGCTGTGTCGGACATTTGGTAAAATTTTCACAAATACAAAGGTGTGTTAATTTAAACTCCTTGTCAGTAGTTACACAGCTTACCCAATTATTCTTTTAAATGTGCCAGAACAATGCAAATGATTGAGTAACTTTAACAATTACATGTGATAGTTTAGTTTACAATGTCTCTCTTAAAGAAATTCCTACTTAATCTGTTGAGAGCGAGTTCTGCATTTGGAGCTTAGAAAATAGGCCCATTTAGCCCCTTTCGAGCTTGCTGTACCAATCAACTAGAACGTGACTGAACTTCCACCTCAACACCATTTTTTCTGCACTATCTCCACATTAATGCTCCTTGATCTCCAGAAACTAACAGAATAAACCCAGATAGTCATTGAGATGTGTTCCAGTATAGCAAGAGTTATTTGTGTCTTATGAAATACCTGAACATTTTAGCCCTATATTGTCAGAACACATTGGCAACTGGGCATATTATTTTGAGGCTTATTCATTTTATAATCTTCCTTTGGGGTTGCAGTTATTGTCTAAGTCCGATTTAAACTTCAGTTTATGTTTGTCCACAGAATGGCAAAGTATCAAATTACCTTGTTCCTCAATGCCCATTCTTTTGTAGAGTCAAAGTGCAGCGCTGGGTGTCTGGCTTTGAGGCTTGTACTGAATTTCAATTGCACCTGAAGAAAAATCATAATCAGATGCCTGAATTTCAGAAGGACAGAACATGCACTTGCTGCTCCTGTCGAAATGTTAATTTAACCAGTAACGCTGCTCGATGTCCAAACCTAGATTTGACAATTACTCATTTTGTTCATAATGCCTCCCTTCTATTCAAAAATATCAAACTAATAAAAGTGTATTTCTTCTCAGATGACTTTTAGTTTCCTTAAAAAAAAAGCTTATGTTCAATCTTTGTTCAGCTTGCTGAGATGGGTTTTTAATTATCTAATTTACCATTCCTATGTTTTAAATGCAACCGACATGGTGGGCATGTAGTATGTATGTTTGACTTTAGATCGTTTTGTCTTTGTTATAATCTAATGTGATATATTGTACACCCTTAGGTAAAGCCACAGTTCCAAGAAATACTGAGACTTTCAGAAGAAGCTGTTGGTAAGCGCACCTACACACGGCCTACTCTGTTAAACTATTCAGTGCTGGTTTTTTTACTGAAAGCCTAATTTTACAGTTCTGGGCAAGAAGAGTATAGAAGCGATATGAGTTGGCGTTTTCTGTAATTCATGTCAGCTCTGTTTTGAAATGTTCTGAGTCTGCACATCTGAGAATTCAATTTTTTTAAAAAAACTGTTGTGCTACTTGCACTAATAGTAATTGGCCTTCTGAAAACTTTTACAGGCATTAGTGTAAAATTTCAGAAACCTGTTGTTATTATATACATTTACACCATTGTTAATGAAATAGTTTTAAAATCTGTGCTCATTAGCCCTTTTGAGAGGTGACTGTGACCACCTGGAATTGGGAAATAAATTGTATTCAATGAATGAATGGCACAAAATTTAACCTAGTTGTTCTGTCTCGAATGTTGTAAAAAGTCTAGAGGTTTGTGCTGTTCATGTGATTGTATAGTAGGTGGTTATGTCAGAAATTATTGTAAGTTCTGCTGGATTTATTAAAACTTCAGTTGAATTATTCTAAAGGTAACTATTTTAAGTATCAAAATATAATTCTACGGCCTCTTAATGTGCCAAAATCATGATACAGTTTTAAAAAATGGCCTTTGAAAAGGGAATTCATTGTAACAGATAACATGCATTGACATTTGTTTCTTGCTTTGCAAAAAGACGTATCGGCCACAGCCGGCAATGGGGTGCTAACAAAGGCAACAGTTCCCATATATGCAACAGGGGTACTCACTTGTTACAATCAGGTAAAGGAAGTTGACACTTGTAATTTTAGACTTAGAAATCTCCTCTTGATTTAGTTAATGAATTTACTAAAATGATGAATAAACATAACTGTCCTGCAGGAAGAAGACCGGAAACTCCTTGTGGGATTTTTGGAAGATGTAATGACCACACTTTCGTTATCTCATGCACCTCTTGATAGTCTGAAGGCTTCATTTGTGGAACTAGGGTAAGATATTCCACTGTTTCTGAAAACTCTGTACCTCTGAATTCTGTTTGCCCCCATTTTCTAGCATTACTTCTTTTTGATGTTCTATTGTTATTTTCTGCTGTGATAGCCAGCTTCAAATGCAGCATTTTATTTCTGATGCTTTCTCTAGGCTCTGGTATAAACATTTGATCATCCTCAGTTTCTGGCTTGACCTGGTCTGTGGCTTGTTTATGAATCCAAGGTAGAGATAGGGATGCTATCACTGTATCTCAGGAGCCCAACTTTACTTTCTCTTGTGAGTTTAAGAAGTAATTAGAATGAAAATAGACACTTAAAAAGAAATCAAGGAGGCTCGTGGTGGTCGTTATCTAGAGCAAACCAGTAGTGTTGCATATGCTAACCGACAACTTCTGGAGATTCAAAGTTCAGGATATAGCATCCAATTGCCTTGCCTCAATATATACTGTTGTAACTTCAACAAGCTTATGTTCCAGCGCACACGGCCATCCATTTTGCTAAGAAAGCAATCCATTACAATTACAATTCCCCTTACTCTTCAGCCTACTCCTTTGCCCAGACTAATCTCCCCCTACTTGTTTCCTATGATCTTATTTTTGTCTGCATTTTATAGCCAGTGCATGATATCCTAGGGCAATGCCTTCAGTCTCTAATGGTAGCTGTAATCTCATTGATCTCCTGACTTCTGTCTCCACTTAAGTTCCAGCCTTTTCTGAAGCTGTAGACCACTTCCTTGACCTAAACCTAGTTGTCACATTTGTAAACATCGCAAGCAAACAGCCCTCAGTATCCATTTAATTTACTCTTCACTCAGCCACTTTCCCTTCCAGTTGTCTTTCACTGCCCTCACTTTGACTCCTCATGAGAGCTTTTATTTATTTTTTCCTTCTTAAACTTCCATGTTTAACCGTCCTTTTCCCAAGAGTCATACAGCAGAGAAACATTCCCTTCAGCCCACAACGTCTCCGCTGTCCACAAAAACCGAACCCATACTGATCCTATTTACCTATACTTGATCCATAGCCTACTTTGACTGGCATTTTGTGCTCCTCCAGATTCTGCTTCACTCCTGAAATAGTACCTGCTTCTACCACCACCTCAGACCGCATGTTCCATATTTCTATTGCCTTCTGGGTGAAAAATGTTTCCTCGGATCCCTTCTAAATCACTTAACTCCTCACCTAAACTTGTCCCCTCTGATATATTAGATATGTCTGCCATGGAGAAGAGGTTTGCATGATCTACCCTGTCTATACGTGTCATCATTTTTGTATACCTCAATCAGCGCACACACCTCTCTTCCCTGCAGCCTACCCCCAACCCACCAATCTCCCGGCCCCCTCAAACCACCTCTGTTCCAGGGAAAACCAGCCCAGCCTATACAGAGATAATGGGGACTGCAGATGCTGGAGAATCCAAGATAACAAAGTGTGGGGCTGGATGAACACAGGCTCTCTGAAGGGTCTAGGCCTGAAACATCAGCTATTGTGCTCCTGAGATGCTGCTTGGCCTGCTGTGTTCATCCAGCTTCACACTTTGTTATCCCAGCCTATACAGTCTGTCCTCATAATTGAGACTTTTTATCCCAGGTAACAACCTGATGAATTTCTTCTGCACCCTTTTCCAGTGCAATTGCATCCTTATGCTAGTGTGGTGGCTAGAACTGCAGACAGTGTTCCATCTGTGGCCTAACCAATGTTGTATAAAGTTGCAGCAAGACTTCCCTACTCCTTTTATTCTGAGCCCCAGCTAATGAAGGCAAACATCCCACATGCTTCACCACCCTTAACTGCCTGTGCTGACACCTTCAGGGATCCATGGACTTGTGCACCAAGGTCCCTTTGTTCCTCAGTACTCCCGAGGGACCTGTCATCCATTGTGTACATTCTTCCCTTGTTGGACCTCCCAAAAATGCATCACCTCGCACTTATTAGGGCTAATTTTCAATTGACACTGCTGTGCCCAATTTGCCAGCTGATCAATATCAGATTGTAGTTTGAGATGATCCTCTTTGCAATCAGCAACAACTCCAGTATTTTTTGTCATCTGCAATAATCCAGTTAAAGCATTTTAGTATTTTGTTGCTATTTAAATGCTGTCAGATTAACATTAACATTGTTAATGTTAACATTGCTTCATTTCACTGGCTTCTTTAAAGTTTTTCATTCTTTGCAGTATTTCCCTTTCCTCTGTCCCCTTGGTTTCGAATGATCCCAAGTATTTTTCTTCCTCTTCGCATTTGTTGCCACTTTGATTGTCCTGCCTTGGAATCTCCACACCATTTCAGCATCTTTTGGAGAATTGATTCTGATGTTCTAGGTTCCTTTTCTATCCAAACTACTTATTTCCCAATGGAATCAATTAATTGTTTTAATTTCCAGTTTGATCTGTTTGGATTTATGTTTGTGATCACAGAAGGATTCGTAAGTGGCCACAAGTAGAGGACTGCCAAGTCTATTCTATTCATTCCGTACTTTTTGATTAGTTTAATTGGTTTGTGACAGCCAAAATTATTTTAATTTCTTTGAGCAGGGCGTTTCTCCAAACTGATTCATACCATTTCTATTTTGGCTGAAGACTGGAATTTCCCATTGTAGTTTTAACCTTCATGATCAACATAATCCTGCAACTTCAATCATGATTGTGAAGCAGGTGTCAAAGAGGGCTGTCTAAACAATTACTTTTGTTTAAAATGCTTTCACCAGAAACCTGGAATGTTTGTGGGTAGCAGAGGAATAATAAGATGGTGAAGCACTACAGTAGTTGAGTCTGTATAGGACGGATATGGCTTTCCAAAAAGCACTTAAATGTTCAATTTAATTTTTTTAAGTCTGATCTTTCTAATTCTGCTTATTTTGCTAGAGCAAATCCAGCATACCATGAGCTACTGTTAACAGTTTTATGGTATGGTGTTGTGCACACTTCAGCCCTTGTTAGATGCACTGCTGCTAGAATGTTTGAGGTAAGAATTTCAATGAAATCATTCTGTAACAAAAATCAAATGTTTTAAAAAAAAATCAGCTTCCTGAAAATGCTATTGATATTCTACGTAATATAGATATTAATAGGGCAGCACTTGCTCTTCTCATAAGAGTACAGCCAAATGGAAGTTGAATGACTTCAAATATAAAATGTTACCATAGTGAAATATCTATTAACGTAGAATGGTGTGTGATTGCAATTATTACTTTCGTTATCAGCTACTGTGTTTTAGTCGATCAAAGTGTTTTTTAGATTCTTCCTTGCTTTAAAATGTAAGCTTTGTCTGCCAGGATGAGATCCTTTTTGTGCTTCTGTACCTTACCAAAGCTGGCATACCTGATTCAACACAGATATTTTTGAACAGCATTGTGCACTGTAAGACTGCGTCTGCTGGTAGGAAGAAATTTCAGCGGAGTGGGGATGTTGGTGGTGGCCTTTGTGGGTATGACTTGATAGACTAGAGTCTGAGAGTCTATTTACTGTGAATGGAAAATCTAGAGAGGGGAAGGAGTTAAGAGGCTATGGCTCATGGTAATAAATCACATTTAGGTCTAAGATGGGAAGGATTCTTTGACTTTGAGAGCAGCAGACTGATGAGCATATTCAAAATAATAATTGGAAGATTTTAGGACAGGGATATGACATGGAGGAAAATCACCTCTGAAATTGAATGGCAAAGCAGGCTCATTGGATATTTTTATTTTTATGAAATGAGGTTCTCATTTCACATTTACCCTTCATTTTATTGGGGGAAAATGTGTTTTAAGCTACATTATTAAGTATATTTACTATACTGTAGCCAGCAGGTTGTGAAATCTAGAATGTTACAGCTAGATCTTGATCTGTCATTGAATGACTAATCCCAGGGATATACCCTGAAAAAGTAGACTTCGTAATGCACATCTCTCCACTTACTGTATACTGGCCCTGGTAAAGTTTGTTTATATGTTATTATTTGGAAGAAATAATTTTTTGAACTTCTTTTCTGTCATTTGAGGAATAAATTTGATGCAAGTGGTAATTTTTTATTTTCTCACAGCCAAAATGTACTGTAGAGATTTAGATGTGGTTTGAATTATTCCTTAATATTTAAAATAAGTAGACCAGAAAGTTGTTTTTCTTAATATTGGATTACTTCTGTGGGCAGCAATGTTAATATAAAATAATTCCTCCAGTGTTATAGATGAGAGACAACTAATTATCAGTTTTTGTTTGACATTGTGGTATTCTTTTCGGAAATAAATCTGTGAGATCAGCTGATCAGCTTTGGTATATGCTGCTATTTCATAGAAATTTTGAGCTGCTCTAGTGTTTCAAACCCTGTAAATGTTGAGCTGTTCTGTAGAAATTGTTGCTTCTCTAATTTTTGTTTGCTCTTTTGTTCCTCTCTCTCTTCGATGTGCCATGCTACTTCCCATGATACTCTGCTCACTCTTTCTACGTATCACATGTGACATCCCTTGTTCTGCCCAATCAGCTGTTGGTGAAGGGGGTGAATGAAACTCTGGTAGCTCAGAGAGTTGTCCCTGCTCTTATCACTCTCTCCAGTGACCCTGAAATGTAAGTTCCTTCCTAACCGGTTAAAGCGCATCTCTTTTCGGTACTTTGCTGAGAAATCACCCTTTGATTTGTTCGCTTACACTCACTGCAGTGATGCACAGCTAATAGTGTAACCAACTGCTGCAGACATTGGTAAATGTGCAAATTTATGTTAGAATTGGCTGTGACTAAAACATGCTTATTTTGCAACGCATGGCTCCTTGTCCCAATTTTGAGCTTGTGGAACACTGGGAACAATGAGCTTTGTGAATAACTCGATCCATTTTTTGTAATCATTCACATCAGTGCCATTCAAAATCTTGAGAAAAGCACTTTGCATGTCATGCAAATAAGCCCCAATTATGCAATGTTTTAATTGAGGTTGATGAGTTTTGTTGTGTAACAAGTTTTGTAGCTGAAATCACCACCTTTGGATACATTGGTTTTATCACAGAGAAATCTTTCATGTTGATTTGCACAGTAGTATCCAAACTTCTGTTATTTCTGTTTTGCCTGTCATTTACTTCCATAAACTTCAAATCTAATGAAATCTGGCCACCCATCACAGCTATTTTGGCAAAACGTCAAATTAGACGGGTGATTTTTTTTCAGAGCAAAAGGGATGCGTGGATTTTATTTAACCGACTAATTTCTCACAGGTTGATATTAACTAGCTGTGGAGCATGTACCATATGCCTTGCCTTTATCATGTGTGGTTGAATACTTCCTTGAATGAACTGAGAGTCTGAGTGCTCATTCTCTGTTAACTAATCAATTCTTTTCATCAATGTGTTTTTGTTTTATTTTTGTTGCATTTTTTTTGACTGGTTACAGCTGATCGTGCGAGGCATGAATGAAGCCTTAATTGACAAGCGGGTTGCACCGGCTCTTGTTACCTTATCCAGTGACCTTGAATTGTGAGTTGTTCAGACTGAGACCATAGACTTAAACAGAACAAAAAAAAGCAGAAGAGAACAAGAAACCTAATTGTCAATTTTGACACTGACTTCTGTGAAATAACATTGCAGTATTCTCGCCAGATTTTATAGCTGACCAACTGATAATTCTGTTTATAGCAACGTGTTGCTTAAATCTTATTAAATTAGCTTCCCTTTGTAAGTTGTGCTCAAACGCATCACAGTTCATATTTGAATATGTTGCCTTTTGTAATATAAATGTTTGATGTACTCTGCACTCACCATCTCTGACATCTATGAAGTGCTGATGAGGAAATTGTATGTTTTAGATTTTATTTGCACTAACATTTATATTTAAACAGTCTAACAAAACTTACACACTAATTTATACTACAAATATGTGTATATTTTACATTGATAATTTATGGAGGTTCAAAGATGCTAACACATTTCTTCCTCTTTCCAGCTCCGTTCGAATAGCTACAATACCTGCTTTTGGCACTATTATGGAAACAGTAACCCAGAGAGAGGTACAGTCATAAAAGACAAACCAATTTGAATATCTGTTGCATTGTGCCTATCAATTGTTTAACACATCAGACCTGGCAGGTTGTTACTATAATACAATAATAGATGCAATGCACATTATTTGATACAATGATCCCATACAGACTTGAAGAAAACAGTTGAACTTGAAACATTGAATGTCTTTGTGATTTATTGCATGCTTCAAGATAAACTGATCATCCTAAAGCGAAGTGTTTCAGGTATAAATAGAAGATGCAGGAAAAACTCAGCAGATCTGGCAGCGTCTGTGAATATAGAAATAGAGTTAAAGTTTTGGCTTATTGATGTTTTTTTCAGAATTGGAAACTCTTGACAAGTGAAACAGACTTCAAGCAAGTGCAAATAAAACGAAAGAGCTAAAGGGAAAGGTCAATCACAAAGGGAAATTAAATGCACTTGCTTAAAGCCAGTCATATCTGTAACTTTTTCCAGTTCTGAGTAAGGCTGTTAGCCTGAAATGTTTATTGTATCTGTATATCTTCACAGATGCTGCCAGACCTGCTGAGTATTTCGGGCATTATGTCTAGTTTTAATGATGAAGACTGACCAAAAAGAATCAATTTTGTACGTGCATTAAAATTATGGTAGAAAGATCCATAAACAACACAGGTTGATGATTTAAGCCAAGTCAAGGCTGAAATTGTGGAAATTAACAGTATATTTTTTTTAAAGTGTTAGTTTCGGGTGAAGTTTTCTTTTGTAAGGATTGCACAAAGACAGATGAGACACTAGCGAGTTTTGAGAAGATTTGTAGCTCAGGTTGAGGTTCTGGATGTGAGTTTGCTCGCTGAGCTGTAAGGTTAGTTTTCAGACGTTTCGTCACCATTCTAGGTAACATCAGTGAGCCTCCAGTGAAGCTCTGAAGTTATGTCCCGCTTTCTATTTATCTGCTTAGGTTTCCTTGGGTTGGTGATGTCATTTCCTGTTCTTTTTCTCAGAGGGTGGTAGATGGGCCCCAAATCAATGTGTTTGTTGATTGAGTTCCGGTTGGAATGCAGATGCGACGCTTTTACGGGGCTTTACAAAGGTGAAGAGAGAAGAATTGATCATGATCACTGGATAGACATGCACAGCACTTAAAAAGAGACCCATTAACTAGTTACCTTGCCCAGCTTTTCTTTTTCCAGGGTACTGATGTGCTATATGTTTCCTGTTTTTAATACCAGTTAACTTGTTTTTTTTTCAGCAAATGCAGATTATCCTGATGTAGTGATAGGTGTATAACTTTTATACATGTATTAATATAATTTTTGGAATTTAGATTTCAGAATAAAGGCAGCTAGGTGTTGGTTATTTCTATGAAGGGTTTTCTTTTCCAAAATGCAAGTAAGTTCTGGGAGTCCTTCTGGAAAACTATTTAATTCCAACATTTTGTCAGAGAGTAGGAGACTGCAGACTCTGTGGCGTTAAGAAAGGTGTTTACACCGTTCGGTTTGTGACCGGTAGTATATGCCTGTAAGGTCATTAACTGTGTTTTCAATTCAAAAGAATCCAGGGTGAGCAAGTTTATTTATTAATTCAGTACAAAAGTCATCAGTATTGACTGACTGAAAACAAAAAACGCTAGAAATCAATGGGCCATGTAGCATCTATGGGCATAGAGCAAGATAACATTTTGAGCCTGGATGACCCTAATCGGAGCTGTTAGCTTGTCTCTCCATGATGCTGCCTGACCCACTGTTGATTTCCAGCATCATTTCTTTTTGTTTTCACTACAGGTTCCAACATCTGCAGTAATGTTCTCTCCCCAGTGTTGAGTTTAGCTGCCAGTTTACCTTCCATCATAGAAGTAGTAATTGGGGCAGGGAAGAAGGCCCATAGCAGATTGGTTTAGTTTATGAAGCTTTCAAGCCAGGAAAGTTTGTTTAGAAACCTGAGGGTCATTTAAACTATCAAAGTTTAAGTTCTGTAATTTGTGAAAAGTTCATGTTGACAGATTTGGAAAGGACTCATTAAACTCTTTGCACAGTCCAGCAGAAAGAACCTGGATAGATTCAGTTAAGTTGAACCCTAAAAATCTAAGATTGGAATTGTAATTTCTCTGGACCTGAGTCTCTATAATAGCATCAGGAAACGTAAAAACTGTTTTGGTGTATGTTGTGGTATCCTTCGAACTGTCTTCTGTATTTAGATAACTTTTTATTTCTTCTTTTCTAAATAAACTTTGTTTTTAAAAAAAAATACTGCAGCCTCATATGAAAGTGACTGATCATGTTAACTAAAAAAACAAAAATAAAAGAACCGATCAAACTAGGTTTCTTTTGGAATCTGATCCGTTTAGTAGTACCATCAACTGGGATCATAACACAATCAGAACAGGAATAGAGGCCATTGTTTAACAAGTTTTTGGCTCTGCCTTTAGCGAGAATGCAATATGAAATGACCAGGATTCAAATTTTTTTTTTGTGCGGCCTGGGTGTTTAAATGCTAATTGACTCCCTCCACTTCATTTTAACAGCTTTTGGAAAGGGTCAAGATGCAGTTGGCTTCGTTTCTTGAAGATCCACAGTACCATGACCAACACTCTCTGCACATGGAAATAATCAAGACTTTTGGAAGAGTTGGGCCAAATGCTGAACCAAGATTTAGGGATGAATGTATGTTTGTTTTTTTTAAAGCTGTACATCACCTTTCATTCCTCACCAATACCAAAATGCATACTTTTAATTATATATAAACTTTTGATGTAAAACCCGTTAAAGCTTAATACGTAGATTAACTATTATTTGGAGGTATTTCACAGATTGTATGTTCGTAATATCTGTGTTCAATAAATTCTGAGACCTTCAGTGCATAGATGGTCCTCAACCTCAGTAATAGAAGGAGTGTTTTTGGAAAGGAATTTTTTTTGATAGTTTTTGGAAAGAAATATAAGGAATTAGATCAAGTGCAAGAAAGGAAAGAAAATGACACCTTACTTCCATAAAAGTCAAGATGTCTGCCTTTGGCAGGCATGTTTTATTGTAACTGTAATTGTATATATGTTGAGTGGGCACCACATTACTCCTTGTCTTAGGAAGAGTCACTAGTGATAATTTGAATATCTTTGTTAGAACATATAAATTATTCCATTGATAGGAAGAATAACTGGTCATCTTGGTATAGTTGACTTTTTTTCCTGTTGACAATATAGATTCTTGTAACACTTGCCAGACTTTAAATAATATATGGCACTGTAACTTCATCTCGCTCATTAGTGGAGTTGACGTGACCCACATAGTGCAGTTCTCAGACTGAGAATGGGAACTGCAGATACTGGAGAATCCAAGATAATACAATGTGAGGCTGGATGAACACAGCAGGCCCAGCAGCATCTCAAGAGCACAAAAGCTGACGTTTCGGGCCTAGACCCTTCATCAGAGAGGGGGATGGGGTGAGGGTTCTGGAATAAATAGGGAGAGAGGGGGAGGCGGACTGAAGATGGAGAGAAAAGAAAATAGGTGGAAAGGAGAGTATAGGTGGGGAGGTAGGGAGGGGATAGGTCAGTCCAGGGAAGACGGACAGGTCAAGGAGGTGGGATGAGGTTAGTAGGTAGGAGATGGAGGTGCGGCTTGGGGTGGGAGGAAGGGATGGGTGAGAGGAAGAACAGGTTAGGGAGGCAGAGACAGGTAGGACTGGTTTTGGGATGCAGTGAGTGGAGGGGAAGAGCTGGGCTGGTTGTGTGGTGCAGTGGGGGGAGGGTACGAACTGGGCTGGTTTTGGGATGCAGTGGGGGAAGGGGAGATTTTGAAGCTGGTGAAGTCCACACATTGATACCATTGGGCTGCAGGGTTCCCAAGCGGAATATGAGTTGCTGTTCCTGCAACCTTCGGGTGGCATCATTGTGGCACTGCAGGAGGCCCATGATGGACATGTCATCTAAAGAATGGGAGGGGGAGTGGAAATGGTTTGTGACTGGGAGGTGCAGTTGTTTGTTGCGAACCGAGCGGAGGTGTTCTGCAAAGTGGTCCCCAAGACTCCGCTTGGTTTCCCCAATGTAGAGGAAGCCACACCGGGTACAGTGGATGCAGTATACCACATTGGCAGATGTGCAGGTGAACCTCTGCTTAATGTGGAAAGTCATCTTGGGGCCTGGGATAGGGGTGAGGGAGGAGGTGTGGGGGCAAGTGTAGCATTTCCTGCGGTTGCAGGGGAAGGTGCCGGGTGTGGTGGGGTTGGAGGGCAGTGTGGAGCGAACAAGGCAGTCACGGAGAGAGTGGTCTCTCCGGAAAGCAGACACGGGTGGGGATGGAAAAATGTCTTGGGTGGTGGGGTCGGATTGTAGATGGCGGAAGTGTCGGAGGATGATGCGTTGTATCCGGAGGTTGGTGGGGTAGTGTGTGAGAACGAGGGGGATCCTCTTAGGGCGGTTGTGGCGGGGGCGGGGTGTGAGGGATATGTTGCGGGAAATGCGGGAGACGTGGTCAAGGGCATTCTCGACCACTGTGGGGGGAAAGTTGCGGTCCTTGAAGAATTTGGACATCTGGGAGGTGCGGGAGTGGAATGCCTCATCGTGGGAGCAGATGCGGTGGAGGCGGAGGAATTGGGAATAGGGGATGGAATTTTTGCAGGAGGGTGGGTGGGAGGAGGTGTATTCTAGGTAGCTGTGGGAGTCGGTGGGCTTGAAATGGACATCAGTTACAAGCTGGTTGCCTGAGATGGAGACTGAGAGATCCAGGAAGGTGAGGGATGTGCTGGAGATGGCCCAGGTGAACTGAAGGTTGGGGTGGAAGGTGTTGGTGAAGTGTATGAACTGTTCGAGCTCCTCTGGGGAGCAAGAGGTGGCGCCGATACAGTCATCAATGTAACAGAGGAAGAGGTGGGGTTTGGGGCCTGTGTAGGTGCGGAAGAGGGACTGTTCCACGTAACCTACAAAGAGGCAGGCATAGCTGGGGCCCATGCGGGTGCCCGTGGCCACCCCCTTAGTCTGTAGGAAGTGGGAGGAATCGAAAGAGAAGTTGTTGAGGGTGAGGACGAGTTCGGCTAGGCGGATGAGATTGTCGGTGGAGGGGGACTGGTCGGGCCTGTGGGACAGGAAGAAGCGGAGGCCCTTGAGGCCATCTGCATGCGGAATGCAGGCGTATAGGGACTGGACGTCCATGGTGAAAATGAGGTGTTGGGGGCCAGGGAATTGCAAGTCCTGGAGGAGGTGGAGGACGTGGGTGGTGTCACGGACGTAGGTGGGGAGTTCCTGGACCAAAGGGGAGAAAATGGAGTCCAGATAGGTGGAGATGAGTTCAGTGGGGCAGGAGCAGGCTGAGACGATGGGTCGACCAAGGCAGGCAGGTTTGTGGATTTTGGGAAGGAGATAGAAAAGGGCCGTGCGGGTTTGGGGAACAATGAGGTTGGAGGCTGTGGGTGGGAGGACCCCTGAGTGATGAGGTCATGAATGGTGTTGGAGATGATGGTTTGGTGCTCGGGTGTGGGGTCATGATCGAGGGGGCGGTAGGAGGTGGTGTCGGAGAGTAGGCGTCTGGCCTCGGCGATGTAGAGGTCACTGCGCCATACTACCACTGCGCCACCCTACCACACCGTGGTAGTATGGCGCACTGACTTCTGCATCGCTGAGGCCAAACGCCTACTCTCCGACACCACCTCCTACCGCCCCCTCGATCATGACCCCACACCCGAGCACCAAACCATCATCTCCAACACCATTCATGACCTCATCACCTCAGGGGACCTCCCACCCACAGCCTCCAACCTCATTGTTCCCCAAACCCGCACGGCCCTTTTCTATCTCCTTCCCAAAATCCACAAACCTGCCTGCCCTGGTCGACCCATCGTCTCAGCCTGCTCCTGCCCCACCGAACTCATCTCCACCTATCTGGACTCCATTTTCTCCCCTTTGGTCCAGGAACTGCCTACCTACGTCCTTGACACCACCCACGCCCTCCACCTCCTCCAGGACTTGCAATTCCCTGGCCCCCAACACCTCATTTTCACCATGGACGTCCAGTCCCTATACACCTGCATTCCGCATGCAGATGGCCTCAAGGCCCTCTGCTTCTTCCTGTCCCGCAGGCCCGACCAGTTCCCCCTCCACCGACACCCTCATCCGCCTAGCCGAACTCGTCCTCACCCTCAACAACTTCTCTTTCGATTCCTCCCACTTCCTACAGACTAAGGGGGTGGCCATGGGCACCCGCATGGGTCCCAGCTATGCCTGCCTCTTTGTAGGTTACGTGGAACAGTCCCTCTTCCGCACCTACACAGGCCCAAACCCCACCTCTTCCTCCGTTACATTAATGACTGTATCGGCGCCACCTCTTGCTCCCCAGAGGAGCTCGAACAGTTCATCCACTTCACCAACACCTTCCACCCCAACCTTCAGTTCACCTGGGCCATCTCCAGCACATCCCTCACCTTCCTGGATCTCTCAGTCTCCATCTCAGGCAACCAGCTTGTAACTGATGTCCATTTCAAGCCCACCGACTCCCACAGCTTCCTAGAATACACCACCTCCCACCCACCCTCCTGCAAAAATTCCATTCCCAATTCCTCCGCCTCCGCCGCATCTGCTCCCACGATGAGGCATTCCACTCCTGCACATCCCAGATGTCCAAGTTCTTCAAGGACCGCAACTTTGCCCCCACAGTGTTCGAGAACGCCCTTGACCACGTTTCCCGCAACATCCCTCACACCCAACCCCCGCCACAACCGCCCAAAGAGGATCCCCCTCGTTCTCACACACCACCCCACCAACCTCCGGATACAACGCATCATCCTCCGACACTTCCGCCATCTACAATCTGACCCCACCACCCAAGACATTTTTCCATCCCCACCCCTGTCTGCTTTCCGGAGAGACCACTCTCTCCGTGACTCCCTTGTTCGCTCCACATTGCCCTCCAACCCCACCACACCCGGCACCTTCCCCTGCAACCGCAGGAAATGCTACACTTGCCCCCACACCTCCTCCCTCACCCCTATCCCAGGCCCCAAGATGACTTTCCACATTAAGCAGAGGTTCACCTGCACATCTGCCAATGTGGTATACTGCATCCACTGTACCTGGTGTGGCTTCCTCTACATTGGGGAAACCAAACAGAGGCTTGGGGACCACTTTGCAGAACACCTTCGCTCGGTTCGCAATAAACAACTGCACCTCCCAGTCGCAAACCATTTCCACTCCCCCTCCCATTCTTTAGATGACATGTCCATCATGGGCCTCCTGCAGTGCCACAATGATGCCACCCGAAGGTTGCAGGAACAGCAACTCATATTCCGCTTGGGAACCCTGCAGCCCAATGGTATCAATGTGGACTTCACCAGCTTCAAAATCTCCCCTTACCCCACCGCATCCCAAAATCAGCCCAGTTCGTCCCCTCCCCCCACTGCACCACACAACCAGCCCAGCTCTTCCCCTCCACCCACTGCATCCCAAAACCAGTCCTACCTGTCTCTGCCTCCCTAACCTGTTCTTCCTCTCACCCATCCCTTCCTCCCACCCCAAGCCGCACCTCCATCTCCTACCTACTAACCTCATCCCACCTCCTTGACTTGTCTGTCTTCCCTGGACTGACCTATCCCCTCCCTACCTCCCCACCTATACTCTCCTCTCCACCTATCTTCTTTTCTCTCCATCTTCGGTCCGCCTCCCCCTCTCTCCCTCTTTTTTCCAGAACCCTCACCCCATCCCCCTCTCTGATGAAGGGTCTAGGCCCAAAACGTCAGCTTTTGTGCTCCTGAGATGCTGCTGGGCCTGCTGTGTTCATCCAGCCTTACATTTTATTATCTTGGAGTTCTCATACTGCCTGTATGCTGTTGCTGTGTCCTGGTTCCACAGTGTCATTTATTTTATTGCACGTGAGGCTTAATAGAATCTGCTTTCCCATCATATCGTAGGAGAAGTCAAACAGTGAGACGCTCCCCTATGTTGTAATGACTGAAAGGGTAGAAAAAAAATGTTAGCAAGAAATTAAAATGTTAACTAAATGGGGAGCATAGAGGGGAAGATGATCTCAGTGCCCTAGTAACTCTGTGGAGCTCATTGCCACAGAAGGTTGTGGAGGCCAAATCATTGAGTGTATTTAAGACGGAGATAGATAGGTTGTTGATTAATAAGGGGATCACTGGTTACATGGGGGAGGCAGGAAAATGGGGTTGAGAAACATCAGCCATAATCATCAGCTGACTTGATGAGTGGAATTCAGTTCCTATATCTTATGCACTTGTAGCCTGCCTCCATTCACTTGGCTTTGCATGTGAGCTGCCAGTCTTGAAGTGGAAACCAGGTACTTTCCCATACATTAAAAATAAAACATTTGGAGGAAAAGCAGGAGAAGCTGAAATGAGGCATACAAATAGCTGGCTTTATACTAATATTTGTTTGGGTCTGTTTTTTGATGCAGACACTCAGCATATGCTAAATGAAGAGATAATGCTCCATGTAAAAGAAAAGGCAGGTTCACCTTCCATTTTAAAACAAAAGTGACCCATTGTCTTTTTTCCCCGCTTTTTTACAGTTGTTCTCCCTAACCTGCACAAGTTGGCGATCTCAAACAACCAGCAAGTAATTGACACAAAAAGATTGGACATTGCTATTCAATTATTTGAAGCTTATAGTGCATTGTCCTGTTGCTGTATCCTTTTCTATAATGCACCTAATGTTTACGCTGATCTCACACAAGTGAATTGGGAAAAGCATTACCCTTCCAAAAAATTTGAATGCTTCCATTTAAATTGTTTTTATTTAATTATCATTTATATTTTAATCCCATCAATGGTTAATGCATTTGTATGAAAAAAGGTTACTTCTAAGCTTAAGCATTTCAGCCACTCTTAATTTGCTTGTGGTTTATTTAACTGATAAATTGTGAAGTAATATTTCTTTATAACCGTTGTTTCAGATTGTTTCGTTGATTTAAGAAAAATGTATTTAAAACAGCTATTTCCATAGTTACGTAAGTGAGAGTATTTGAACACTTGCAGAGAATTTTCATGTACCTTGTCATTAGAGCTCTGTTTTGGACCTGAGCCATGTGCAGCCAGATAGATCCAAGTTAACACTTTTTAAACCTCCCAATACCATGTAAGGAGTTGTATCATATATTACACACCAATATGATTGTAGTTTTACCAGTTCTGGTCCCCATCCTGAACTCAAATGATTGAATCAAGTCATATAAAAATCATGACTGGATGAGATGGTGTCCACATTTAGAAATTATTTTGTCAGACAGTGGTGGACCAGAGATAAATTCCACAGTGTAAGAACTAGTTTAGATAGGGTGGAGTTCTAGGTTGGTGAGATTAAATGGCAGAAGTGTTCATTGTGCTATTACAAAAGGAATTGAAATGGGATCTTTTTTATTTTTGTAGGAAGGATCTATATATACAGTGAGTGTGGTTAGCAAAATCATCTACTTTATAAGGAAGATAAAAATAAGAGGATAAAACCAAAAGCAAGGGAGAGAAAATAAAATGTTAAAATCTACAAGAGGAGCAAAATACTGTGCATGCTCAATATCTTGGGGGGGAGAAAAGTAGTGCCGGAGAAACAAATTTGGTGTTAAAAAGAAGAATCCTGTTGTACTCAAGACACTAACCCTGTATTTCTGTACAGATAGTGCCAAACCTCCTGAGTTTCTGCAGCACTTTGTGTTTATAACCTGTAACATTAACTCCTGTTTTTCTGTCTGTCTCTCTCTCCCCCTCAACTCTCTCCTCCTCCTTCTAACCAACCCCCCCCCCCACCAAATCGCCCCTCAACAGATGCTGCCAAACCTGCTGAGCCTCTTAGCACTTTATTTTTGTTTACAGTCTGAGAGTATCAAATGCTTTCATTGAGTGTGAAGGACTGTTGAATACATCCAGGAACAGCGCCCTCATCATTTCATTTCCCTTTCCCACCTTGATATTGTATATGGTTGACCACCTATTCTTAATTAGACCTCTATGACTGGCTGTTCCTCCATGGCCAGGAAAAACAACATTTCTTCATTTATCAGCTCTTCTTTCTTATAGAAAACATTGTAGTTTTAACTTAAAGCTCCTGATTTTAACTTTTAAAAAGACTGCACAGGTTTAGAAGACAATCATAGCATTTTTTTTGTGAAAAATGTAGAAGCAAGATGAACAAAAGTAAATTTAGACAGTCTTTCCCATTTCTTCTACGTAACCTACACCTTTTCCCTGCCCAGAAATTGACAGTAATTAAGTTTGACAGTTAATTTCCAGTGTCTTATAGTTAACATTACAACCGGTTCTTGGCAAAATCAGAGTTTAATTAGTGAAAGAAATACTGAGAAAAGCTCAGGTTCTGGGTGATGGGTCCATTTTTAAAATTTGTAAACATACTACATCTTGAAGAATGCTAATTCAAAAATCTATTGCTTTTCTTTTCATGCCATCCAGTGTTCTAAATCTGAATCAGTCATCTGAATCTCTTAGCCTCAAAGTAATTCCCAAATACTGATTCATGAGACTGCAAAAGTAATGAATCATTTTAAAGCTTGTTAAAACTTTTATGGTCTTATGAATTCTTTCAATGCCTTGGGGAATAGAGCAATTACTCGGGGCTTATGCTTCACAGCTTTTAACTTCAAAGAACTTGCTATGTTTCAGATAAATGTAAAAGAATACAAATGTTTGGCCAAAAACCAAGACTGTACATTTAATCATTCTGTTTACAATTTTATAACCTGATATGTATCTTAATCTCTCATGATCATTCCTAATGCCTAATTGTAATTAGTTTTTAATGTGTTGCCTTATTTTAAATGTCAGTGCTATGTTGAATAAACTATAATGTCATCAGATAAAATTTCATAACTCATTCAGGGGAGGTGAACGATGGACTGGTAGCCATACAATAGCTTTGCATAAATTCTTTGTGTTCTGTCATCCTCCTATTTCTTGGACAGTAATTTTTATTAAAAGTCTGATTTTTTTTTTGAAAGGAGCTGTGTCCTTAAGACACTGAATGTGCTCGTGTTTTCAAACCGGAAGCTGTTTGATGGCCTTAAAATGGCTAGTCAATGTATTTTAACGTGAAATTGGGAGGTAATTATCCTTAACAGTTGTGCTTGCAGTTATTTCAGAAGAACTGATGGTATGCCATTTTCTCCCTGGACTGAAGTGTTTGCGAACAGATATGGAGCACCTTTCGCCAGAGCATGAGGTTTGTACCTACAAATTAAGTGATCCCGTGCACCCACCCCTCCTATCTCCTTTATGCGTAGCTGATGAGCACTCCTTTATTGAATAATTGACATATGTAGTTTATTGTTTCAGCACAAGTGACCAGCAACCCAACCGCCCCAACCAGAATTCAAAGTGAAAGATGTTGGTGGAGTGGTTAAGTTACTGGATTAGTAATCCAGAGCTTCAGTCTAATGTTCTGGGCACATGAAGTCAAATCCCACCATGGCAAGTGACAAAAATTGAATTCCATTTAAAAAATGGCCTGATGACTGCCGATTGTCCTAAGAACCTGCCTGGTTCACTAATGCTCTTTGATAAAGGAAAGCTACAGCCTTAACTAAGCCTATTGAAGAATTACGAGGAAAAGGCTGGCGGGTAATGTGAAGGAGAATCCCAAAGTTGTCTCTAGGCAAATAAATATTAAAAGACTGGTAAAAGGGGGTGTAGGGCTGATCATAGACTAAAAGAGGGAATTTACACACAAGGCAAGATTAATGATTTGGCTGTTAAGAGTACTTTGTGTCTGTATCAACCGAGAAGGTCAATACAGCCCAGGTGAGACGGCAGGAAGCTCTGTCACTAGAAGTGTTCAAATTGATTAAGAGAATTATGAAATCCATCCAAGGATTTTGAAAGAGGGAAGGGTGGAAAATTACAGGTGCACTCGTCATATCTTTCAATGTTCGCTCGATTTGGGAAGTACCAGAGGACATCAAGAATGCAAATATTATAATCTTTTTCAAAATGGTTTGTAAGGACATGCACGGCAATTACGGATCAGTCGGTTTAAATTCAGTGCTGGAGGAACTTCTGTATATGACTTTTTGGGTTATATGTAGTAGCTGCATCGATTAAAGTGGATAGTTGAGGATGATCCAGTGTGGATTTCTAAAAGGCAAATTATGATTGACTAAATTGCTGGAGGTTTTTGAAGTAACAGAAAGGGTTTATGAGAGTACTGCTGTTCGTGTTCTTTTATGTGGACTGTCAAAAGGTATTCGACATTGCTTGCCCACGTAGGGCTATGGCCTATTGGCATTATCACTGGGTTGTTAATTCAGAGACCCACGTAATGCTCTGGGGACCTGGGTTTGCATCCTGTCACAGCAGATGGTGGAATTTGAATCTAGTCTGGAGTAAGAATCTAATGGTGACCATGAATCCATTGTTGATTGTCAGGAAACCCCATCTGGTTCACTAATGCCCTTTAGGGAAGGAAACTGCCATCCTTAACTGGTCTGGTCTACAGGTGACTCCGGACCCACATAAATGGTTGATTCTTAACTGCCTTCTGGGCAATAAGGGATGGGCAATAAATGCTGCCTGGTCAGTGACTCCCTAAACCTGTTAATGAATAAAGGAAAAAAAATAAGACTTGTGAGAAAACATGACTTGTAGCTCATGGATTAAAAGAGGCAGTACCGCATGCATACATGCTAAATTGAGGAAGCATGTTAGAACTCAAAGGACAGTGACAAGTTTGTGTTGTGGGCAGATGGGTGACGGATGAAGTTCAATGCAGAGAAGTGTGAAATGATTAATTTTGACATGAAAGCATGGATAGATAAGTAATGCATTCCCTGTTTTATATTAAAGGGTCACTAGAGCAGAGGGGCATGGGTGTAGATGTGCATAGATTATGAAGGTGGCAGGACCAGTAGAGAGAACAGTTAATGCAGATAATACCCAGGGCTGCTTTAAGAGAGGCATGGAGTACATGTGCAAGGAAGTGATGCTTAATTTATACATTTATTGGGTCGCAGCTGGGAGAATGTGTACAGCTCTTGGTGCCACACTGTAAGGAGGATGTGAATGCACTGTTGAGACTGCAGAAAAGATTCACACAAATGGTTTCAGGAGTAAAAAGCTTCAGATATGAGAATGTATTTGAGAAGCTGGGACTGTTCTCATTGGAGACAAGCAGGCTAAGAGGAAATCTGATGAAAGTTTGCAAAGTTGAGAGGTCTGGGTAGAGTAGCTAGGGAGAAACTGTTCCCAGAGAATGGCAGTGATTGAAAGTGATTTGGGGAGGTGAAGCTTTCACATAGCGAGTGTTTCCAACCTGGAATGCATTGCCTGGAAATATGGTAGGGACTGAGACATTCGAGCCATTCAAGTGCGTATTGGATGATTCATTGAATAGAAACAATGCATTTGGATATGGGGAAAAGGCACGAGAGTGGCACTAAACCATGACGCTCATTTGCCAAGGTAGCGCAGACACACAGCTCTGGACAATCTTGGGTTAAATACAACCTGAACCAGGTGGAGTGTGAAACTCCCTCAATGCGTGCATGTCAGTCACACTTGAGCACACACAAACTGCCGAATGCAAATCTTGCACCTCATGCTTGAGGGGAAACACAGTATAAAGAAACAAGTCTTGCTTAATGTTTGTCATGGTTACATTTGCTATTTTTTCTGTACTATCTTCCATGTGACTTACCTTTGATATTACTTGACTATACAAATTAACTACAACTTTTCCCACTCCAAGGTGTTTTTCTCTATTGTAAGTTCAATTTTAAGACTTGGTTTAGCAAAAATTGGAATGTAGGACATTCAAAAACTGTAAACTAAGTAAAATGTCGGCTATTTTGGCCTCCTGTGCTGTCACAGCTTCGTTGTTTAAGGCGCAGACAGAGATCATTCAGCCTGTCCAGTCTGTACCAGCTAGTTGCCCTCATTTCGTCCACTAACACTGCAGATCTGTTTGATTCAAGTACCTAATCGGTTTTTTTTGTTGCAAAATTGATCATTTCCAAATTCTCAACCTGAGGGTGACAGTTATTACAATTGGCTGCATGGAGCTTTCCTCCTGCATTGTGTTTGGTTTAATTTGATATTAATAGTTGGCTGTGCCTTCAGCATCTGCCTTGCTGCTGCGGGGACAAACTTCAACTGGACTGTACAGTGAAGCACTTAAATGTGATGAGTACTAACTTGTGCACTGACTGTGTCAGACTGTGCTTCTGCCTGCATCTGTAAACACCAAGGTCAAGGTCATTGGCTGGCCACTCTCTGGGTGCTTTTGAGACATTCATTTTGTGTTCCATCCTTCTCCATGTACAAAGAATCATTCATGAGTTTCAAGCCAGTATCCCAGTTGGCTCATTGGCCAACCCACAATGGTGCCCTTCTATAGACAAACCAGCTTACAACCCCTTGGACTGCTTATTGAGTAGAATCGTGTGAATTTTCAGTCATTTCTTCTTTCAACAGTGGATGGTGTCGGTGCCAAAACAAAACAAGCGGTCAAAGTAACCTAGCTTCGCATGTCATGTTCCAGCCATGTGTTTTATAATTTATTCGCACTCAAAAGTTATGACTCCCTTTGATTATCTGCAATGATTGAATTAACAGGAGAATAGGCAGACAAATATCCAGTTATCCAAAAGCATCTAGAAACTTAAAATACTTACCGCATTAGGACATTCTTCATCTGGATTGGATTTGGAAATGGCGAAGAAGTGTGAAATGTTGGTAAAATGGAGATCTGCAACTGCCCTTACGTATGATTTTATGGCACTTTTGTGTAAACTGAAAAGAAAAAATTGCACCAAACATCAGTCCTTCTGCAGTTAATGTTTGCTGTATCCAAGGGCAAGGTGTGAAACTCTCTGAAAAACAGCTAAGAGCAAAGTGTTTGCAAATGACCATAAACACAAGGGCAGGTAGGATGGAAGGAGGCTTTTGTGGAGAAGAAATGTTGGCATTGACCACTTTGGCTGTGACTGGCCTGATTCTGGCTTGACTCAATGAAACTACAGAAGGAAAGTATTCACCTTCCAGGATACTTGGTTGGCTGTCATGAAAGGTGCTGGACAAATATACAGCTAGTTGTTTTGTGTGCAAATATATGCTACATGTATTAAAATAATAAATGTTGAGGTGCTACTTGCTGTGCTCCCTTTTTCAGGTTATTCTTGGATCCATGATTAAGGAATGTGAACTGAAGGTAGAAAACAGGACAGTCCAAGAGCCGCAGAGGTAACTATTCACGGTCTGTTGTTTATGTTGGTGAGACCACCAAGGGATTGGGAAACAAAAATAGAAATTGCTGGAGAAACTTTGCAAGTTTGAGCAGTACCTGTGAAGAGAAAACAAAGTTAATGTTTTAAGCCCGGTGATCCTTCTTGAGAACTGATGGTAGCTAGGAAAGGTGGTGTTGTGCTGATTGGGCAGAGGTGTGGGAGGGTGTAGGGGAAAGTCGTGAGCAGATAGATGCCAAATGTTAACCCTTTCTTTGTTTTCAGGAGCTGTCAGACCCGCCGAGGTTCTGCAGTGATTTCTGTCTGTTTGTTTCAGATCTCCAGCTCCATAGTTCTTGGTTTCGTTTTAGGGATAGGGAAAAGCAGGGTGCCATGACATAATCAAGACAAAGGACATAGTTTGATGTTCTGATAAAATAGCCAAACCTCTGATGGAGATAGGGGAGTGAATGAGAATAAACTATTTTACTTCTAAACATCATATGTGTCACCAAAAAATTTGCACTGCATCAGACTGCACTTTCTGTGCCTTTGACCGTAGTTTTGCGAGAATCTTATCATTACCTTTCAGGATAGAAAGGCAGAGAAAATTTCCATCTAAGTGTCACTTACTGAAGCATTTTGGCCTGCTTTAGGTAAAACCTGGGAACATTCTTTTCTCCTTTTAAACATAAACTCCAGAGATGTCTGCTGCTTTCTGCCTGGAATTTAAAAATGTTTCAAAAGAAATTTCAAGCAGAATAAAGATGATTAAAAACAGAAATTGCTAGAAATGTTCAGACCAGGCAACAGCTGTGGGGAGAGGTTCTGAGGAAGGGTCACTCGACCTGAAACATTAACTCTGATTTCTCTCCACAGGTGTTGCCAGACCTTGTGAGCTTTTCCAGCAATTTCTATTTTTGTCTCTGATTCACAGCATCCGCTGTTCTTTCACGTTTTTGAGAGACTTTTGAAAATGGATTAGCGTTTCAGATTCGTGATTTTTCAAATGAACTTCCAAGTGGCGCTTTGCTTTAATGTGCAAATTGTGGTGTATACTGTAAATGGATAGACTGTACTGGAGGCACCCCTGTCCTTTCAGATATTTGAAGTGCTTTAACAAGCTGGGTTGTATCTGTGCTTTGCTGTCGTAGCTTTAAGCTGTTCTAAAAGTAAGCATCAGTTTCCAAGTAGGCAGTGTCGCAGTCATATTTTTCCGTTTAAGTACTCCATCTCTACTGCTTTAAAACAAAGGGAAGGCGACCCTCTCCAACAGATCATGTTTTAATAGTTGAATTTTCATGAACGTGCAAATGTGTGCAGGACTTCAGAAGATGACCTCCTATCAGCAACCCCACCAATTTTAAGAAATATTCAGTGTAGGAGAATTGCACATTTCTCTCCTTGTGCCTCTATTTTCATGCGGCAGGGGAAAAGTTTATAAAATTAACTTCCTTTTGCCTAGTAGATCATAGGAATAGGAGTAGTCTATTCAGCCTATCAAGCCTACCCTGGCATTAATATGAGAATGACTGAGCAAACACCAACATCTTTTACCCACCCCCAAATCTCTGTATGTCACTGGTAATCAGAAGCCTGTCAATCTTTACCCTAAACATACTAAAAAAAACTGAGAATCTACAGCCCCAGTAGAGAATTCCAAAGTTTCACAACCTTCTGAGTAAATGAATTTCGCCTCATCTCATGCCTAAATGGCATCCCCCTTGATTTTTAATTTGTACCCTGTGCATCTAGATTTCCCCAACCAGGGGAAACATCAGAAGGCATTTAGATAGTTATTTGAATAGAAATTGAATTCAGGGCATTGAAGAAAAGGCAGGAAATCAGCACAAGGTTTCAGGACCAGTGCAGGCACAATCTCCCAAATTGCCTCCTTTTTCCACTGTAACAGTTCTGTGATTCTGGGATCTTGTTTTCACCTACCCTTTCTATTCCTTGAAATATTTGTAAATTTCAATGAGATCATGTCTCATTCTTTGAAACTCCAGAGTAGACAGGCCCAACTTGCCCAATCAGTTATTCGCTTGATGCTTTTGTAAACTGTAGATGAACTGATGTTGCTACAGGAAGCAGCAACTTGACATGGGCTGGGTATGCCATGCAAGTAATGACTTTTTAATAATTGACAATGCCATCCTTGCCTTACGTTCCAAGCAAGAGTGTAACCTAACTTCTGAAAGACTAAGGCTGTTTTCTACTGAGGTTCCATTTCACGCTGGATATCACTGAAACAGCCCAGAAGGGACCATTAGATCAATATTTGATACAATCATTACAACTGGTTTTGTTTTTCCTTTCCGGGACATGGGCATCTATTGCCTGTCCCTAGTTGCCCTTGAGAAGGTGGTGATGAAGGTGCCACCTTGAACCTCTGCTGTGAAAAGTTATTTAATATGTAACATTTAATGAACTTGCAGCATGTCTTCAACCAAATTCAACATAACCTCAAGTTATGTATTTTGTTTGTTACTTCAGCTCTATGTCTATTGCTGCAAGCCTTGTAAGTGAAGACACAAAGACAAGGTTCTTGAATAAAATGGGCCAGCTCTCCACTTCTGGTGCAATGTTGGCAAATGTGTTCCAGAGGAAGAAGTGATTTGAAGCAAGACAGTCCATTTACACTAAATTGACCTCTTGTCGGTCAAAAATCTTGTACTTGAAGTAAATTTTTTTGCCTTTTTAAACAATTTTGTTCTGGTAATTATTTTATTCTAACTTCCAAAGATATTTGCACTTAATATTTTTGTGTGTATATTGTGTTTCCTGTGTGATGGGTGTAAAGACGATAGTGTCGCTGTCTATGTATTTTGTTGTCTTTTGCTGTATCCAGTATTTTCTCATATGGGCAATTTTTTCTCCTTAGTCTGCAAATAAGACTTTGAACAGTAAATACTTGTATTATACACTGAAGCACTATATCTGTAACCTCTTGGATATATTGTAAATTCCACATTGGTGTCAAAATAATGAAGTGAAAACCATTTGTGTATTTAATTATGGGGATCCGTTCAGACTGCTTTTATGGACTGGATTCTTGACTGATGATTAAAAAGTCACCAGCATATTCCTGTGCCTTCCGACCAGAAGAAAGCAAGACTACAGCATAATACATGACCTTGGAAATTGCCATAGGGAAGCTGTTTTGTCACTTAGTGTTTCTTTTTAAATTCAGGACTATTTTCTGTTGTGTTGCAGTAAAAATGACCTCTTTTTTTCTTTGCAATAAGCAGTTAAATAGTTCAGTTGTGTTGATGAAGAAGCCACAATTTCTTTACTAACTTTACACTTGTAAAAATCAGGAATGTGAATTAACGTATCTGTTTTGTGATGTTTATATCAAAAGATTTTGCAGAAAGGCTGTGAATATTGAATTCCTGCATAGCTTTTAGTTCAGCTCAGATTTAACTGTGACCAAGGGATGTCAGTTACATTTAACTGAACAAATGAATCAAACGCAAGCTGCATGAGTGTACTGATTACCTGCAGTGCAATACTTTTTTCCCCATGTAAAGTCCGGAGATTATTATATTTCACTAGCTGGAAGTTTGTGTAATCTTAATATAAATCTTATAATGTTTGTTTGCGCTGGTTGAAAGATTTCAAGCAAAACACAGTAGATTAGACATTCAATAATGTAATTTTAAATAGTTTGTGAATGGTGATTGAAACAATAAAAGTATTTCTGTGCCATGATCCCTTTTACGTTAATCATGCAGCATTCTTACCTTTCGAGTATCGAGAAGCTGACCAAAACACTTGCACGAATAAAGTTTAAAGATTTTTATTTTCACTTATTTATTTATTAGTGTGGTGGATTGTGTGAAACATTGCTACATACCAGGACCTTAACATATCCCAGCTCGAAGTCCCAAGCAATAGATTCTGATGTGAAAAGTGTAGCTTTGTGGTAACATTACTAGATTCATAATCCAAAGGGATTGGTTATTGCTCTGGTTTCAGTAGATATCACCTTTACGAAATAACATCCATATATTTTCTGGATGTTGTGTGGCTTGAGGGAAACTTACAGGTGAAGGTGATCCCATTTATCTACAGCACTTTCAAAATGGTAGTGAACATCAGTTTAGAAGGTGCTATCTATGGAGCAGTAGTGAATTTTCTGAAGATAGAATGTCTTCAAGAGGTATATTTTGTCCTGTTGCTTTTATGAAGAAATATATAGGAACTGAGTGGTCTGCTCAAAGCCAATAAAGTAAACAACTTGTGAGACCTTGGGTTTTTAAATTTGGAACAATAGAAACAGTCTAGCTGGGTGGGTTCAAGCTCCCACAGAACCAGGATGTTTAGTTTTAGCTTTTTGCAGTTGCTGGGATCTTGAAGCTAGATGTGGCAGTTCTTATTCCACTCTGTTACAACTAAAAGCTGGGATTCTCTTCCTGTTTCTAGAATGTCATGTGAGACAATCTTTTACAGAATTTGCCTTTGCCAAGGATGTGTTTTTGGGATTTTAATGTATTAGAATAGTTAGTTAGTTAGTTAATATATATTTTGTTAAGCATTTCAATAGTTTGTTTAGCCAATTCTTTTTAGCTTTTGTTCAGTCCATAGCTTAACGGTAAGCCAGGTACACTTTAGTTTTACACTAAAGTGAAGTAGTTTGCCTAATGGAATTGCATCTGGAGTACAACGTCTTATATTTAACATCAATGCCTTTTTCTTTTCTTTAAAAAAATGGAAGTGTTAGGATCTCGGCTATCTTCTTGACATATTTTGAGGAGGTTTAGTCTGGACCGTAACAATTTATGCAGTGCATCTTGAGCTGCTGTTGAGTGTCAGCTCTGGAGAGAGTCACCATTTGTGGATGTGGTGCCAATGACGCAGGCTGCTTTGTCCTGGATGGGGTCGAGCCTCGAGTGGTGTTGGAGCTGCACTCATTCACAACCTTAAACATTTAGTGCCCTTCTTGTAGCAGTAGTGTTACCATTTACGGCTGGAACGCAAATAATCCTCTGACAGCATATTCCAAACCCAGGAACTCTACCTTTTAAAAGAATGAGGACAATTGTAGATACATGGGGCCACCTGTAAGCTCCCCTCCAAGGTGCACACCATTCTAACTTCAAATTGCATTGTTGTTCCTTCATTTTCTTGATGAAATTGCAAACCTGGAACTCCTAACAACACTGTGGTTGTCCCTACATCCCAAAGACTGCGATAGTTCAAGGCAGCTGCTCTCCAGGGCGAGGAAAGGTGGGTGTTAACTACTGGCCCATCGAGCATATGTGATAAACAACGAAAAGTAGTGAGATTCTGGCAGTCCTTTCTACCGCGCTACGCAAAATACCATCGATGTACACATGGAGTGTTGCCGTAAACAATGTTTCTGTCACAAGTCTAAGTTCTTGGAAAGCTGTTTTCTGCCTGAGCTGCTGATTTTGGCAGAATTCGCTGAACCAGCCAAGGTACCTTTGCAGCTTACTGACTTGATAGTTCTTAGCTATTGTTCACAGAAAGTTGCACTGTAATAAATAATTTAATGTGCAGAGCTGTGCAAAGTCTAATTGCTATGATAAAATGCACATGCTTCTATATTTTAGATATGACCATATAAATGATTTTATTATTTCTTCAATGTACCTGGCCTTAAAAGTGAGCCTTAATCTCCATGCTACTACACCTATACTGTGTTGTCTAAACTGATCACGGGAGCTTTAATTCTTTCTTAAGCATCCTGTACCAAAATGCCAATTTCTCCGAAACAAATGATGCTATAGACTACAGAATTTCAGACTGAGGTAACTAATAGCTACTTGCAAGAAAAAAATAAGCAGTACAAAATTATATAATGTCAAATATGCAATCTAAATATGATAACATATGAATTCTGTATTACATAATGAATATGGTGAACATCTAATTTAATTCAGTTCATTATTCTAAACTAAAGAGCTGCAGATGCTGGAAATCGGAAACAAAAACAGAAATTGCTAGAAAAACTGAGCAGGTCTGGCACCATCTGTGGAGAGAAAACAGAATTAACGTTACAGATCCAGTGATTCTCTTTAGGACCCTTTCCCAGCTTCAGTCGGTTCTGAAGAAGGGTCACCAAACCTGAAACTTTAACTCTGCTTTGTCTCCACAAATGCTGCAGGACCTGCTGAGGTTTTTCCAACAATTTCTTTTTGTTTGTTTCTGGTTTGCTGTGCTGTTTTTATGATCATCGTCTTTTAGTTTAGAATCGTGAATTTATGAAATAATTATTTTGGGTGTAATTTTTGAAAGGACAGCTGTATTGTACCTATTTTCTGGAAGATGCATTAAAATAAGACTACATCTGGGCATAAAAGATCCCATAACACTATTTGAAAGAAGAATTGGGAGGAATTGCAAATGCCCTCTCTGATATCTGTCTCTCAATAAACATCTCGGATTATCCTGTCTTCATTGCACTGCCATTTGTGGCACCTGGCTGCGTGCAAATTAGCTGCTGTATTTCCTACATTTTCAAGCATCTACCCTAAAATAGCTCATTAGCTGAGGAACAGTGATATACTGAGGCTTCAAAAGATGCTTTAAATGCCAAAAAAAACCTTTACACTATATTTTCATTTGTTAGCTTTACAGGTATTGAATAATGAAGCCATTAATCTAATATCTGTTAGCAATGATCTTCCCAGCAGCAACCAAGTAACATTTGGTCATCTTTATAGGTTATAGGTTGCTGCACTCTCATAATTGTTAAAGTGTAGTAGGAGGCCATTCAGCCCTTTGGGTGCACTGGCTCCAAATGAATTGCATCATGACTTGATGCTATTCTCTTACCCCCATAACCCGATACATTGTCGCTGTTTAAATAATCATCCAATGCCTTAATTGAACCTGGCTCTACCACACTTCCAGGCAGCGCTTACTATACTCTAACTACTCACTGTGTGAAAAAGGGTTTCTTGCACACATCGTATTTGCTTCTTTTTCAAATTACCTTATATCTGCGTTCCTCATTCTCGCCATTTATTCTGCCCAGTCCTCACATGGTTTCGAAAGCCTCTATTGAATCTTTTCTTAGTCGTCTTCTCTGGAATGAATATTGTCCCACACTCATCCAAACTATCATCATAACTGAAGTGTCCCATCCCTGGAACTATTCTTGTAGACCTTTTTTGACAAATGCATTCACCACCTGCCTAAAGTATAGTGTCCAGAACTGCACACTCTACTCCAGCTGAAGTCAAACAATTACCTTGAACAAGTTCAGTATAACCTCCTTGCTGTCAACTCTATGGTGATATCAATAAAGCCTAAGATGCTGGACGCTTTCTTAGCTGTTTGCTCCACATGTCCAGCCACTTTTTGTGACTGAAGCACATGTACACTGAGGTCTCTCTACTTATGCACCCTCTTTAGGAAAGCACCGCTTATGGTGCACTACATCTCCGTGCTCTTTCAGCCAAAATGTATCCCCTCACACTTCTCTGCATTGAATTTCATCTACCATCTATCTGCCCACTCCTCAACCTTGTTATGGCCTTGTATTATTTTATGCAGTCCTTCTCACAGTTCACAATATTTCCCAGTTTTATATCATCCACATGTTTGGAAATTGACCCTTTCACAAACCCTTCATCATGCTGTGACTCACTTTCAAATGTTTTTGTGAATTTAACTGAAACAACATTTTCAAACAATGCTTGACTGAATTAAAGTTTCTAAAATTATGTCAAGAATGTTTAAAGTGGAACCTTGTTTTAGAACTGCACTTTGTTGCACATGCAGCTCCAATATACTTTTTAAAACAAATTCCCTCTAACAGATAAAATTCAATCATGAAACTTGAATCATTTTTAAGTGATTATCACAATGAATGGATCTTGTATGGGTCCACTACTTTTGTTATTAAATGACAGTGTACATTTTCAGTGCATCTTTACAAAATACCATTCCAGAAATGAAATGGTGCTACTTAGGGGAATTCCAAAAGGTAAAACATTTCATACAGAGAACTGTAAACACTGAAAAAAAACAGTTCGATAGACATTCAAGTAATTATCAACCATGCAAAATTGGAAGCAATTTATAGACATTGTTGGATTTCTAAATTCTACAGATATTAGTTAAAAATTATAATAAAAAGTTTGAGAATATGAACAGAAACCTATTAAATGAAACCACAAAATGAGCAATTGTGGCAACATGGTGGTTCAGTGGTTAGGACTGCTGCTTCATAGTGCAAGGGACCCAGGTCCAATCCCAGTCCTTGATGACTGCCTGAAGTTTGTGTGTTCTCCCTGTGTTTGTGTGGTTTTCCTCCCATAGTCCAAAGATGTGTAGGTTAGGTAGATTGACCTTGCTGAAATTGGCTGTAATGTTCAGGGATGTGTAGGCTAGATGGATTACCCATGGGAAATGTAGGGATCTGGGTGAGATACTGTTCTGAGGGTTATTGCAGACTTGATGAGCTGAATGATCACCTTCCACACTGCAGGAGTTCTGTTAGTGTAAGTAAGGTAGCTATTTCAAATTGTTCCTTTTAAACTAAACATGAATTACAGATTTGCTTGAGGGAAAAACAATCTGCTATAAAGAAAACAATAAAAATTTTGTCCATGTAGCTCTCTTAATTGGTACCCTGTTACGAGTAATTTAAAACTTGGTCATAAAATTTCAATTTCTAATCACCACGTAAGTAATCCAGATCCACTGCAGATATTTGCTTTCCCACAGTTGCTGAATCGGATGGATTGCAAGATAAATTGTGATTCATTTCATGACTCTTTCTTTTTGCTTTTTAAATTCAGCCACATTTATCCGATAACGATTTGATGAGTGTGACAGAATTTATGTAGCTGCATCAATTCACAATCCCTTAATTACAGGTGTGAAACTGCTTAGTCTTACATCTCGGACTGACTGCTATCCTTCCCCTGTACTGTTTTACAAACTGTCAGGTTGGTGAAAGGTCTTTAACTATCCTGCTGTCTGTGTAAGGCTTAAGGTCCAAGGGAGAAAAACACCTCCAACACTTGAGGCAGACAAGATTTTCAGAGGTCTGAGATTTTCAAAAGGACAGAAAATGACATGCATCATCACAATTCTTGTTCAGATAGGTTGTAAAGAAATAAAAAAAGTTACATTTATATAACATCTTTTACAACCTAAAAATGTTCCAAAATGCTTTACAGAGAATTTAATTTCACTTGTTCATGCCACTTCTCTGGGGTTTTCCATGACCTTTTTGCCAAAATTACAGAAAGCAGCACGGACCTCTCACAAAGGTTCAGCCCCTGCTTTCCCACTGTGGGGGAGTGAGGAAGGCCTACGCTGTGTGAGGTGCCATGTTTTGGACAAAGTGTAAAACTGAGACCCTGAACTGCTTTCTCAAGTGAACATTCATGTAGCACACTAGGTACTATTTGAAAAAAAATGGAGGGAATCTCTCCCACTGTTCTGGCCAATGTTTATCCCTCAGCCAACATTATCAAAACTAGATTACCATGCTCGTTGCTGACTGTGGGACCATTCTGCTTGCACAGCAATCCCCACATCTTTCAACAGTGACCACATTTCCAAGCTGATTAATCAGCTGCAAAATGGTTTGGAGATCCTAATGGTGTGAAACATATTCTAAAATTATAATCTCCACCAATTCAACTTCTTCATTGAATCCCTGCAGCATGGGTATAGGCCTTTCGGCCCAACTAGTCCATGCCAATTCTCTGAAGAATGTACCCAGCAACCCTCACCTGTCCACATAACCCTGTATTTCCCATGGTTAATGCACCTCGTCTACACATCCTTGGATGCAAGTGGTAACTTAGCATGGCCACTCTATTTAACTGGCACATCTTCAGACCATGGGAGGAAACTTACAGAAACACAGGGGGAATGTGCAAACTCCACACATAGTGTTGCGTGAGGCTGGAATTGAACCTTGGTCCCTGGTGCTGTGAGGCAGAAGTGCTAACCACTGGGCCACCGTGCTATTTGATATACTTCTGAGATAAAGTGTGGGGCTGGATGAACACACCAGGCCAAGCAGCATCTTCGGAGCACAAAAGCTGACGTCTCGGGCCGAGACCCTTCATAAGAAAAGGGGGATGGGGAGAGGATTCTGAAATAAATAGGGAGACGGGGAGGAGGACAGAAGATGGATAGAGGAGAAGATACGTGCAGAGGAGAGCATGGGTGGAGAGGTAGGGAGGGGATAGGTCAGTCCGCGGAGGACAGACAGGTCAAGGGGGCGGGGTGAGGTTAGTAGGTAGGAAATGGATGTGCGGCTTGAGGTGGGAGGAGAGGATAGGTGAGAGGAAGAACAGTTTAGACAGGCGGGGAAGAGCTGGGCTGGTTTTGGGATGCAGTGGGGGGAGGGGACAAACTGGGCTGGTTTTGTGATGCTTTGGGGGGAGGGGAGATTTTGAAGCTGGTGAAATCCACATTGATACCATTGGGCTGCAGGGTTCCCAAGCGGAATATGAGTTGCTGTTCCTGCAACCTACATGTGGCATCATTATGGCACTGCAGAAGGCCCAGGATGGACATGTCGTCTAAGGAATGGGTGGGGGGATTGAAATGGTCCGCGACTGGGCGGTGCAGTTGTTTACTGCAAACCGAGTGGCGACGTTCTGCAAAACGGTCCCCAAGCCTCCGCTTGGTTTCCCCAATGTAGAAGAAGCCACACCAGTACAGCGAATGCAGTATACCACATTGGCAGATGTGCAGGTGAACATCTGCTTGATGTGGAAAGTCATCTTGGGACCTGGGATGGGGGTGAGGGAGGAGGTGTGGGAGGAGGTGTAGCACTTGCTGCAGTTGCAGGGGAAAGTGCCGGGTGTAGGGTTGGAAGAGAGACCACTCTCTCTGCGACTCCCTTGTCCACTCCACACTTCCACACCTGACCCCACACCACCTCCCTCACCCCCATCCCTGGCCCCAAGATGATTTTCCACATCAAGCAGATGTTCACCTGCACACCCGCCAATGTGGTATACTGCATCCATTGTACCCATTGTGGCTTCCTCCATTTCCTACCTACTAACCTCATCCTGCCCCCTTGACCTGTCCGTCCTCTTCGGACTGACCTATCCCCTCCCTACCTCCCCACCCATACCCTCCTCTCCACCTATCTTCTCCTCTGTCCATCTTTGATCTGCCTCCCCCTTTCTCCCAATTTATTTCAGAATCCTTTCCCCATCCCCCTTTTCTGATGAAGGGTCTAGGCCCGAAACGTCAGCTTTTGTGCTCCTGAGATGCTGCTGGGCCTGCTGTGTTCATCCAGCCCCACACTTTGTTGTCTTGGATTCTCCAGCATCTGCAGTTCCCATTATCTCTGAAATTCTTCCAACCTTTTCTATAGAACTAAAATGTCTTTAATGACACATGGTCCAATTACTACCCAACTCTCATGTTCCAATACAAACTTTTAATTTCCAGGTATTTATGCTGATGTAGAATCAAATTGTATAGCTACTGTTATGGGATTTAAGGTCAGATTCCCTGAGATTAGGAATCCAGACCTTTGTAACTGGTGGAAGTCGTAAATGCACATTAGGTACGATCAAGTTCACACTCAATTTCAATCCTAGTGCTATGAGAAAACTGGTGCTGATGGGGAGCGGAATCGAATCAAATCTCTAAACAGAATGTTTACAAGAGACAGCAGCCAATCCATTCTGAATGAAGAGACCCCCGCCATCTTTTTTTAAGCAGGGTCCTATCTATCGAAGAGGCATGGCCTTTTTCTCTTCTGAATCTTCAACCGTCCCAATAGCGCTCTGAGAGCTTTGTTGGAGTTCCAGGTGGACGAACGTACAATCCAACGAGCAAAGGTAATAGATGGGATTAGTCTTTCCATCCAAGTTGTAACAGGCCGTATACTTTGGTGGGACACTGGCCTCACTGACTAGGCCAGCTGTTGTTTCTCATATCTGATTCCCACAACTGAGTGGCTGGCTTGGCCATTCCAGAGGCCAGTTAAGAATCTTAGGAGCAGGAAAGCTGATGTTTCAGGCCTAGGCCCTTCATCAGAAATGGGGGAGGGGAAGAGGGGTTGGAAATGAATAGGGAGGGGGGGAGGCAGATCGTAGTTGGATAGAGGAGAAGATAGATGGAGAGGACAAGAGAGTTGCAGTGAGAGAGAGATCCCCTGAGATTTGTCCGGAGGGAAGATCTCTCTCCCACTGCAACTCTCTTGTCCTCTCCACCTATCTTCTCCTCTATCCATCTTCGATCCGCCTCCGACCCCATCCCTATTTATTTCAGAACCCTCTTCCCCTCCCCCATTTCTGATGAAGGGTCTAGGCCCGAAACGTCAGCTTTCCTGCTCCTAAGATTCAGCTTGGCCTGCTGTGTTCATCCAGCTCCACACCCTGTTATCTCAAATTCTCTAGCATTTGCAGTTCCTATTATCTCCGCCAGTTAAGAATCAATCACATTACTGTGGATCTGGAGTCACATATAGACAAGATCAGGTAATGGCAGCAGATTTCCTTGCTTAAAAGACTTTGGTGAACCAGGTTGCTTTTTATGACAACTGGCAATAGTTTCAGGGTCACCAGGGTAACGCTATGGAGGTTTGTAAAATCGTGGTGAGTATAAATATGGTGAATGGCATGTGCCTTTTTCCCTATGGTGGACTATTTCAAGACTATGGGGCATATTTTTAAAGTGAGAGGCGAGAGATTTAAAAAGGACACAAGGGGCAACGTTTTATACACAGAGATTGGTTTGTGTATAGAATGAACTCCCAGAGAAATTGACAGATTCAGGTACATTTACAACATTTAAAAGACATTTAGATGAGTTCATGGATAGAAAAGAGGTTTAGGCTAAGCGGAGGCAGGTGGGACTAGTTTAGTTTGGTATTACATGCAGCATGGACTGGTTGGACCAAAGGGCCTGTTTCCATGCTGAATGACTCTATGACTCTATTACTAAGGCTAGGAAACACATTTCAATTCCATGTTTTTATTCATAGATAGTAAAGATGCTGGGAATAGTGGTGTAATAGTGATGTCACTGGACTGGTAAATCCTGAGGCACAGACTAATGCTTCCAGGAATGTGGAATCAAATCCCACCACAGCAGCTAGGGAAAGTTAAAACCAATTAAAGAAGTGAAATTTATAGTGACACACTAGTTATCACTGCTGCCTCACAGTGCCAGGGACTTGAAATTGATTTCACACTTGGGTGACTGTCTGTGTGGAGTGTGTTCATTCTCCCCATGTCGACAGGGGTTTCTGCCAAATGCTTTGGACAGGGTGGCATGATGGCTCTGTGGTTAGCACTGCCAACTTTATAGGTCCAGGGACCAAGGGTACAATTCCAGCCTCAGGAGCGGTCTGTGCAAAGTTCATACATTCTTCCTGTGTCTGTGTGGGTTTCCTCCCACAGTCCAAAGATATGCAGGTTAGGTGGATTGGCTAGGCTACATTTCCCTTGGAATCTAAGTGGCCTGGCTATAATCTCAGAGGGTTGGTGTGGATTTGATGGGCCAAATGGCCAGCTTCCATTCTGTAAGGGTTCCATAATCAACATGTCAATGGAATCAGAACTTCCAACCAAATGTATACAGTCCATTTTCTGCTTATTTATTCTTGGATCTAAATTCCACCAACTGCTGTGGTAGGATTTGATCTGTATTCCCTAAAGCATATGCCTGTGCCTCTCAATCACTAATCCAGTAACATTACTGCATCCCCCACCATTTTATGTGGAAAGCATCTATCCATAAGCCTCCAGAGCCCACCAACTCACTACCATTCAATCTTGTGGGAAAGGTAAATGAACCTCATGTTTCACAGGAGAGTTTACCACAGCAAAAACTTGTATCTATACAGTACTTTAAAAGTAGCAAAACTTTATGGCAGCATTATTGAACAAATTTTGTTGCCAAGTCACATGATAAGATATCAGGACAAAAAACCAACAGCTTAGTCAAAAAGGGAAGTTTTTCAATGTAAACTATTGCATAGTTCCAGAGGACCATGCTTTCATTACAGGGAACAACTGGTGGTGGTTTAACCTGGGGGGGGGGCGGTGTCACCGTGCCTCAGGTGAGGGGAGAGGTTGAGAAGGAGAGTCTTTCAATGTGACCTCAGCCAGCGCAGGAATTGAACCTGGGCTATTAGCTTCATTCTACATTGCACATCAGCCTTCATCCAACTGAATAGTTTGATAAGTGTCTTGGGCAGTGGATCTTTGGATGAGTTCAAATTTATGGAAAGCGGCAGAAGGGAGGTGTGCAGAAACTGGAAGGAGGGCGAGCAGAGAATTGGAATAATTGAGTCTAACAAATCTGAGCTGTCATCTGTTGGAGCGTTCCACCTGCTAGTTCAGATTTTGCTGGTTGGAGTTGGCTGTGAAGTACACGCCAGTACAGATTTATTGGGTCAAAGGACCTAAGATGCTGCTTGGCCTACTGTGATCATCCAGCTCCACACTTTGTTATCTCGGATTCTCCAGCATCTGCAGTTCCCATTATCTCTGGGCCAAAGGACCTCTTCTGCACTATACGATTCTGCAATATGTGTGTGCGAAATTCGGAGCTTTCTCACAAAACGTACCTGCTGTAATTATGTTGTCATATAATGACACAAATATCGTCCGTTACTGAATGAATGAGGCTGAGATGTCAGAACTGCTGGTACATCAGGAAAAAATATTCCCATTCAGAGCTCGTCTAGCAGTTAGTTTAGTCATGCAAAAGATCCTTTGTTCTCATTATCTCCAAGCCTCATCTGTTTAGCTTTTTACAATCACCGAGAAGCTTCTCAAAATAATGAAAATTTAGAGTGTGCCGTGTTGTCGAACACAGGAAAGAAAGCCTCACAGGTAAGTGACAGTTAAGCAATAATATGCAAATCTTCCCCTGAAGAAACTAAATAGGATTGTAATCGCAGCTTCGGACTGATGAGTGTTATCTATGCAGGGGTCATTGTGCTTGACACTAGAAGTGTGTTCAAACTGAGGAGTTACGGAACAAAAATCGTTTGTTTGTGTTTTCCACAATCAGAGCTGCTTCCCTGAAAGGCATGATATGGATGAGCCATGTTGGGCCGGGGTGGACAAGGCCAGGAATCATGCGACACCAGGTTATAGTGCGAATGTTTTATTTGAAAACACAAGCTTTCGGAGCTTCAGTCCTCCTTCCGGTGGTAGTGAGAGAGGCAATATCAGGCAATCTCTCACCTGACATAGGATGGTTGTTGGAGAGTGCAACCCAGAACTACACAAAGCAGAACAGGAGCACCTATACAGATTCTTCACAAGGAATGGTTACCTGAAAAGCACAATCTGCCATTACCCCCAAGACAGATCACAACAGGAAGACAAAACACAGCCAGACTCACTAATCACCCTACTGTACAACAAGGACATCTCAGAGAGGACCGCAAGACTACTCAGACCCCTAGGTATCAAAATAGTCCACAAACCAACAACCACCCTGCGACAGCTACTGACAAACGTAAAGGATCCCATACCCAAAACCAGCAAAACTTGGATAGTATAAAAATACCACACAAGGACTGTGTGAAATACTGCATAGCCCAGACCAGAAGAAAACTGACAATAAGAATACATGAACACCAACTGGCCACCAGGAGACACGACCAATTCTCAGTCGTCTCACTACACACGGACAATGAGGGACCCGAATCTTACCGGGATAACACATCCGTAATAGCATACGTCAAACAGAGACACGCCAGGGAATTCCTGGAAGACTAGTATTCCAACCAGAACTCCATCAACAAACACATTTAATTAGGCCATGTGTTCAAACCACTGAGAAACAGAACCGGAAATAATACCAACCATCGGTATAAATAATAAACGGGATACAATACCGACGCTTCACCAGAGGTGCACTGACGCTGTTACTGAGCACGGTGGCAAATCGTTGCAACCAAACCCACCGGCTCAGGGAGCACGTCTACAACCTCAGTCTCTGTGTTAGCAACACACGGCCTTGCACCGTGACAGTCTCTGTGTTACTGACACACTCCCCAGTGCTGTAACAGTCTCTGAGTGACTGACACACTGCCCTGTGCTGTAACAGTCTCTGTGTTACTGACACACTGCTGTGTACAGTAACAGTCTCTGTGTTACTGACACACTGTTGTGTACAGTAACAGTCTGTGTGTTATTGACACACTCCCCAGTGCTGTAACAGTCTCTGTGTTACTGACACACTGCTGTGTACAGTAACAGTCTCTGTGTTACTGACACACTGCCCAGTGCTGTAACGGTCTCTGTGTCACTGACACACCTCTGTGTAATGTAACAGTCTCTGTGTTACTGACACGCTGCTCTGTACTGTAACAGTCTCTGTGTTACTGACACACCACTGTGTACTGTGACAGTCTCTGTGTTACTGACACACTGCTCTGTACTGTAACAGTCTCTGTGTTACTGACACACTGCTGTGTACAGTGACAGTCTCTGTGTTACTGACACACCACTGTGTACTGTGACAGTCTCTGTGTTACTGACACACTGCTCTGTACTGTAACAGTCTCTGTGTTACTGACACACTGCTGTGTACAGTGACAGTCTCTGTGTTATTGACCCACTGCCCTGTGCTGTAATAGTCTCTGTGTTACTGACACACTGCTGTGTACAGTAACAGTCTCTGTGTTACTGACACACTGCCCTTTACTGTAACAGTCTCTGTGTTATTGACACACTGCCCTGTGCTGTAATAGTCTCTGTGTTACTGACACACTGCCCTTTACAGTAACAGTCTCTGTGTTACTGACACACTGCCCTTTACTGTAACAGTCTTTGTGTTACTGACACACTGCCCTGTGCTCTAACAGTCTCTGTGTTACTGACACACTGTCCTTTACTGTAACAGTCTCTGTGTTACTGACACACTGCCCTGTGCTCTAACAGTCTCTGTGTTACTGACACACTGCCCTTTACTGTAACAGTCTCTGTGTTACTGACACACTGCCCTTTACTGTAACAGTCTCTGTGTTACTGACACACTGCCCTTTACAGTAACAGTCTTTGTGTCACTGACACACTGCCCTGTGCTCTAACAGTCTCTGTGTTACTGACACACTGTCCTTTACTGTAACAGTCTCTGTGTTACTGACACACTGCCCTGTGCTCTAACAGTCTCTGTGTTACTGACACACTGCCCTTTACTGTAACAGTCTCTGTGTTACTGACACACTGCCCTTTACAGTAACAGTCTTTGTGTCACTGACACACTGCCCTGTGCTCTAACAGTCTCTGTGTTACTGACACACTGCCCTTTACAGTAACAGTCTCTGTGTTACTGACACGCTGCCCTTTACTGTTACAGTCTCCGTGTTACTGACACAGTGCTGTGTACTGTGACAGTTTCTGTTTTACCAACACACTGACCCAAGAGTGATAAGTGATAATGGGAACTGCAGATGCTGGAGAATTCCAAGATAATGAAATGTGAGGCTGGATGAACACAGCAGGCCAAGCAGCATCTCAGGAGCACAAAACCCGACGTTTCGGGCCTAGACCCTTCATCAGAGAGACCTACCCTCTCCCCTGCAGAATGTGCAACCCTGCGCTCTCTCTGTTCCAATCCCAACCAAAGCTTCTCTGATGAAGTGTCTAGGCCTGAAACGTCAGCTTTTGTGCTCCTGAGATGCTGCATGGCCTGCTGTGTTCATCCAGCTCCACACGTTGTTATCTCAGATTGTCTGGCATCTTCCCATTATCTCTGATACTTCATTCTCTGACTTGCTTTTGTATGCCTTTTCTAATTAACTTATTTCAGAACCATTCTCATTTGTCTTTCAAGTCTTACTGCTACTTAGGAGCCCTCCCAACTAGTTTAAAGGCTCCCGAAATAGAACCAGCAAATTTCCCGGCCAGGATATTGGTCCCTTTCCAGTCCAGATGAAACCCATCCCTTTTGAACAGGTCTTGTCTGCCCCAGAAGATCTGAAAATCTGAATCCATGCGCATTGCACCATCCCTTCGGCCTTTTGTTTATCTGCACTATTGTTTATTCCTACTCTCATTGGAATGTGACACCAAGAGTAAACTAGAGATTTTGACGTTCTGCTTTTTAACCTTCTACCTGACCTTTTGTATTCACTTTGCAAAGCTGCAGCCCTTTCCCTAACCATGTTGTCCCTCTCAATGTGTGAAACAACATCTAGTTTCTCACTCTCCCCTTTGACAATACACTTCAAACATTTTAAGACATCCTTAATCCTGGCACCAGGAAGGCAACATGTTATCCTAGATTCACGCTCACAGCCGCAGAATCTCCTGTCTGTGCCCTGACAGGACAGTCCCCTGTAATAGTTATTCTTTTAAATCTTGGCAACCCCCATTTAACATAAGATTCATTCCTAGCGACACAGATCTGAAACAGACTATCCTCTTCAATGGTGCCTAAAATGGAATATCTACGTGAGAGAGGAATAGCCACAGGAGAATTCTAAATTAGCTTCTTACTAATTCCTGACTGTCACCCATCTCTATCTGACTGATCCTGCTGTGTAATCAATTCTCTAAATCTACTAACCAACACACTCTGTGTCTCTTGAATGCCCTCAGTGACATTAAGCCTAAAAAGAAGCTCTTAAGAACACCTTATCTGTAAAAAAAATTTTTAATCAACTTGTTTGGACATGTTATGATACGTCTCCAGAACAGGAAAATATTTTCATAATCAGTCTGTTCCGAGGCACAATGGCACACCTCCAGAACAGGTGGGACATGAACCTGGGAGAGAGGTAGAGACGCAACCCACAACGCCACAAGAGCCATAATTTCCTTTTAGAACTTTCATTCCAAACTTTAGAGGTCTTATAGATTAGATAGTCATAAATAAATCCAATAGGGAGCTCAGGAGAAATGCCTTTAGACAGAGAATGGTAAGAATGAGAAATTTATTACAGTAATAAGTAAATAAGGCAAACAACTTGAGAGCCTTTAAGCACTCGAGGGTGAAAGAGATAGAAGGATATGCTGATGGTTTGAGATGATTTAAGTGGGAGGAGAATCCCAGGCAGTGTACACACAGACAAGTTTTTGTCTGCTTTGTGCAGTGGATTCAATATGGCTCATCCAACTTATTGATTTTTAGAAATAAGATGATAATCTTAGGTTGGAGAACATCCCATATGTTTGATCAGAATGAAGTTCCCTTCATCTTGTCAATGTTGTATTAATTCATAAATTCCATGGGGATTGTACTGGTCTCTAGCTGTAATTCTAAAGTAGACTCCTTTTATTCACCCATGAGATGACAGTGTGAGACTGGCTAGGCCGCCATTGCTAAGTCATGCCTAGTTTCCCTTGAGAAGATGATGGCGCCTTGCCTGTTTGAACCGCTGCAGTCCATGAGCTGTAGGTTGACCAACCATGCCCTTTAGGAAGGGAATTCCAGGATTTTGGCCCAGTGACACTGGAGGAACGGCAATATATTTCCAAATCAGGATGGTGAATGGTTAGTCGAGGAAATTGCGGATAGTCGTGTTCCCATGTATCTGCTTCCATTGTCCTTCAAGAAGGAGCTGGTCGTAGTCTTGGTAAGTGCAGTCTAAGGCTCTTTGGTTAATTTCTGTAGTGCATCTTATGGATGGTACACACTGCCGTTAGTGAGTGTCAGTGGTGAAGGGAATAGATGCACGTCGATGTGGAGCTAGTCAAGTGGGTAACTTTGTCATGGATAGTGTCAAGTTTCTTGAGTGATGTTGGAGCTGCACCCATCCAGCAAGTGGGGAGTATTCCATCACACTCCTGACTTGTATTTGGTAGATGGTGGACAGGGTTTGAGGAGTCATGTTATTAACACACAGATTTCTCTGGCCTACCATCTACGGTTATGGTAATGATTTGCTGAAGAGTTTAATGCTGGAATTTTTGCTCATTTAAATGTGTGTGACACAGAAAAACAAAAGCATTCCAAATGAAATTGATGCTTCCACATACTGGCATTTTGCCTGCTACTAGCACCCACACAAGTTGCTATCAATAAGGATGGCAAACCTAGGCCATCTTCTGTCATCCTCTGATTGTCCCCTCATGCACTTCTGTGAAAACAAAAGACACAAATTTCTAAGGTCAAGAGTGTAATTTCTGCTGAAGCAAGACATCATGTGGTTCTGTGATGTTACTTTGTTGTGGGTCTTTATCAACCGACTTGTGACAATATAGCTCAATTAGTGAGCATTATGATGCTTATCAAAGCTATAAAGGGAAATAGAGCATGCGAGAGGTCAAAAGACTGGCGGATGGAATATAATTCGGCAAAATATCAGGCTGCCCAGTTAGGTGGGCAAAATCAAAAAGTGGAAATGGAGAGAGGGGCTGCACAATACTGCAGTGCAGAGGGATCTGGTTGTTCTTAATGAATCAAAAAGTTCATCAAAATCAATGCAAGTACAACATGTATTCAGGAAGGCAAATGGAGTGTTGGTCTTTATTGCAAGTTGGAATGGAGTTTTGATTTATTTGTTTACAGAACATGGGCATCACTGGCTGAGCCAGCATTTATTGCTCATCACTAATCACCCAGAGAGAAGCTAGGAGTCAGCCACATTGCTTTGCACCTGGAGTCATGCGTAGGCCAGTCCAGATAAGAACAGTAGGTTTCCTTACCTGGTCAGAATTAGTGAATCAGGTGGTTGTACATAACAATTGACAGTGGTTACATAGTCACAGTTAGTCAGCTCTTCAAGGTGTTTTCTTTTTCAAATTTCACTAACTACCACAGTGGGATTTAAACCCATTCCCCAGAAGATTAGCACTACGCCATGGCCTTTCCTAAAGTAAGTTACGAAGTGGAGAAGTCTTGACACAGTAGTGGACATTGGCAAGACCACACCTAGAGAATTGTATGCAGCTTTGGTCTCCTTACTTGCGGAGAGATATCCTTGCATCAGAAAACAGTTCAGAAAAAGCCTCCTATGCTAATTCCTGGGGCAGAAGAATTGTCTTACGTGCTGGTTGACCCTTTATATATTGGAACATAAGAAAATCAGAGATGACCTTATCAAAATGTAGGAGGTGAGAAGCGAAGCCAAAAACTCATCTGCCTTTGGATGGGTATAAAAGATCTCATGGCACTAGTGCAGGGAAGAGCCAGGCTATTAATTGGCTAATATCTATGCCTTAATCTACATCACAGGGAAAAAAATTGAAGCTTTTGTTGGTAATGCACTTTTAACACAGTCAGGATAAAAAAAATTAATCATGGAATACAGATAATAGTCATGAAGAAGAAAATGAGTCTCTGTCTCAGGATAAGGGGTCTTTTTTAATGCAAGATAGAGATAAGAAGGATTTCTTCTTTCAGAGGGTCAATACATTTTTGGAATTACCTGTCCAAGAGATTAGTGAAGGTAGGGATATTGAATGTATTCACATCTAGATTTGTCATATTTTTAAGACAACTGGAAGAGAAATGGATATAAGATCACAATGGGATCAAGTATGATTATACTGAATGGTGGAGTGGGTCAAGGGATCAGATGGTCTATGCCAGCTCCTATTTCTTATCCTGATCAGGTACACCCTTTCTGACCCACAATGTCACATTCTTTTGAGCGTCTCAGTCTATGTTAGCTGTTGTGATCAAAATTATAATCTACCAGAAGAAGCAATAGTTGCATATGAAAAGCTTAGCGTTTTTCAATAGTCAGATCCTGGTACATTTTTCATTACATTTAGTTACATTTGTTATTTCTTTACATTCCATCATGAATTGACTCATGAAGCATATTATTGACATAGAAATGTTGAATTTTTTTGCTTCTCTGGCGATTGTCCATTTGGCCTTCTAAAAAATATAGGATATAGGAAACTGATGGCCAAATGATTTGAAAAAACCCACCAGTGGGATGAACATGAGCATAAGACCCACATGGGCATGAGGCTTGCTGCTGAGCAGCTGCTTCCCCAGTCGTAAAATCTAGAATGGGAGGTCATACACTCGGGATAAAGGGTTGGCCGTCTACTGAGATGACTCAATTATCCATGTGCTGCAAAGATAGAACCAAAACGTCAGATGCCCTAATCTTGTGTATTTAAAAACTGCCTTACTGTCTAATGGAGACAAATGGGCACATCCCAAATCGAAAGGCTTGAAATGCATATATCCTGAATTCAACGAATCTTCCTTCCAACAAATCCTCTCAGGAAGAATGTCTTAAACTAGAGTGTCCCTGTCATCTAACCCCAACACCAGTTAGACATAGAACTGCAAATTGTGAATGGTGCATGATAAAGCAGTCATGTTTGGCTTTTTGTTACCTTTAAGTGCTAACTTCAGAAAGTCAGGTGCAGCAGCAACTGAAACTATAGTAATATCAATGTCTCAAAAGGCAAAAATTGCGATGTCTCCAAGCCTGTCCCTTTTTGGGTTTATCATCTGAAATGTTGATGGACCAGAACCCCCAAAGAACAACACATATTTTTCACTTGTAATTGTAACTTTAATCTTTTTTGGAGCTACCTCCTTATTCCTAATCCATGTGCCTATAAGTGTGCTTGTGTGTGTGTGTGTTTTTTTTGTAAATCAAGGAACACTGCAGATGAAAAGAAAGGCTGCAAGTCAGAAATTGCTGGAAAATCTCAGCAGGCCTAGCAGTGCCTGTGGACTGAAATCTGAGTTCATGATTCGGATCCAACAACTCTTCCTCAGAACACTGCCAGTTTTGAGAAAGGGTTACTGGACCCAAAATGTTAACCCTGATTTGTCTCTACAGATGCTACCAGGCCTGCTGAGCTTTTCCAGCAATTTCTGTCTTTGTTTCTGATATCCAGCATCCGAAGTTATTTCAGTTTTTATTAAGTCCAGATTTGGTGCCGTCTAATGAAGTTCTTTCTGGGAACCATGGGATGTCACATATATACCATGCCAGGGAAGTTTTGAATAGAAAAAGAGAGATGTAACTGGAAGAAATAATCAGGGAATTCTCTGTTTTACTCTCTCTCAGCAGAAAACCATCTCTTTCAGACATCTTTGTGTGGGCATGCAAAGCACATTTTGCGGGTCAGGATGATCATGACAATTGATTTCATTTTGTTCATAACCTGTAAGACTGCATTATTCTCTTCAGCTGTACTTTCCCTGAGCATGTTTGTCTTTCTGACTGTGTGAGTGAATACCATTTTGTTAGATTTCAGAGTGAGCATGTGAATAAATTAACCTTTTTATGCAGTCCCACAAATAGGTTGCTGCAAGTTATAAATTGTCCACACTATTAGGTTAAAAAATCTCAAATCTTCCTACACAGTGTAGATTTACCTGGAAGAGACCCAGAAGGCACGAGAAGAGTTGACACAAACAAGGGTTCTGTTCTCTGTAATTTAAAGCAATAAGAGATGATTTGATCAGAGTTTTCAAGGTCTGATAAGCAAGATAAGCAAGAAGCGATTTCTGCCGTTTGAGAGGAGTCACAAACAAGGGGAGGTAATCAAAGCGCTAGAGCCGGTCCTTACAGGAGTCAAATTAGGAAACATTTCTTTCTGGAAAGATAACAGAAATTTGTAAATTTCTTCTCTAAATGGTAGCTGATGTTAAGTCACTTGCTAATTTTAAGTCAAAATTGTTAGAAGTATTAAGAGGGAGGTAGGAAGGAGATGGTACGTGCAGTTATCTCACAATCAGCCAGGGTCTCACTAAATTGTGGGATAATCTCAGTGTGGCGAAATGGCCTTTCCCATTCCTCTTTGCCAATGATCAATCACCTAACTAAAAAAAAGCCTGATGTATGAATGCACTTGAAGCTGCTGTAAACAAATAGATACTTTTCAAAACAAATTGAGAAAACTTTCCCACCTTTATACATTGGGCAAAAGCATTAGGACAGAAAATCAAATTCAACAAATGAGTCAATTAGTTGCACTATGAGGAATGATCCTTTTCTATCAGTTTTCTAATGGACTGAGTTCAATTTTTATATATTTCACCTGCTGTTGTGTAGTGATCTCAAACTAGCATAGAGGATGATATTTTACATAATAATTGCAGAGCCATATAAGAATGTTTTTGGCATACCAGAACAAAATGGCCATTTTAATGTTGCAGTTTCCTAGTCTCCTTTATTTTTCAGTTGCATAAAATGGGAAATCTTAGTCTTTTTATCATATTTTAAGGTTCCCTATAACGTGCTGTATTAATTAGAAACTGTAGTTTACTTCAGTTATACCTAAATCTGGCACTGTATAAACGTGCTTAAGTATCGTACTTATCAAATCAACTAGTGGTTATGTCTTAAGATGCATCTCAAGTATATTCCAGTCACATATGCATGACCCAATACAACGGTGAAACACAAGGAGGCATCCATCAAAACTTTCTTAAGGTGTTACTGGAAATGAAAGTTATAACGAACCAGAAAGATTAAATACACTTGGGCACTTTACTCCTGAAAAGTAAAGGCTGAAAGTGTGACCTGATAGATTTTCTGTAAGGGTTTGATGTGTAGATGTGGAGATGATGTCTTGACTTTGGGGGATGGAGGACAAATTTAGGGACAGTCACTAATCGCTACAAAGACTCAAAGCAATGGAACGGGACGCATCACTTGACATCGACCTAGGCACCAGAAAAGACAACAGCAGAAACAGCCCTGTCGATCCTGCAAAGCCCTCCTCACTAACATCTGGGGGTTAGTGCCAAAACTGGGAGAGCTGTCTCACTGACTAGTCAAGCAGCAGCCCGACACAGTCTTACGTACAGAATCATAACTTGTAGACAATGTCCCAGACACCGCCGTCACCATTCCTGGGTATGTCCTGTCCCATCGAGAGAGGGGACAGTACAATGGTATACAGTTGGGAGGGTGTTGCTCTGAGAGTCCTCAACATTGACTCCGGACCTCATGAAGTCAAATGGCTTCAAGTTAAACATGGGCAAGGAAACCTCCTGCTGATTATTATGTACCGTGCTGCCTCAGCTGATGAATCGGTACTCCTCCATGTTGAACAACAGTTAGAGGAAGCACTGAGGATGGCAAGGGCACAAAATGTACTCTGGGTGGGGGATTTCAATGCCCACCACCGAGAGTGGCTCGGCAACAGTACTACTGATCGCCAGTTGGGTGCTACAGGACATAGCTGCTAGAGTGGGTCTGCGGCAGGTGGTGAGGGAACCAACAAGAGGAAAAATCATACTCGGCCTCATCCTCACCAATCTGCCAGCTGCAGATGCGTCTGTCCATGACAGTATCGGTAAGAGAGACCATCGCACTGTCATTGTGGAGACAAAGTCCAGCTTTCGCATTGAGAACAACCTCCATCGTGTTGTGTGGCACTGTCACGGTGCTAAATGGGACAGACTTCGCACAGATCTAGCAATTCAAGACTGGGTATCCATGAGGTGCTGTGGGCCATCAACAGCAGCAGAATTGTACTCCAGCACAATCTGTAGCCCGGGATATCCCTCACTCAATCATTACCATCATGCCAAGAGATCTACGCTGGTTTGATGCAGACTGAAGTAGGGCATGCCAGGAGCAGCACCAGGCATACCTCAAGATGAGATATCAACCTGGTGCAGCCACAAAACAGGACTACTTGCACATCAAACAGTGAGAGCAGCAAGTGATAGACAGAGCTAAGGGATTCCACTACCGATGCATCAGATCTAAGCTCTGCAGTCCTGCCATATCCAGTTGTGAATGGTAGAGGACAATTAAACAACTCACTGGAGGAGGATGCTCCACAAATATCCCTATCCTCAACGATGGAAGAGCCCAGGACATCCGTGCAAAACATAAGGCTCAGGCATTCACAGAGATCTTCAGCCAGAAGTGCCGAGTGGATGATCCATCTCAGCCTCCTATAGTGGTCCCCAGCATCACAGATACCAGTCTTCAGCCAACTTGATTCATTCCACGTGATATCAAGGAACAGTTGGAGACACTGGATACTGCAAAGGCTACGGGCCCTGACAACATTCCAGCAATCGTACTGAAGACTTGTGCTCCAGAACTTACCAATCCCTAGCCAAGCTGTTCCAGTACAGTTACCAAACTGATCTCTACCCAACATTGTGGAAAATTGCCCAAGTATGTCCTGTTCACAAAAAGCAGGATAAATCCAACCCGGCCAATTACTGCCCCATCAGTCTCCTCTCAATCATCAGTAACGTGATGGAAGGTGTCATCGACTGTGCTATCAAGCAGCACCTGCTCAGAAATAGCCTGCTCAGTGTCACCCAGTTCCGCCAGGGACACTCAGCTCCTGACCGCATTACAGCTTCGGTTCAAACACGAACAGAAGAGCTGAATCCCAGAGATGAGGTGAGAGTGACAGCCCTTGATATCAAGGCTGCATTCCACCAAGTGTGGCATCAAGGATCACTAGTAAAACTGGAATCAATGGGTATCAGAGGGCAAACGCTCCAGTGGTTGCAGTCATACCTGGCACACAGCAAGATGGTCGTGGTTGTGGGAAGTCAGGCCATCTCCGCAGTTGTTCCTTAGGGTGGTGCCCTACGCCCAACCATCTTCAGCTGTTTCGTCAATGACCTTCTTTCCATCATAAAGTCAGAAGTGGGAATGTTTGCCAATGATTGCACAATGTTCAGCACCATTCGTGACTCATCAGATCCTGAAGCAGTCCACGTTCAAAAGTAATGAGATCTGAATAATATGCAGGCTTGGGTTAACAAGTGGCAAGTGACATTCATGCCACACCAATGAGAGACAATCTAACCACCATCCCTTGACATTTAATGATGCTCCCATCACTGAATCCCCCACTATCAACATCCTGGGGGTTACCATTAAACAGAAACTCAACTGGACTCACCACATTAACAGAGCAGGCCAGGAGCTGGGAATACTGCAGCGAGTAACTCACCTCCTGACTTCTCAAAGCCTGTTCATCATCTACAAGGCACAAGTCAGGAGTGTGATGGAATACTCCCCACTGGATGCATGTAGCACCAACAACACTCAAGAAGCTTGACACCATCCAGGACGAAGCAGCCGCTTGATTAGCATCACATCCACAAGCATTCACTCTCTCCACCACCGACACTCAGTAGCAGCAGTGTGTACTGTCTACAAGATGCACTGCAGAAATTCACCAAAGATCCTCAGGCAGCCCCTTCCAAATCCAGAACAACTTCCATTTAGAAGGACAAGGGCAGCCAATATATGGGAACTCCACCATCCCCAAGTTCCCCTCCAAGCCACTCATCAACCTGACTTAAAGAACAAAGAAAATTACAGCGCAGGAACAGGCCCTTCGGCCCTCCAAGCCTGCACCGAGTGAGATCCTCTGTCTAACCTGTCATCTATTTTCTAACGGTCTGCGTCCATTTGCTCCCTGCCCATCCATGTATCTGTCCAAATATATCTTAAAAGACGCTAACGTGTCTGCGTCTACCACCTCCGCTGGCAACGCATTCCAGGCACCCACGACCCTCTGTGTAAAGAACTTTCCACGCATATCTCCCTTAAACATTCCTCCTCTCACTTTGAACTCATAACCCCTGGTAATTGAGTCCCCCACTCTGGGAAAAAGCTTCTTGCTATCCACCCTGTCTATACCCGTCATGATTTTGTAGACCTCAATCGGGTCCCCTCTCAATCTGCGTCTTTCTAATGAAAATAATCCTAATCTATTCAACCTCTCTTCATAGCTAACACCCTCCATACCAGGCAATATCTTGGTGAACCTCCTCTGCACCCTCTAAAGCATCCACATCCTTTTGGTAATGTGGCGACCAGAACTGCACACAGTACTCTAAATGTGGCCGAACCAAAGTCTTATACAATTGTAACATGACCTGCCAACTCTTGTACTCAATACCCCGTACTTGGAAATATATCACCGTTCCTGCACTGTTGATGGGTCAAACTCCTGGAATTCCTTCCCTAATAGCATTGTGGGTCAACCCACAGCAGGAGGGCTGCAGCGGTTCAACAAAGCAGCTCGCCACCACCTTCTCAAGGGCAACTAGGGATGGGTAAGAGTTGCTGGCCAACCAGTGACAGCCACATCCCACAAATGACTATAAAAAAATTAACCAATTCCAGAAGGAATTCAGATTCGTCTTTACCTAGTGAGTGATGAGAATGTGGAAATTGCAGCCACAGAGAGTTTGAAGAGTTGACGCTTTAAGGGAAAGTTAGACAATCTCTGAAGGGAAAAAAAGGATATGTGGATTGGATGAGATGATATAGAGATTGGAGGAGGACTACGTGGAGTATAAACAATGGTATGGACCAGTTGCTCTGTTTCAGTGTTGTGGATACAAAATGATCAGATTAATTTGTTGCTTCAGGCATATAAATGTCTCCTCATTCAGATTTGTGGTTGACTTAGAGGATTAATGCTTCTTTTTTTAATGAACTGTGTTTGGAGGGCAATGCACAACATGGAACTCAGGTTGAAAACTGAGCTGTTATGCAAAAACCAGCAAGGACTACCTCCTAGAAACCATTTAGTAACACACAGTTAACACTTGACTAGCAACATCAGTAGGTTCTTGGTTGACAGGCATCTAAAGACGGTGATCAGAGATCCAGAATAGTGGCAGGAATGTAAAATGAAAGGGGGAAAGAAAGGGGCACAAAGATATAATGGGACGAGAGAGTGGGAGGATAGGAAGTCAGTTTGTCAATGCACAGGAATGAAAAGTGAGTTTTTAAATTAATCATTGAGGGGTTAGGGGTATTGCTGGCTGAGCTAATATCAAATACCCCACCCCTCAATACCCTAAATTTCCTGAGCCCTGGGAGAAACATCAAAAGACCGACTAAGTATATTGTGATTTTCTTTCTCATATTCGCTGAAGCGATTTGTCAGGTATAAAAATATTCTTTAAAAGACTGCTTGGTGGGGGCAGGGAAATTGGAATTAGAATGCAATGCAACAGAAATCTCCAGGAATACTGCCAACTTGAAGTAGCAACGATAAATAAAAAGAGAAAGTGCTGGAGAAGCTCAACAGGTGTCTGGAGAGAGAAACAGAGTTAATGTTTCGAGTCTGATATGACTGTGCTTCAGAACTGGGTTAAGTTTAGTTGGCTTTAACTCTCCGTCTCTCTCAGATGCTGCGGGACCCGCTGAGTAACTCCAGCAATTTTTGTGTTTGTTTTAGAAAATTAACCCCAGAGAACCCCAAAGACAATACCTATTTCATTTTCAAATCTATTTTATTAGCTAGACTAAAACAACACTTCCCCTGCAACATTAAAAAGGGAACCTGTGTTGCTTGCGTGTATTTTGACTCAATATTGGGTTTTATCTCGCTGTAACATATTGCCGGGGTGTATTTTGTCAGAGTCACGTTGCTCGCCGGATAACTTCCGCAAACTTATGCTGCAGTCGGTTTTTGCAAAGCAATAAGTCAAACTCAACCTGGAATGTGTCAGTCCCAGCGCTGGCTCCTTTCAAGACAGTCAGTGTATATTGCTGCGAGATCCAGACACTAGGAGACTGATTGGTATTTTGGTCAGCTACAATGGGGCTCAGTTTGCCGGCGCCCTACATTCTGCAAATGTGGACTGGCACCGTCTTCAGTGTCCTCGTCCTGTGCATACATGTAAGTACATCTCCCTCTGGAGCTTTTTCATCTCGTGTCTAGTTTGGATTAAGAGTTGTGATGTATGTTGTGACAGACCCCTGCTGTGTCGCCATTCACTCCCCCAAGGAAGGCAATTTGTAAATATATTGTGTCCCGTCGAAAAACTCACTTTTGGTACTTAGAGAAAAATTTTCCTCAGCGCAGCTCTGGAATCCACGTTAGAGAATAAAGGTAAAGTTGCCGCTGTCTTAGGCTGCTCTGATTAGAGAGAGACCACTGGTGGTGGTTTAACCTGAGGGACAGTACATCTCAGGTGAGGAGAGAGGTTGAGAAGCAGAGCCCTTGATGGGAACCTCAGCCTGGGATGGGAATTGAACCCACACTGTTGGCGTCACTCAGTTTAACAAAGCAGCCTTCCAGCCAACTAGCCCTCTCGATCCACATTATAGGAGAGATGTGATAGCACTGGAGAGGGTGCGGAGGAGATTACCAGGGCGTTGCCTGGGCTGGAGACTTTCAAGAATGGAGAGGTAGGACAGACTGGGGGTAGAACAGAGGAGGTTGAGGGGAGGGCAGAAAGATTAAGATGTGTACAATTATGAGGGGCATAGATAGTATGGACAGGAAGAGACTTTACACCCTGAATGAGGGGATCAATGATGGGGACATGGATTAAGGCAAAGGTCAGGACATTGGGAGAAGGGGGTATGGGAATCTGGACCTCACTGCCTGTAAGGGTGGCAGAGACAAAAATCCTCATAACATTTAAGAAGTATTTAGATGTAGAGTTGCAATGCTAAGGGAAACAGGCTATGGACTAAGTGCTGGAAAATGGGATTAGGATAGTTTCTGCACTGTAAACCCCTGTGACTCTACTAACAAAACAATTACGCCATTTATTTTTGCAACTATGCCCTTGAAACTGTAAGTGCCTGAGGACTAATCTCCAAGTAAACTTAAGAAACAAAATGTAATTGCTATAATATTCTCCACTTTGTTTATTCAAAACAAAATCAAGCAAATGAGGAGGTGTCACCTGAAGTATGATTTACAAGTAAAATTATTCCTACTAATTTGGTCCCAACTTTGGTGAATATCTAAACTTCTTTTTTTGATTAAAAAAAGTAAAGATCAGATCAATTCAGTGATTTGAGTCTCCCAGTGCTGATGCTACTGGCTGCTAACTTCCTGAAAGCATTGCATTTCCAGCTTTGGAGCTCACTTTAAATAGGAACATGCACTGGAGTTGTGGGAATGGATGTTTTCCTGTGGGGACAGGGATCATATTTAACACCTGATGAAAAGTACTTTATTGTTCACACGACTTTCAGTGTAAGATGAGAAGTTAGACTTGCACTAGCACTCAGCAATCTAGGTGGGAGGACAGGCGTACATCCTAAAGGAGTTCTAACTGCACAGCCAGTAATTCATTCTGGTTGCATCTTGGAAAAGATCATTTTTTCAGCATTTTTGGACAAAGAGCAGCGTTGAACTAAGTCAGGCAGCTCTTTCAGAGAGCCCAGATAGGCATGACATATAAACCTAACTGCAAACTTGGAGTAGGCCATTCACCCTCTTCTCTGTTATTCAACAAGATCATAGCTGATCTGATTGTGGCCTTAATCCACATTCCTACCTCCCTGGATGCCCTTATCAGTCAATCGTCTACTCTTCTATAACACCACCTCCACCATTCCATGGGACCGTGATACCGAAAAGTCATGATCCTCTGAGAGAAAAGATTTCTCCTCGTCTCAGTCTGATATGAGAGAGCCCTCCAATGCCCCAAGTTTAGTCGCTCCCACAAGAAGAGATATCCTTTCTGCATCCACACTGTCCAGTCTCCTCATAATCTTATATGTCTTGATCAGATCAAAGACCAACGGATATAGACCCAACCTGTCCAAAACTCTTCTCATAAGATAACCATCCCCCTCACCAACCCAGGGATCAGTCAAGTGAGCCTTTTCTAAACTGCTTCTAATGCATTTATATTGTTTCATAGATAAGGAAACCAAAGAGGGCTAAATGACTCCTTCTCTCCTGTAAAATACGTTGGTTCAATCTCAGGTTTCATTGCAGCTCACTCAGAAATTATTTTTCTAAATCTTCTCAAAATACTTTATTTTGTTGTTTTAGGTACAGTTTCTTTTCACTTCCCATACATTTGCGACAATTCTGATTTCCTCCTGAGCTTAAGGGTAGATCTGTGGTTCAGGGTTAAGTGGTTACTTCAATTTTTCTGTCTGCTTCCTCAAACCAAGAGGAATGTTGTTTTCAGTACAAAGCAATTTACTTCATTAAGCTTATGTTCCCTGGGATTTAGAAAGGTCAGGAGTTATTGGATTGAAGTTTTCTAGCTGTTAAGCAGACTGAGAGGGTAGATGGTGAGCAATTATTTGCACCAGTCTGGGGAGTTTAGGACAAGGGAACATTGTCTAAAAATTGGAGCTATTCCTTTCAGGATTGAAATTGGGAAACATCCCTTACAGAAGGAAAGGCAGAGCACTGGCAAATCCTTCAATGACAATTGATGTTCGACCTATTGCAAATTTTAACGCTGAGATTAATGCTAAATTAGTTCTCATATCAACTTTGACCTCATTGAATGGCAAAAAGAGGTTTGAGGGACTGTAGGCTCTTCTGCCCTGCCTGTGTCCTTACGTAGAAAGGTTATCTGATTTTCAAAAATATTAGGGACATTCTAGTTGCATCCCACTGGAAAGAAAGGTGTGAGATCTTGCACACATCTACATTTTAGACGGATATGGTTGCACTAGAAATGGCATGGAGAAAACTACCAATTTTTACCAACAAGAATGTTTAGTTATGAACAGATAGGATAGGCTTGAGTTGTTTTCCTTGGAGCAAAGGAGAATGATGGAGGACATATTTGAAATGTCGAAAATTGTGAGGTGCGTCAACAGGGTGGATGGGAAGAAGCCATGTTGGGGGGGATCAGTCAACAGGGATCATTGATTTAAGTAAAAGTGAAGGAGGTTTAAGGATGTGAGGAGAATCTTTTCCATGCAGAGGGTGGTGGGAACCTGGAACCCACTGCCTGGAAGCAGAAACACTCATAACATTCAAGGCACACAGAACTATGAGTCTGGCATATGGCTACACTGAAAAATGGGATTAGAATGGTTAGCTGATTGTTTTTCGCTGGTACAGATCTAGTGGGATGAATGGGTTTTTTCTGTGCTGTGGTACTCCTGTGGCTCTGTGGCCTTATCTGACCTGTCCTTCACCAGATTATGCTTAGCTGAATGTTAATGGTTATTTGAAATGTCCAACAGGACAAAATACAACTGGTCAACGAAACTTCACATGGAGACGTCAAGACATCATGTCTTTTGGTCCAACACCTCACCAATGAAACAAATGAAGAGTGAAAGAAAGGTTGAATGATGGAGAAAAGACATTGAGTGATTCAAGGTCAAAATTGAGACAGAGAAAAACATTAGTAAGAAAGGATAGAGTTGATTAAGAGGGAGTCAAAAAAGCATTAAGCATGAAAAACAAATATTATAACCAGGCTTTGTTTGAAAAATCCTGTGAAAGATATCGTGGATGCTGGAAATCTGAAATCTAAACTTTACCTCTTCTGAAGAATGTTCAGTGGATTTGAAACGTGAACACTGCTTCTCTCTCCACAGGTGCTGTCAGACCTGCTGAGTTTCTCCAACAATTTCTCTGTTTTTAACAAGGTGTGTGGAGCTGAAGGAACGCAGCAGGCCAGGCAGTGTCAGAAGAGCAGGAAAGCTGACGTTTCGGGTTGGGACCCTTTTTCAGAAACCTTCTGAAGAAAGATCCAGACCCGAAATGTCAGCTTTCCTGCTCCTCTGATGCTTCCTGGCCTGCTGCGTTCCTCCAGTCCACACCTTGTTATCTCTGATTGCAGCGTCGGCAGCTCCTGCTATCTCTGATTTCTCTGTTTTTGCTTGTTTCAGGTTTCCAGCATCCGCAGTTCTTTGATTTGTTAAAATGGTGCTGGCAGACCTGCTGAGTTTCTGTTTTTATGTGAAAATTCTAGCACTGGTCTTTGAGAATCTGGTGTATGAATGGCAGGATCGATATATGAAAAGTCCAAACATTATTGAGCCAAGAATTGTAGAATATGATCATCATAGTGAAGAAAAGTGAAACTGTTTTTATAGGAAGACAGGAATTGTAAATGTGGAAGCTGACGTCCATTGAGTTCATCTTGTATCATCCTGGTAATCTTATGATACAGAGGCAGTAGAGTTATTGACTCATCACATTATCAATCTCTATTAATGAGGCCTTCAATTGACTCTAATATGAGGTGAGGAGAACATGTGGAGAAGTAGATTCAAAGTCATCTGCTCCTCCCATGACATCTCAGATTATTTGTGTAACAAACACCAGAGATTTTTTCACTGAAGAAACTCAATCGAAATTGCATTTCTAAGTTTTGAAAAAATCGTGTACCCTGAACATTAGCCTTCTGCTGTTAAAAGAGTTTTATGACAAGGCTGGCATAATGATACTGCTAGGAAAGGAATGCGTTTTAGAATCACGAGCTGCAGCTTATAATGAGGCCATTCAGCCCATTGAACCCATACCACCATACCTCTTTATTTGTTTCAGTGCTAAAGCACCTGGCAAGGTTGCAATTTTTTCATTATTTGGGAATCAAAATATCTAGAAATTTATCAGGAATTGGAGCTCTTGATGTATCTCCATTTCACAACAAATTGCTAGATTTGTTTAGAGGCACTAATGCCAGTCACCAGAACTCACTGTTATTTTCCAGAAATTTATATTTTTACATGTCCAGGAAGGCCTGAGTGGATTTAAAGCAAAAAATGCAGATTTGACACTTGTGGAAAATAAAGTACGCAACTCTGTTTGGACTTTGTGCTCCAGTGAAGACTTGCTGACAATATTAATGCATATGGGGATGTATTTCCATTTTTAACAGTAACTGAAATGCACAAAAACACACAAGAGAGAAATGGGAGCAGTCCATTTAGCCTATTGAACCAGCTTTGCCATTCAACATGATTGACTGATCCTGGCCTTCAAAATGAGAAGAGCCACAATAGATACTCTGACTGGGACTGCCTGAATGAGAATGGTACAAAGAATGGAACCAGGCCAATATAGTCCAATGCTGCTGGACAATGTTGGAGAGGCATTGATGCTTGACAGAGCTAAGACAGAGGTAGCAAATAGGCCAAGAATGAGGTGGATGCATGGTTTACTTTCGATTTGATTTATTGTTGTCACATGTACCTAATACAGTACTAAGTTTTGTTTTGCAAACAGCACAGGAAGATCATTGCAAACAGGACATACAGATCAAAGGGTGCAAAGAGAGAGCAAGGCAGAAAAGGTTACAGCTGCACAGGAGGTGCACAAATGCAAGATCAATATTAGGTTTGGAGTTAGAGAGATCCAAGCAGCAGTCTAATAACAGCAGGGAAGAAGCAGGTCTTGAACCTATTGGTGCATGTGTTCAAGCTTCTGTATTTTCTGCCTGACAGAAGAGGTTGGAAGAGAGTATTACTGGGGTGGGAGGGGTCTTCGATGATGTTGGCCGCCTTTCTGCAGCACCGAGCCGTGTAAATGGAATCCATGGATGCGAGGTTGGTTTCTGTGAAGGTCTGGGCTGTGCAACCACCTCCTGTAGTTTCTTATGGTCCTGGGCAGGGCAGCTGCCGCACCAGGCCGTTAAGCACCCGGATAGAATGCTTTCTGTGCTGCATCTGTCAAAGTTAGTGATGGTCGTTACGGACATGTTGAATTTTCTGAGTCACTTGAGGAAGAATTGGCATTAACAAAAGCAGAAGATCCTCAGAACTGAGGAAGGCTCAACAGACCCGAAACATTAACTCTGATTTTCTGTTCACAGATGCTGCCAGACCCGCTAAGCTTTTCCAGCAACTTCTGTTTTTGTTCCTGATTTACAGCATCTGCAGTTCTTTTGGTTTTCATGAAAAAGAGGCATTAATGTGCCTTATTGACCATCACATCTATGTGGGAGGTCAGGGACGGGCTGTTATTTATCGTCACTCCGAGTAACTTGATGCTGTTGACCCTCTCCACCTCAAGTCCATTGATGCAACCGGGACCGTGTCCCACTCCTTTCTTCCTGATGTCAATCATCAGGTTTTTTTTGCTGATATTGAGAGAGAGATCATTATCATTGCACCACGACACCAAGCCCTCTATCCCCTTCCTACATTCTGACTCATCATTGTTTGATATCTGGCCTACAACAGTGGCGTGGTCAGCAAGCCTGCTGATGGCATTTGTGCAGAATTTGGCTACACAGTCATGGATGTACAGGGAGTACAGTAAGGGGCTGAGTATGTATTCTTGCAGGTCGCCAGTGTTGAGGATTATTGTGGAGGATGTGCAGCTGTCTACCTTCACAGATTGCAGTCTGTGGGTCAGGGAGCTGAGGATCCAGTTGCAGAGTGCAGAGCTGAGACCTAGGCTATGGAGTTTTTGGACCAGTCTGGTAGGGATTATGGTGTGGAATATGGAGTTGTAGTCATTGAGTAGAAGCTTGATGTAGGTTATCCAGATGTTCCAGTGATGAGTGCAGGGCTGGGGAAATGGTGTCCCCTGTGGACCTGTTTCACCAGTAGACAAATGGCAGGGTATCAAGGCAGGCTGGGAGGCTAGAGCTGATTTGGGCCATGACCAACCTCTCAAAGCACTTCATTGTTATGGAGGTCAGAGCCACGGGGTGGTAGTGGTTGAGGCATGTGGCATGTGTTTTCTATGGTACTGGGATGATGATGGTCTTCTTGTAGGAAGTGGGGACTTTAGATTGTGGCAAGGACAGGTTGAAGATGTCAGTGATACTTCCATCAGCAGGTCCACAGAGGATCTAAGTGCACAGCTGGGGACTCAGTCACAGTCACGGGGGATATTATTATTTAGTTGTGGGGTGTGAACATTGCTGGCTGGGCCAGTAATTTTATTGTCTGTCCCTGATTACCCTTTAGAAGGAATTGATGAGCTTCCTTCTTGAACCATTGCAGTCCACATGCTGTAGGATGATGCCCTTAGAGAAGGAATTCCAGGATTTTGACCCAGCAACATTGAAGAAATGGTGATATATTTCCAGTCCAGGATGGTGAGTGGCTTGGAGGGGAACTTGCAGGTGAGTGGTGTTTCCATGTATGTGCTGCCCCTTGTCCTCCTAGCTGGAAGTGACAGTGGGTTTGGAAGGTGCAGTCGGAGGATCTTGAGAGAATTTCTGCAGGGCATCTTGCAGAGAGCACAAGACTTTGTAATTTTGAGTGACTTTTGGCTACTTTGTTGTGGTGTCTATAACCTGATTGGAGGGATGGTTTTGGGATCGATGGGCATGGATTCTGGGAGGTGACAAAATGCTTCAGAGACTTTGATTAGAAAGGGCAGTTGGAGATTGAGTGCAAGGATGGATGAGTGAAAGTTTGTCTTTTTTGAATGGAAGTGTGATGACCTCAGATTTGAAGGAGAGATGACTAACATCTGAGCTGTTAACAGTGTCAGCTAACACAGGAGATCAACAATTTCAAGAAATAGATTCTAAAAAGCAAGAGGTGGTCTCATCAGGACATGAAAGGTGATTGTAAACACACTTAAAAAGGTGTAAATTCAGGATCAGGGTGTGGGGAGTCCTTTTTGAAGGGTGAGACAGCAAGAACTGCTGGTGCTGGAGTCAGAGATAACACAGTGTGGAGCTGGAGAAACACAGCAGGCCAGGCAGCATCAGAGGAGCAGGAAAGTTGCCGTTTCTGGTCTAGACCCTTCTTTAGATTTGGGTCCCGACCGAAAATGTCAACTTTTCTACTCCTCTGATGCTGCCTGGCCTGCTGTGTTCCTCCAGCTCCACACTGTGTTACCAGTAGATTCGATTAGTTCCAAATGCATTTGGAACATTGTGAGCAGTTTTGGCCTTGGAGGGAGTCCAGAGGAGGTTCACAAGAAGGTTCCCTTATTTTCTGAGGAGCAGTTCTGTTTTCTTTGGAGTTTAGAAGGCTGTGGGGTGGGGGCGGAATCTGTTTGAAACTTACACAATACTGAGAGGTCTGAACAGAGTGAACTTACACAAGATGTTTCCGCTAGTAAGAGAGACTAGGACTTGAAGGCACAGTCTCAGACTGAAGGGACGATCCTTTCGAACTGAGATGAGGAGGAATTTTTTCAGCCAGAGGGCGCTGTATCTGTGGAACTCATTGCCACAGAGGGTTGTGGAGGCCGAGTCATTGAGTGTTTTGAAGACAGAGATTGATAGGTTCTTGATTAGTAACGGGCTCAAAGCTTACAGTGAGAAGGTAGGAGAATGGGGTTGAGAAACATATCAGCCATGATTGAATGACAGAGCAGGTTTGATGTGTTGAATGGCCTTATTCTGCTCTAATATCTTAACATAGAACATAGAACATTACAGCACAGTACAGGAGGCCCTTCGGCCCTCGATGTTGTGCCGACCTGTCATACCGATCTCAAGCCCATCTAACCTACACTATTCCATGTACGTCCATATGCTTATCCAATGATGCCTTAAATGTACCCAAAGTTGGCGAATCTACTACCGTTGCAGGCAAAGAGTCCCATTCCCTTACTACTCTCTGAGGAAAGAAACTACCTCTGACATCTGTCCTATATCTTTCACCCCTCAAGTTAAAGCTATGCCCCCTCGTGCTCGCCATCACCATCCTAGGAAAAAGGCTCTCCCTATCCACCCTATCTAACCCTCTGATTATTTTATATGTTTCAATTAAGTCACCTCTCAACCTTCTTGTCTCTAATGAAAACAGCCTCAAGTCCCTCCGCCTTTCCTCGTAAGAGCTTTCCTCCATACCAGGCAACATCCTAGTAAATCTCCTCTGTACCCTTTCCAAAGCTTCCACATCCTTCTTATAATGCTGTGACCAGAACTGTACACAATACTCCAAGTGCAGCCGCACCAGAGTTTTGTGCAGCTTCACCATAACCTCTTGGTTCCGGAACTCGATCCCTCTATTAATAAAAGCTAAAACACTATATGCCTTCTTAACAGCCCTGTCAACCTGGGTGGCAACTTTCAAGGATCTGTGTACATGGACACCGATCTTGTTGTCATCTGGACTAAATGCTGAAGTTCACATTGAAATCATACCTAATAAATGCTTAGATGATCAAAATAAGATCATAAGACGTAATTGTGAAATTCTTTATGATTCTCACTACATGATTGACTGAGATAGCAAGGTGTGGAGCTGGATGAACACAGCAGGCCAAGCACCATCAGAGGAGCAGGAAGGCTAAAGTTTCGGGCCTAGACCCTTCATCAGAAATGGTTGATGATTGACTGTTCTCCACTTCCTCACGTTGTTGCCAGTTTTTCTACATTGGTCACTGAAAATCCTCATCCTGACGATCAAAAGCCTCCTTATTTCCTCAGTCTCTTCCATATCTCTGCAAATTCACTCATCCCTACAGCTCCCTAAGATCCCTGCCCTCTTCCGATTCTGGCTCCTCGCACATTCTGAGTTTTTCCTAGGCCCAACATTAGTGGTGATCATTCCTTCAGTAGCTCAGACCCTTGGCGAGGAATTCCACCAATCCCTCTCTTAGGTTCATCACCTCTCTGTCCACCTTTAACACGTTTCTTAAGATCTTTAATTCATGCTTTATGCGATCTGGTGTTAAACGATGTCTAATGATGCTCCTGTGACTTGAGATGGTTTACATTACATAAATGCAATTATTGTTATGGACTTGGCTTTACAGGTGTCTTGTTTCAATAGACTCCAATATCTTTAGATCTCAATTTTGGCTCTAGTTTACATGATTTCCATATTGTGATAGATTACCTTTTTTCCTTTTGTCTCAACTCCCTGCAGTTTAAGAATATGGGTTTGTGTCGTTAAACTCATGGCTTTTATTCTATTGTTTGATGCTCACCTTGATTTGCCAAATGTTTTTCAGCTTAATACTACTTCCCTCTTAAAGATCAGCATTTTCTTCCATGCATTACAAAGTGAGTTAACACTTTAAGGGAAAAATCAGACACCTGGCATTGTACTAACTACAGCCAAGGTAATCCCTGGGATTTCCGTAGTTAAAACTCTAACGTAGTTAAACCTGTGGCCTCCCGTCCAGCCCTGTCTTGAATTGCATTATTTTGATCAGTGATGTGTGCACATCTAGGTTCACATAGGACTTTCCTATAATCTGGACTGTTCTTTAGGGGGAATTGTTGTGGTGCCAAGGTAGATGTTCTTCTCTCACACTTGGAAGCAACAGTACTAACAACTCCTTCACAGCCTGTTTGTAACTTAATAATGTGAACATGAATAGCTGCTATTTGCAAAATGGTTTCTTTGCTGTTTAATTAATTGTTCTACATTTTAAGACCTTGAAGAACACTGTAAGCTATTCTGCACTCTATAACTCCAAAATGACTGGTTTCCTAACTGGAAGGATGGGTCAGCATCATCAAAATATACATTGTGCATCACCCTCTACCCCATGATCGCAATAAGATTGTGGCTGTTCTGAACCTGGCCTCATCTCCACTTTCCTTTCTGCTCCCTCTCCCTCCCCACCTTACACTTCACCTGACGAAGGCACGGCGCTCCAAAAGCTTGTGATTTCAAATAAACCTGTTGGACTATAACCTTGTGTCTACCTCTATCCAACACTGGCACATCCGTATCATGATTGTGTACTTTATACTCATGTCAATCAAAAATCTGACAAAACCCTGAATGTACTCAATGACCTAATCTCCCGAGATCTCTGGGGTAGGGAATTCCAAATACTGATGACCGTCTCAGAGAGGACATTTCTCATTGCTTTTGCCCAAGTGGAAGATTCTATACTTTGAAACTGTGTCCTCCAGTTTCAGATTCCTCCAGGAGGGAAAACATTCTCTCTGCATCCAGTGTTTCAGAACCCTTCAGCAACTTACTTGTTTCAATAAGATCAGCTCTCATTTTTCTAAATTGCAAGGAGTATCAGCCCTGTCTGCTCAAACTTTCTGTGTAAGACAACTCCTTCATCCCCAAGATGACGCTTTCCTAAACTGCCTTAGAAACAACTACATCCCTCCTTAAATAAGGAGACCAAAACTGTACTCTGGGTGCAGTCCCACCAGGTTCAGGTGTCAATACATTCATACATAGCAATTAAGAGCAGGCCATTCAGCCCTTTGAGCCTGACCTACTTCAATAAGATTACAGCTGATCTGAAAATTTTAGCAAGAATTTTGCACAACAGTCCGCTGTAATTACCATACTCGAGCCCCTCAATTTTGGACATCACCTCTTGTCCATAGATCAGTTATGTTGTAAAACTGTTATTTAGCTCCGTCATGAATTTGTTGATGTTTTCCACCTCCCTGGCAATCGTCCCTGCCTTTTTCCAGTCACCCATTTTCTTTATGAAGTTGTTAAATGCAAGGAGGAAGGCAGGTATTGCTAAAGCATTTCACAACATCAAGATGTCCCAAAGTGTTTTACAGCTAAGGAAATACTTTGGATGTGTACTCATTGTTCTGATAGAGGATGCACTCCATTCAATTTACAGGTAGAAAGCTCCCTCAAACAGCAGTAGAATAATGGTCAGACAGACAGCTTCTTTGTGATTTCCCTAGAAGGACAGGTATTGGCCAGGACTTCCCTGATTATTTTCAAACTACTGTCATTTTATGACAAACTCAGGGAAAACAGGGCCTTGGTTGAACAACTTACTTTGAGGAGGGGGTCCCTGACAGACCAGTATTTCATGGAGTCACAGGCATACAGTTTGTGCTGGAGACCTGGAGTGAGACAATAGCCCCCAACCCTCCGAGGGTTTCAGAGGAACGATGATTATTCATTGGCAGCTGACTGTGGAGACCACCATCTCCAACATTTACTCCCTCCACCATCAATACTGAGTAGCTGCAGTAGGTACAGTCTACAAGATGTGCTGCAGAAATTCACCCAAGCCTTTAGGCACCTAGAACAATAAAGGTAGCAGATACATGGGGCAATCACCATCTGCAAGATCCCATCCAAGCCATACAGCATCTTGGCTTGAAAATATATCGCCATTCCTCCCCTGTTGCTGGAGTCAAAAACCTGAAACTTCCTTCCTGAAAGCACTGTGGGTGAGCCAACACCGTATTTACTGTAATGAAAGTCACATACTTCCAGAGAACCATTGTCTGCTCTCTCATTAGAGAGAGAGAGAGGGACTTGCTGGAGGGTTTAACCTGAGGGTCACCACACCTCAGGCACGGTTGAGAAGGAGGGACCTACATGGTCACCTCAGCCTGTAGCAGAATTGAAGCCAAGCTGTTGGCGTCACTCTACATCATGTACTAGCCAACTGAGCTAACCGAACCCTTGCTGTGTTTCATAACAGCTCACTGCCACCTTCGGAAGGGCATCTAGGGACAGGTAACAGACACTGGCCTTGTCAGCATTGCGCATATCCCATGGATGAATTAAAAAACACTTGCATGCATGTGGGAATAGCCCTTGAGGACAGAGTTTGTGGTGGTGCATTGGGGTAATGTTTGCCTTTTCCTCTTAGAACCCATAAAGGCTGGTCACCACTGAGCCACCTTTCCTCTGGGTGACACTCCCAGTTTCTTTTCACTTGAGGGCACTTGTAGCAGTGCGATAAGTGCTAGCCTCATCACAAATGCTCATATCCAACAAAGCAATATATATTTTGTTAAAAATCTCAGAATGTACGAACATATCTCCAGACAAAACAAGTAGTTGTTGGCCATTCCAGCCCTTGAGCCAGCTCCACCATTCATAACTGATCTGGTGGTAGTGTTGGCATCGCTTTCCTGCTGGTCCCCGATAGCATTTGGCTCCCTTGTCAGTGAAAAATCTATCTGATTTCTGATTTGATTTATTGTTGTCACATGCAACTAAGTACAGTGAAAAGTTTTGTTTTGCATGCAGTACAGGCAGATCATAGCATACGAGATCATTGGGTGATTGAATGGAGCGAGGAATACTCAGTTACAGCTGCATAAAAAGCATGACAGACATTAGATTTGAAATTTGAGAGGTCCGTTCAGAAGTCTAATAACAGCAGTGAAGAAACTGTCCTTGAACCTATTGGTGTGTGTGTTTAAGCTTTTGTATCTTCTGCCTGACAGAAGAGGTTGGAAGAGGTTACAACCAGGTTGGGAGGGGTCTTTGATAATGTTGGCTGCCTTTCTGTGGCAACGAAAAGTGTATGATGGAGTTAATGGATAGAAGGCTGGTTTGTGTGAACGCCTGGGCTGTGCTCATAACTCTCTGTAATTTCTTAAGGTCCTGGGCAGAGCAGTTGCTGTACCAAGCTGAGATGCATTCAAATAGAATGCTTTCTATGGTGCATCTGTAGAAGTTGGTGAGGGTCCTTATGGTCATGCCTTATGGACATCAATCCCCGCATTTAAAGTATTCAATGAACCCTGCCTCCGATGCTCTCTGGGGAAGAGAATTCAGCAGGCTCACAACTCTCTTAAGGCCTTGGTAGTGCATCCTGATCTTACAAATGCAAGGACTTGAGTTGGAATTCCTAACTATTGGTCATGAAAGCTGTGCACTACCCAGAATTCCTGGAACAGCTGTGGTTGGCTGTCTATACAACTCTTGGACTTAGTTCCTTAGGACTGACTACACAGCCTGCTTTCCTATCATTTTACCAATGAAACAAGCGCAGTCCTTTAAAGCCTTAATGTGGAGGTCAGAAAAAGGTGTGGAAGTGCACCATCCTGGCCCTCCAGCCTGTATCCTCGTTCAATACAATCATGGCCGATAAGTTACATCAATTTGACCTTCTTACTCAATTCTAAGTTCTCTTGGATCCCAAAAATCCATCTCAGTATTGAATCTAATCAACGACTGAGCATCCCCAAGTTTCTGGGGTAAAGAATTCTAAACCTTCAGATCTGAGTGAAGAAATTTCTCCTCTTTGATTGACCCTTTTATCATGAGACTGTTCCAGAGTCCCTAGCTAATCCGGGCACAGTCTAATGGCATCAACAATTTTTATAGAAGCAAGTATTTCATTGTACCAATGATGGAAAGTGAAGTTAAAAATTGTGGTTTTTGTACATTCACCTCATTATTTTACACTGGCTAAAGCCACAATTCCCAGTCGTGAACTACCATGGTATTAGAATAAGTAGCCGGTTGAAAATTAATGCCCTCAAGTGTTTTACAAACCTGGGATCAAATTAAGATAAATGTGTTGAATATTTGTTGTCACAAAATGTTCTAAGTCAGCTTGATTTGGAGCATTTCCAATTCAACATTCTCCCCGAACCAAAGTACAATCTGGAATACCGACGTTTAATGACTATAGTCTTTTGGGGTCAGATCAGTCACAGGAAAAATATTGTGTTCTCTATATAGCAGCAGTGAAGTAACAAGGAGCTCTGTGTGTTTAGTTTCTGAATGGAATCCAGTAATGGTTTGATCTATAACCACAAAGATCATTGGTGCAGTTCATCGTCTATTTCTGCAAGATAACATGCAACAGAAAAGCCTGCACCGCAGCAAAATCAAGTCTGGCTTTAGTAAAGTTCAAGAAATGACTGTGTCTTTTCATGAAGTCACGTCATTTGTATCATGCTGTAGGAGATTGGAATAACACTTTGTCATACCTAATCCAACAGCTGGGGGAAGAGAATCGCTCACGTACACCCATTTTAATGTTTAAATTTCTGATCACTTCTATGGTTTGCTCTCCACCAGTATTCCCCTGTTGCATCCCAGCCTTACCTCCCTCTGTGTTGATCTCTGGAAAATGCACTCCCAATTCAGCTACAACAGCATAGAGTGTTTTACCTTCAACGTGACACTCCTCTAGCTATTGATCTGCTCAATCACAATTTCACCTCCACCCCTGATGTTCTTATCCCCATTAAAACGATTATTGCCTCTCACCTCGGCTTTTCCCTCAATACAGCCTTTACCTTTGCTCCTTAAGTCCAAAGAATGTGGTGGACAATTGTTTTAGTCATTCTCTGTCAGATTTGAATGGACCAAATAGAGTACTACTGAGTCTTCTTCCCTGCTGAAGCTGCTTCCCACTTGAGCAGAGACAGTGGTATAGTGTTAACATCACTGGGTTAGTAATCCAGTAGGCCCAAGCTGTTCTAATTAGGACTCTGGTTCAAGTCCAACTCTATTAGCTGATGGAATTTAAACAAAGAAACTATTGTCAATTGTTGTAAAAACCATCGGATCATTTTAGGGAATGAAATCTACTATCCTGACCCAGTCTGGCCCATATGTGACTCCAGACCCACAGCAATGTGGCTGACTCTTAACTGCCCTCTGAAATAGTATCGGAGATAATGGGAACTGCAGATGCTGGAGAATTCCAAGATAATAAAATGTGAGGCTGGATGAACACAGCAGGCCAAGCAGCATCTCAGGAGCACAAAAGCTGACGTTTCGGGCCTAGACCCTTCATCAGAGAGGGGGATGGAGAGAGGGAACTGGAATAAATAGGGAGAGAGGGGGAGGCGGACCGAAGATGGAGAGTAAAGAAGATAGGTGGAGAGAGTATAGGTGGGGAGGTAGGGAGGGGATAGGTCAGTCCAGGGAAGACGGACAGGTCAAGGAGGTGGGATGAGGTGAGTAGGTAGATGGGGGTGCGGCTTGGGGTGGGTGGAAGGGATGGGTGACAGGAAGAACCGGTTAGGGAGGCAGAGACAGGTTGGACTGGTTTTGGGATGCAGTGGGTGGGGGGGAAGAGCTGGGCTGGTTGTGTGGTGCAGTGGGGGGAGGAGACGAACTAGGCTGGTTTAGGGATGCAGTAGGGGAAGGGGAGATTTTGAAACTGGTGAAGTCCACATTGATACCATATGGCTGCAGGGTTCCCAGGCGGAATATGAGTTGCTGTTCCTGCAACCTTCGGGTGGCATCATTGTGGCAGTGCAGGAGGCCCATGATGGACATGTCATCTAGAGAATGGGAGGGGGAGTGGAAATGGTTTGCGACTGGGAGGTGGAGTTGTTTGTTGCGAACTGAGCGGAGGTGTTCTGCAAAGCGGTCCCCAAGCCTCCGCTTGGTTTCCCCAATGTAGAGGAAGCCACACCGGGTACAGTGGATGCAGTATACCACATTGGCAGATGTGCAGGTGAACCTCTGCTTAATGTGGAATGTCATCTTGGGGCCTGGGATAGGGGCGAGGGAGGAGGTGTGGGGACAAGTGTAGCATTTCCTGCGGTTGCAGGGGAAGGTGCCGGGTGTGGTGGGGTTGGAGGGCAGTGTGGAGCGAACAAGGGAGTCACGGAGAGAGTGGTCTCTCCAGAAAGCAGACAGGGGAGGGGATGGAAAAATGTCTTGGGTGGTGGGGTCGGATTGTAAATGGCGGAAGTGTCGGAGGATGATGCGTTGTATCTGGACATTTTTCCATCCCCTCCCCTGTCTGCTTTCCGGAGAGACCACTTTCTCCGTGACTCCCTTGTTCGCTCCACACTGTCCTCCAACACCACCACACCCGGCACCTTCCCCTGCAACCGCAGGAAATGCTACACTTGTCCCCACACCTCCTCCCTCGCCCCTATCCCAGGCCCCAAGATGACATTCCACATTAAGCAGAGGTTCACCTGCACATCTGCCAATGTGGTATACTGCATCCACTGTACCCGGTGTGGCTTCCTCTACATTGGGGAAACCAAGCGGAGGCTTGGGGACCGCTTTGCAGAACACCTCCGCTCAGTTCGCAACAAACAACTCCACCTCCCAGTCGCAAACCATTTCCACTCCCCCTCCCATTCTCTAGATGACATGTCCATCATGGGCCTCCTGCACTGCCACAATGATGCCACCCGAAGGTTGCTGGAACAGCAACTCATATTCCGCCTGGGAACCCTGCAGCCATATGGTATCAATGTGGACTTCACCAGTTTCAAAATCTCCCCTTCCCCTACTGCATCCCTAAACCAGCCTAGTTCGTCCCCTCCCCCCACTGCACCACACAACCAGCCCAGTTCTTCCCCCCCACCCACTGCATCCCAAAACCAGTCCAACCTGTCTCTGCCTCCCTAACCGGTTCTTCCTCTCACCCATCCCTTCCTCCCACCCCAAGCCGCACCCCCATCTACCTACTAACCTCATCCCACCTCCTTGACCTGTCCGTCTTCCCTGGACTGACCTATCCCCTCCCTACCTCCCCACCTATACTCTCTCCGCCTATCTTCTTTACTCTCCATCTTCGGTCCGCCTCCCCCTCTCTCCCTATTTATTCCAGTTCCCTCTCCCCATCCCCCTCTCTGATGAAGGGTCTAGGCCCGAAACGTCAGCTTTTGTGCTCCTGAGATGCTGCTTGGCCTGCTGTGTTCATCCAGCCTCACATTTTATTATCTTGCCCTCTGAAATAGCCCAGTTAGCAATTCAGCTCAAGGGCAATAAAGGTTGGACAACAGATGTTAGCTTTTCTAGTGATGCCACATCCATGAAAGAATAATTTGAAAGAAGATGATCCTTGAATATAAGGAAAACCCCTGGCTTACTTTCTCAACGCCACATTAGCCTTTTCAATGCCTCTTTTTGGGTCTAATCCTAATCTTAGTCTCTGCTGCTTTCTTCCCTTTCATTAGGCCACAGGTTCAAACTACCTCAGGATTCTCCCTGTCCCAGCCTCAAACTCAGATTGTTCTCGAGTTGTTCCCCTGTCTTTCTTCATGTGCTCCCTGAGCCAAACTAGTCCATGAGACCCACCTCAGTCTAAAAAACAACAGTCATTCTTTCAACTGTCTGACCTTGCTGTACTGTAGCTCCATCTTGAAGTAAAATGTATGAGTTGGTTCAGTTGGTGTCATTTGCACAATTTCTTTTTTAAGTTGCAGTACACCCATCTTCCCTTCTTGACTCCTACATTAGCTGCTATTGTTAATAATTCTCATTCCCAGGCTGTGTGTCCCCTTCTCATAATCTGCCATCATCATTCATCTCCCCAAACCAGTAACCCCCAATTTCTCTTTCCCTGCCAACTAGCTGCCCATCTCCAACTTCCTTTTCCTTTCCAAAGACCAGAAGCATGTTTCCGCTTCTTGAATCCATGTCCATCCTGCCCGGAATTCCATGTTTGAATCTCTCTGATTGAGTTAACCCCCCCCCGCCCCCCCCCCCCACCCCCACCCCCCGACCCCCCCACACATAGAGGGCTTCACCAACTTTTGTTAAAGGTACAAATTATATCATGAGTGACTCTGTAAATTTACCGTCCTTACACATCATCCTCCTCCAACACCTCCCCACCAGTGTCCATGAGGATGGGTCTGCTCTTGCTTGCTTATAGGCAGAGCCAGAGAATCATTTGCAATGGCTTCTTCTTCTGTTCCTGCATTGTTATCTCTGGTCTGCTCCAAAGAACTAGTCCTCATCTATATGCTCACCCTTAGCAACAACATCTGAAAGCACAGCTTTAGTTTGCTCATGTGTATTGACCTCAGCTAGCTCTATCTCTTTTTCCTCCACCATCCCTAAATTGTCAGATCACTTCCAAAAACATTTGTTTAAGGAGGAACAGAAATTTCCCACGCCAAAATGTTGGGAAAACTGACCCTGTTTCAGACTTTGCTCTCTCCATTACAATCCCATCACTTTTCTTGATGACTGTCTGAGATTTAGCTAGACTGCCTGTAACCTTGTAGTAACCCCAAAATAATGAACTCTTCTGCTCCATCACTTTCACCGGATATTTCCAAATCTGTAACATTGCCTCACTGCATTCCCATCTTAGCTGACCTGCTGCTGAAACTTTCATTCATTCCTTTATTGCCTCTGGACTTGAGATTTTCCACACATTCCTGGCTGATTCCCACATTCCATCCTCCGACAGCTTGAGGTCATTCAAAATTCTGCTGCTGCATATGCTTACACAAGACCCTGTTCACCCCTCGATGACTGACCTACATCAATTCCCATTTAAGCGATGCCCTGATTTTAACATTCTAAGGAAATTCTTAGAATTTCAAATCCTAGCTCCATGGCCCTACTCTGTCATGTCCCTGTAAACTCCTCCAGTCCCTTAGTCCTTTGAGGTGTCTGTGTTCTTCTAATCCTGCCCTCTTAACCATTCCCACCACCACCCTCCCTGCCCCAAGCTACTCACTTGCCTGATCTGGAAATATAATGCCATTTATTCACTGATTCTGGGTCAAAAAACTCATTTTTTTATCAGCTCGTGGTGTGGGGGCATCATTGGATAAGTCAGTGTTAATTACCCATCCTTGATTTCCCATGAGCTGTCTTCATGAGCTGCTGCAGTCCTTGGTCTAGCAGGTCACCCACGTTACTGTTAGGAAGGGAGTTCATAATGGTGAAGGTGGTGGATGTGGTGCCAGTCAACTGGGCTGCTTTGTCCTGGATGACATTGAGATGTTGAAGCTGCATCCATCCAGGGCAATTGGGCAGTATTCCATAACACTCCTGACTTGTGCCTTGTAGGTGGCAGACAGGCATCGTCTCTAATAGTTCTGTGGGTCTAGTCGTGCCATGTTAGGACAGCTCTCACCACTTTCTCAAGGACAACTAGAGATAGAAAACATTTGCTGACCTATCTATGGGCACAGGCATCATTATGAAAGAGAAAAAAAAGCTCAATTTTCACTCACTTCACCATGGTGGGCCTCACTAAGCTGCCTGGATTCTTTTCTCAGGGGTTCCCTCCTGAGACCTGGCCACCTCTCTTTCCCTCTCCAAGACACACCTTGCTTATCGATTGGTTGTTTGCTGTAAAGCCTCCTTCTGTGGCTACATTGTCAAATTTTGTTTTATCGTTGCTCCTGTTAGGTTGTCATTTAAATTGTCGCATATGGATTTATAAAAAATTGGATTTGATTTAGGAAACATTTGAAGATGAGAAAACGAGAGTCTACTCGGAAGAGCATGGAGTCTTTGTTATGAAATATAAACAAGTTCATAGATTGACTGTTGTCTTTATGTTTCTGAATTATGTCCTTTGCTATATAAACAATATACGATCTAGGACACTGATAACCCTAAAGGAAGTGCAACGTAATTAGTAACCTTTGCTACAACCAACAAACTAGTCGTAGAGTCACACAGCACAGAAAAAGCCTCTTCAGCTATGGTGTCCACATCAATTGAAAAAAGCCAGGTAACTATTCTAACCTGATTTCCCAGCACTTGGCACGTAGACTTATAAACCTTGGCATCACAAGTGCATGTGTAAATACTTCTTATATGTGACGAGCGTTTCTGCCTCTACCCCCCTTACAGGCAGCGAGTTCCAGATTCCCAGCAGCTTCTGGGTGAAAATCTTTTTCCTCCAATCTCCTCTAAACTTTATGGCGCTTCCATTAACCCTATGCCTCCTGATCATTGATCCCTTCATCAAGACCACTTAGATACAAAAGCAGAATTAGACTAATCAGTCCATCAAATATACTCCACCATTCAATCTTCACCACGTTCTTCCAACTTCAAGGGGAAAATATTTCTTCCTGTGCACCCTGTCTGTACCCCTCATCATTTTAGGCATCTCAATCATGCTCCCCCCTCAATGTCCTCTGCTGGATAGAAAACGACCACTGTCTGATCAAGCTCTCTTCAGAACTAAAGTTCCAGCCCAGGCAACATCTTGATAAATCTCTTTGGCACCCGTTCCAGTCTGTCACATTCTTCCTATAGCATGGATTCCAGAAATGCACACAACGTTCTAGCTGTGGCCTAGCCAGTGTTTTAATGCAATTACAGCATGACTTCCCCATTCTTAAACTCTATGTCTCTGCTAATTAAAGTAAGAATGCACTATGCCTTCTTAATCACTTTATCCAACTATCCTGATGCCTTAAAGTGGACATGTACACCAAGGTCCCTCTGATCTTCGATGTTTCCCAGAGTCATATCATTCATCATATATTCCATTGCCTTGTCTGTCCTGCCCAGGAGCGTCACCTCACACTTATCTGGATTGAATTCCATTTCAGTCAGCCCATCTGACTGTCCCGTCTATATCCTCCTTTAATCTAAGGTTATCCTCCTCACTATTTATCATCCCACTAAATCTTTGTATCCTTTGTGAACTTGCTGTTCAGTCCTCCTATGTTCAAGTCTAAATTATTCATATAAACTGCAAACAGTAAGGACCCCAACCCTGTGTTCATTGGGGTTGCTGAGGGGTCAGACTTCCAGTCAGAGGAAGTACCCCTCAGCCATTACCCTCTGCTTCCTGCCACTGTCAGTATTTACCCAGGCAGCCGTTAGTCAAGCTGGAGATTGAAGTTGCTGTATGTAAGGTGGCAACATTGTAATTCGGGTGAGTTTTAGCTTTGTTTAAATTCTTTCACTGGATGTGGGCACTGCTGACTAGAGTGTTTCATGTCCATCCCTAATTGCCCTGGGAGATGCAGACATTGCATCTTTTAGATGGTATACTCTGCTCCAACCGATGCAAGGAGTAAGTGCTTCTGGATGTGGTACCTTTCAAGTGGGTTGCTTTATCCTGGATGGTGTCAAGTGTCTAAGGTGTTGTTGGAGTGTGCCCATGCAGGCATGTGGGGAGCATTCCATCACACTCCTGACTTGTGCCTTGTAGATGATGGACAGGCTTTGGGCAGTCAGGAAGTGAGTTACACATGCAGTATTCCAAACCTGTGACCTGCTCTTGTAGCCACTGTACTTATATGTTACCACAGAATTCCAAGCTTCTGGCATACTTCAAAGCCTGAGTATTCATACAGCTCATCCAACTGCTTTTGTTCAAACCTCCCCTCACTATGGGTAGGGGAGACGTTCAGAAATGCTAGTGCCTTTCAGTGTCAAGGGGAAGATGATTGGATGGGTAGGCGTCAAATTATTTTGCAAACTGTTCTGCACTCCTCTATCTTAATTTGCTTTGTGGAATGTCTCACATGATTTGATTTTCCATTGGGGTACAATATCTTAATTGGTTAAAAGATGGTAAAGGAAAAGTTGCCATACTCCAGGAGGACCAGAGGGCTGCTTTCTCATTAAAGGGAGACTATTGGTGTGGTTTAACCTGAGTATCACCGTGCTTTAGGTGAGGGGAGAGGTTGAGATGGAGAAACCTTCATGGTAAGTTCGCCTGGTGTAGGGATTGAACTTACACTGTTGGCATTACTCTACAAATTGAACATGGTCACGGTGACTCATAAGTCGAGACTTCAGAACGTAAAACAAGATTGCCAAATGAACAGGAAGCAGTTTGAACAAGTTTTTGTGAAAAGGCAGCAAGCATAACTACCAGATAACAAAGTGTGGAGCTGGATGAACACAGCAGGCCAAGTAGCATCTTAGGAACACAAAAGCTGACGTTTCGGGCCTAGACCCTTCATCAGAAAAGGAGGATGGGGAGAGGGTGCTGAAATAAATAGGGAGAAAGGTGGAGGCGGATCAAAGATGGATAGGGGAGAAGATAGGTGGAGAGGAGACAGACAAGTTAAAAAGGTGCCATCTACAATCCGACCCCACCACCCAAGACATTTTTCCATCCCCACCCTTGTCTGCCTTCCAGAAAGACCACTCTCTCCACGACTCCCTTGTCCGCTCCACACTGCCCTCCAACCCCACCACACCCGGCACCTTCCCCTGCAACCGCAGGAAATGCTACACTTGCCCCCACACCTCCTCCCTCACCCCCATCCCAGGCCCCAAGATGACTTTCCACATCAAGCAGATGTTCACCTGCACATCTGCCAAAGTGGTATACTGCATTCGCTGTACCCGCTTGGGGACCGCTTTGCAGAACACCTACGCTCGGTTCATAACAAACAACTCCACCTCCCAGTCGCGAACCATTTCCACTCCCCCTCCCATTCTTTAGACGACATGTCCATCAAGGGCCTCCTGCAGTGCCACAATGATGTCACCCGAAGGTGGCAGGAACAGCAATTCATATTCTGCTTGGGAACCCTGCAGCCCAATGGTATCAATGTGGATTTCACACACATCAAAATCTCCTCTCCCCCCACTGCATCCCAAAACCAGCCCAGCTCATCTCCGCCTCCCTAACCTGTTCTTCCACTTACCTATCCCCTCCTCCCACCTCAAGCCACACCTCTATTCCCTCCCTACTAACCTCATCCCGCTCCCTTGACCTGTCCATCCTCCCCAGACTGACCTATCCCCTCCCTACCTCCCCACCTATACTCTCCTCTACAGGCTCCATCCCCGCCCCTTTAACTTGTCTGTCTCCTCTCCACCTATCTTCTCCTCTGTCCATCTTTGATCTGCCTCCCCATCTCTCCCTATTTATTTCCGAACCCTCTCCCCATCCCCTTTTCTGATGAAGGGTCGAGGCCCGAAACGTCAGCTTTTGTGGTCTTAAGATGCTGCTTGGCCTGCTGTGTTCATCCAGCCTCACATTTTATTATCTCAGATTCTCCAGCATCTGCAGTTCCCATTATCTCTGAAGAATAATTACCAGTGTGGCATCAGAGTAGAATGATGATGCAAACATGTGTGTTTTCAAAATATCACAAATCACCATTGAAGGTGATGGGACATCTTTTCCCCTCAAAATTCATCATTTTTGAAAGTTTTATCCCCTTAGTTAAATTATTCGAAAAGTTAATATACATTGTCAGTTCCACTTCTTCTATGGAAACTCCCTTTTATTCAAAAGGCCTGGGCATGCACTCAGAAACATGAAGGTAATCCAGACTGCTCACTAATCAGTTTCAAATAAATAGGAACTCCTTACAGGTGAAAGTACAAATTCAAAGGCAAACATTTTTAACAGTTTAACCTCACTCATTTGAATAGTTCCTTTGTGTTTTGGCAATCTTGCATTTAATCTTTGGATCTCAGCAGTCAACTCATAATGCAGGGGCTGACTGGGTGTAGAATGGTGGGTACATGTTGATCACAGTTACAGAAGGAGGAGGAGAAGATAAGAAGGATGTTGCTGCAAACTATTGGCTTCCCTTTGATATTTCAGAGGTTTTACGTTGAATCAGTGGTAAAGGGCTTCCTTTATTGATGTGAGGATGCTGCTATTGTATTCGACTGGAGCTTGAAAGGATTCCAAAAAGATTTACAATGATGTTGCCAGGGTTGGAGTGTTCGAGTTAAGTTTGAGGCTATTTTCCCTGGAGCTCTGGAGGCTGAAGGGTGACCTTATAGGGGTTTATGAAATCATGAGGGGCATGGATAAGGTGAATAGACAAGGTCTGTTTTCTTGGGGTGTTGGAGTCCAATACTAGAGGGCATGGGTTTAAGGAGAGAGGGGAAAGATTTAAAAGGGACCTGAGGGGCATCTTTTTTACGCAGAGAATGGTGCGTGTCTAGAATGAGCTGCCAGAGGAAGTGGTGGAGACTGGTACAATTACATTTAAAAGGCATCTAGATGGGTATGGGAAATGGAAGGGTTTAGAGGGATATTGGCCAAATGCTGGTAGATTTGTCTAGATCAGTTGAGGGTATCTGGTTGGCATGGATGATGTACTATTATAACTCTATGATTCAAAGTGGATAAGATTCCCTGATGCCAAAGAGGACAGCAGCTGCATTACTTTGGCTGCTTGTCAAACAGGTTATCTTTATGGATTCACTAGGCTGATATGTTCAGTCTATTCATCTCAATCTTAAAGGCTGAAGTGATTTTTTTTTGCTCTTCCTCTCCCACCCCAAGGTCAGCCTGAGCTGATTTTGCAGCTGCCGGCTTGTTAATTGGCTCAAGTCCTATCTTTAGGAAAGTTCTTCTTCTGCGAGCTGCCAGCCAATTCGACAGTGGAAATTCCCTCGACTCAACAGCACCCCTGGGAGTGCAAGCCTCTAGGAGAATTGCAGGCAGTCCACACAATGACAAGCATTGCTGCAGCAGGATTGGACAAACAATTGGGCTCTTCACCCGAGGCCAGCCTGGCAGGACTGGCAAGGGGTGGTTGAAGGACCAGGATTGGGGTAGGATGAGATCCCTCCATAGGAAACAGGGAGAATCTAGAACCAGCTGCCCTGCTTACAAATAAGGGGCCACCCATTTAAGACAGAGATAAGGAGAATGTTTTCCTCTGTCACAGAGGATCGTGATCTTTTGGAACACTCTTCCTTCCATGTATGTGTAAGGGGCCTAACATATATTAGATGGTCATTTTAGACTTCCTTTTTTCCGGTTTGCTTAATGTTATCTTTGTATTTTCCTCTCAGCGCGTCCAACATAAGAGATGCACAGAAGGACAATTGCTGCTGTGACGTTTCTAATGAATACATAAAGACTATTATTTTCTGTTTGTGTTTTTTCACATCATTTAAAATTTACACCTTTTCCCTTATTCTTCAATCCACAGTGTGGAAACAGGGCCTTTGACCCAAGCCCACAACAACCCTCAAAGCATCCCACCCAGACCCTGATGAAGGGAATAGATAAGGTGGGGGCAGGGAGGTTGTTTCCGCTAGCAGGTGAAACTAGGACTAGAGGGCATCGCCTCAAAATAAAGGGAAGCAGATGTCGGACTGAGGTCAGGAGGAACTTCTTCACCCAAAGGTTTGTGAATCTGTGAAATTCCCTGCCCAGTGAAGCGGTCGAAGCTGCCTCGCTGAATGTTTTTAAGGCAAGGCTCGATAAATTTTTGAACAGTAAAGGAATTAAGGGTTGTGGTGAGCCGAGTCTCAGAAAGATCAGCCATGATCTTATTAAATGGCAGGGCAGGCTTGAAGAGCCAGATAGCCTACTCCTGCTCCTAGTTCTTATTCCCCCAATCTACTCATCCCTGAACACTACAGGCAGTTTAGCATGGCCAGTCCACCTATTCTGCACATCTTTGGAGTGTGGGAGGAAACCAGAGCACCTGGAGGAAACTTATGCAGATACAGGGGAGAATGTGCAAACTCCACACAGTCACCCAAGAGTGGAACGGAACCTGGGTTCCTGGTTAAGTGAGGCAGCAGTACTAATCACTGAGCCACTAGGCCTGTCATTTCCTGTCATTTCAAATAATTTGGAATAGGAGGCAGCAATAGGAGATCAATCCACATCCTTGAGCCTAGTCGGTCTTGAAAGAATACTGATTGGAGGAATTGTTCATTCATAGTTAATTCCAAACTGTTCAAGTTACCAATTTTACCCAACGGTGTGCTTAATTAGAATTGCACTAGATTTCCAAACTATCTTTCGAAGGATGAAGTGAGAAAATCTTCCAGCAGCTGTGTCTCAGTGAGTGACATTCTTATCCATGGCTTCAGGATTGACGTCAGAGATTTCAGCACCAGAATCGAAACTGGCACTGACGTGTAGTACTGAAGGGATGCTGCTTTATTGGCGGCGTCGTTACTTGGGTGAGATATTAAAACAGTGCCTTGAATGCTCCCCCAGGTGTATGTGAAAACTCCCAGTGGCTAAATTGCCTGTGTCCATGACTTGTCCCTCAATCAGTATCTCTTAAAAACAGACTAGTGATGAATGCCACTTTGCCATTTGCAGGAACTTGCTGCCTTCTTCTCTACTTTCCAACAGCGTCTCCACTTTATCAACTGTAAAGCTCTTTGCAATGTTGTGACAGGTGCTATATAAATGCAAGCCTTTCTTTCAGTGCATTGATAAGTGTGGGCAGTGACTGCAAAAGGATTTTTTTTTTGACTACGTCCCATGTGACACTGTGGGATTCTTTCCTGGACTCAGAACGATAATGAAAGCTGAGTGCACTAACGCATTAGGAAGCAGTAAATTTATCATGTGTACGAATGCTGTCAATTTTAAATCGTCTCAGCCCATCCAACTACATTGTTTGGGATTAACATCACTCTCCTCATTTTCCTCAGTGATTTTATCATTGTTGCTGGATAACAAACTGTCTTTCTTGACTCCTACAGTTCAGACTTGTTGGAATTGATGCTTAGAACTGTTATTTAATCTTTGGATCCGAACCCAGTACTTTGCACCTGCAAGGTATGGTTTCAGCTGATGTTATTTAGACAATGGCAGAGAGCTCTGTCGTGCACTGTTAGAAGACCTGTTTCATTACAGACTGCAGTGACGCATTCAAAGACAGGCCTTCGTCAAAATGCAGACAGCATCACAGTCAGTACACCAAACATCAGGCACGCGCCATGTGAGACAGCACTGCAGAGACCCCTGCTGATAGCTGAGGATTAAGAAATGGCCTCCTCATCAAAGCTTTCAGCAAGGGAAGGAGAATTATCAGTAAGTGTCACAGGAGAGAACAAAAACTAAAGCTAAAGGTAAACAAATGGAAAATTAATCCCTCGTCATTACCGCTGCTCCCAAAAGTCTGTAAAGCCTCCCACCAAAGGTGCCGTGTGCTCTGTTTTACAGCGACTTGGCTCACTTCTGCTTCACCTGACTGTGCCTTGCAACCTGAGGGCTTCTCAATCATCTAGATATACTGCACAGAATCAGGGTTCCACCCCCGATCAACACCTCAGGGTAGTCAGATGTGAAGGCGCTGGTGTGTTACCACTCTCCAGACCTAGAACATCTAACAGTGAAGTGCTATCCCTACTACTTGCTGTGGGAGTTTAGTTTTGCTATCTTGACAGCAGTTTACATCCCACCGCATGCGGCAGTGGACAGCCCACTTGGTGAAATATACACCATTAAAAAATAGACCGGAGACAGAATGCCCTAAGGCCTTGTGCATTGTAGCCGGTGACTTTAACCAGGCCAACCTCAAGAGTGTGCTACCAAGACACCACTAGCTCATCTCCTGCCCCACCAGAGCGTCAAACACCCTTGACCATTGCTACACAACCATGAAAGACACCTACCGCTCCATTCCCCCACCCCTATTTTAGTAAATCAGACCTTCTCCTGACTTACTGCAGAAGCTGAAGTGTGAGGATGTGGTACAGAAAGTCAGACAGTGCCTGTCTGACGTAACAGACGAGCTCCCGTGGGACCACTTGGAGTCAGTGGGCTGATTTATCTTCAAGAACTGAGCGGGCAACCTAAATGGGTTTGCCACTGCTGTCACAGACTTCATCAGTAAAGGGCTGCGTGCAAGCAAAGTTAACCCGAGTGTTCCCCGACCAGAAACCACGGATGAACTGGAAGATCTACTCCCTATTGGAGTCCATGTCTAAGGCATACAAGTCAGGTGACCCTCACCTACACAAGACACCAAGGTACAATCTTCACAAACCAATCGGGGATGCCAAGAGAAATACCAGACTGAACTGACATGAACATTTTGACTGTGGCAAGGCTTACACGATGTAACGTGCTACAAGGCAAAGTCAAGTAGAATCACTGACAACAATGCAGCCCTCCCTCATGAGCTCAATGCATTCTTTATCACTGTTTAACAAAAGGTCAGTGAAATGTTGTCCCCTGCTCCAACAGACTTGCATGCACCTGTACCCATGGTCACCATCGCAGATGTCAGATTGGTTGTCTTGAAAGCGAGCCTACGGAAAGTGACTAGCCAGGGAAGAGTCCCCGGCCGTGCACTCAGATCCTGCGTGAACCTCCTGGCAGGAGTATTTTCAGAGATATTTAACGTCTCCTTACTTCACTGTGATGCTCCCACCTGCTTCAAGAAGGCCACTTTCACCCCAGCGCCAAAGAAAAATCAGGCAATATGCCTTAATGACTACTGCCCGGTGGCTCTGATGTCCCTCGGTATGATGTGCTTTGAGAGGTTAGTAATTGCACACAACTCCAACCTCCCAGATTGCCTTGATCCATGATAATTCTCAGTAGGTCTGTGGCAGGTGCCACCTCCTTGGCCCTATGCTTATTTCCAGAACATCTGGATAACAATGACACCTACATCAGACTCCTATTTATTGACTTTAGCTCTGTCTTCAATACCATAATTCCAACCAAACTCATCTCCAAACTCCGAGATCTAGACTTTGCTGCCCCCTCTGCAACTGGACCCTTGACTTCCTGACCTGCAGATTGCAATCAATAAGGTTTATTAATCAATAAACACCTCCTCCGTGATAATAGTCAACACTGGTATCCTGCAAGTATGTTCATTTACAAATTTGCCAGTGACATCACCGTAATAGGTCGGATCTCAAACAATGATGAGACGAGTACAGGAACGAGAGAGCTTAATGGTGTGGTGTAAAGATGACAATCTCTCCCTCAATGTAGACACAATGAAGGATCTGGTCATTGATTTCAGGAAGTGGAGTGGAGGACACGTCCCTGTCGTTATCAATGGTGCTAAGATGGAAATGGCCGAGAGCTTCAAGTTCTGGGTGAAAATGAACAACAATCTGTCCTGGTCTATCCACATCAATACTACAATCAAGAGAGCTCAACAATGCCTCTGCTTCCTGAGAAGGCTAAGGAAATTCAGCATGTCTACAAGGACTCTTGCCAATTATTATAGATGCACCATGGAAAGCATCCGATCCAGATGCTTCGGAGCTTGGTTTGGCAACTGCTCTGCCCAAGACTAGAAGAAATTACGAAGAGTAGTGAACACTGGCCAGTCCATCACAAAAATCAGCCTTCCTTCCATTGACTCCGTCTGTACTTCCCAGTGCCTCTGGAAAGCAGCCAACATAATCAAAGACCCCTCCCACCCCAGTTATACTTTTACCTTTGGGCAGAAGATACAAAAGTTCGAAAACATGACCCAAGAGATTCAACAGCCGCTTCTTCCCCAATGTTGTCAGACTTATGAGTGGACCTCTCAAATATTAGAGCCGATCCTTCTCTGCACCTTCTCTATACCTCGTCTGTAGCTGTAAGACTGGATTCTGCATTCTGTTTTGCTCCCCTAATGTACTTATGCAAGGTATGAATTAGTTGGAAAGCACGCAGCAGTATATTTTTCACTGTACCTCAGTCCATGTGCCAATAATAACTCAAATAAATCCTCAAACAAGAGAATGGAAGTGCGCTGGTTGTATATACTCCAGGTGTACAGGAACAAAATTCCATGACTATGTAAGGTTTATAGTATTACCAGACCATAGGGCTGCTCTGTCATTAGAGAGAATTGAGTGGTGGTGGTTTAATCCAAGGGTCACTATGCTTCAGGAGAGGGAAAAGGTTGAAGACGAGAGTTTCTTCACAGTAACCTCAGCCAGCGTGGAAATTGAATCCATACCTCTGGCATCCCTTCACATTGTGTTAGTGTATAGATAATCGTAATCCCTCTGAAATGAAATCCACAGTTAAATACTTGACATCTAGCTTCACCCCCACTTTTTTAATGTTTAATTTGATTTTTTATTGTCACATTGACCAGGATACAGTGAAAAGTGTTGTACTGTGTGCTAACCAGATAAATCGTACTGTATATAGTTACATCAGGGTAATAGAGCAGATCGTAAACTGTAAGAGAAATAGTGTGTGGACAGGAGGGAATGCTTGTCTCAGACTATGCCTGTTTTAGTTCAGGACTTCATTGCTGTGTGTATTCATGTTAATAGTTTGCCACATGAGCAATACGTGCTGCACCTTTTAATGAGATCACTTAATAAAGCTTTTGACCACAAAACATCCAATCATTTCATGAGCTCAGGAGGCTTAGGTCACTTTCCAACCAAATAAGTTATGGTCACTATTATAATCTAGAAAGTACAGCAGCCAATTAGTACACAGTAGGCTGTCTTCCAAAACAGAAATGTGAAAATGACCAGATAATTTGAATTGAATTGAATTGAATTAGCTTCATCTTCACATGTACCCACATGAGCGCAGCAAAAAGTTTAAGTGGAAAGTTTACAAGTCGACACTTACGGCACCATCTGGGATACCAAGGTACCTAGGTACAGAATCTTAGGTATAAAGCAATAAAATAAGGAAAGTAGAATTTAAGAAGTTAAATATTATAGTCCTTCCAACTAAAAAGTGGAAAAACTGTGAACAGTTCAACACCACAGCCTGTAAGTGCCTGGCCATGCTGGACTGACACTCCTCACAAGGGCTTGACCTCATCCCTGCTGCTGCACCGGGCTGCCTGTTCCCCCTCTCCCCGTCACTCCCCACTCTCAGTGTCACCCCTGCCCCAAGCTGCCTCCTCTCCAAGCCCCCCTCCCTGCCCCTAACCCAGCTGCCTGCTGCCCCTCCCCCTCCCCCGCCTCAGGCTGCCTGCTCGCCCTCCCCCTCACCCCTTGCCTCAGGCTGCTTGCTCACCCCCTCTCCCCCACCTCAGGCTGCCTGCTCGCCTTCCCCCTCACCCCTGCCTCAGGCTGTCTGCTCACCCTCACCCTCATCCCTTGCCTCAGGCTGCCTGCTCACCCCCTCTCCCCCAACTCAGGCTGCCTGCTCGCCCTCTCCCTAACGCCTGCCTCAGGCTGCCTGCTCGACCTCCCCCTAACCCCTGCCTCAGGCTGCCTGCTTGCCCTCCCCCTCACCCCTTGCCTCAGGCTGCCTGCTCCCCCACCCCCTCCCCCCCCAACCCCACCGCCTCAGGCTGCCCGCTCACCCCCTCCCTCCTGCCTCAGGCCGCCTGCTCACCCCCTCCCTCCTGACTCAGGCTGCCTGCTCGCCCTCCCCCCCTCACTGCGTCAGGCTGCCTGCTCCCCCCACTCCACCCGCCTCAGGCTGCCCGCTCACCCCCTCCCTCCTGCCTCAGGCCGCCTGCTCACCCCCTCCCTCCTGCCTCAGGCTGCCTGCTCCTGCTCTCACTGCCAGCAATGTTGCCTTCTTTCACCGTCACCACCTAAAAAAAGATAAAAGATGAAGATGAAAATGAAAGAGAAATGAAAGATGAAAGAAAGGAATGGTGAAAGAAGGATACGGCTGGCCTGGTGCTGTCTAATGCAGGTCATTGAAGAATAAGTAATGGCCAGGGCTTGTGGAGAATTTTCCTGCTTTGATTTGAAGTAGCTCCTTGATCATTTACATCCCCCTGAGGGAGCAGTTCAGACCTCAGTTAAATATCTGAATTTGACTGGTGCGTCTGTAAAAGAGTTCAGTTAAAGGTTCATAGTCAAGTTTCTGAAGTGTGTCTGAAATCGCCTCTCACTTAGCTCAGAGACAAAAGGCATTGAATGACAGTTTTAATTACTCACTGATTTTATTTCCATGGTGAAGCTCATAACTAGGGTTGTACATAGGGCCATTAACTGTGTAGTTGGGTGGGGGTGGGCTGCAAAGGATGGTTCTGTCGGAGAGGAGTTTTAAAATCAGAAAGAAACAAGAAAGCAGAGGTGCAGGGTAGTGAAGTAGTGGAAGGAAGGACAGCAACCATAAACAGAAGAGTGCAGCAGAAATTAGAACCAGAATGAGGAATATTGGTAAAAAGTCAAAGCTTAAGGGGTTATTTTACCTGAGATGAAAGCACAAATAGAAATAAATGAAATGTCTTGCTCGCTATTAGGGAGACATGGTTGCAGGGTGACAAAGAATGAGAATTCAATATTCAAGCGTGTTTGGTAAAATCAAGCAAACGGGAGGTGAGGTAGCTTTGTTCGTAAACAATGGTATCAGTGCGGTGGGGATATAAGTGCAATGGATCATGATGTGGAATCAGTTTAGATGGAAATACGGGATAGTAAGGAAAATAAGTCATGAGTGGCATCTACAGGCCCCTGAAAAGTCGCTTCGTTGTAGAGCAAGGTATAATTCAGGACATAATAAGGATGAACGAGTAGGGCCGTACAATTGTCAAGGGTAAATTTAATCTGCATATTGACTGGATACATAAAATCGACGAAGGCAACATGGAAAACACATTCGTAGAGTGCATCAGGGATTGCTTCTTAGAGCAGGGTAATGCACAATGTGTTTGCATTCCTGTTTATAGCTTCACTGGGTTGACACATCATTCCTAAACATGAAATTTCAACCTGGTGAAGCTACCAAAAAGCACTAATTGCTCACCAAACAGCATAAGCAAGAAGAGGTAGACAGAGCCAAGTGATTCCACAACCAATAGATCAGATCTGCAGTTCTGCCATGCCCAGTCATGAATGGTAGTGGCCAATTAAATAACTCACCGGAGAAGGATGCTCCACAAAACTCCATACTCAATGATGGAAGAGCCCAGCACATCGTTGCAAAAGTTAAGGCTGAAGCATTTGTAGCGATCTTCAGCCAGAAGTTCGAGTGGATGATCCATCTCAGTCTCCCCCCCGTAATCCCCAGGATTACAGATATGAGTCTTCAGCCAATTCAATTCACTCCATGTAATATCAAGAAACATTTGGAGATGCTAGATATTGCAAAGGCTGTGGGCCATGACAACATTCTGGCAATAGTACTGAAGACTAGTGCTCCATAACTGCTGCTCCCCTAGCCAACCGTTCCAGTCCAGTTATAACATTGGCATCTACAGACAATGTGGAAAATTGGCTAGATATGTCCTGTATACACAAATCAAGACAAATCTACATAGCCAGTTACTGCCCCGTCAGTCTACTCTTTATCATCAGTAACATAAAACAGTACAGCACAGGAACAGGCCCTTCAACCCACCATGTCCGTGCTGACCATGATGTCATTCTAAACTAATCCTATTTGCCTGCTCGTGGTCTGTATCTCTCTATTCTCTGCTTGTTCATGCTTCTGTCTGAATGTCTCTTAAATGCTACTGACGTATATACTTCTACCAACCTCCCCCAGCAGCACTTTCCAGTCATGTACCACCCTCTACATAAAAAATGTTCCTCTGACATTTCATTTAAACATTCCCCCTCTCATCTTAAAACTATTTCCCCCTGGTATTTGACATTCCCACCCTGGGAAAAAGACTCTGACTCTCCACCCTATCCAGTGTTCTGGACCCTCACCTGTGCCTAAAGTGGACAGAAAGATTTCTGTTAAGGCCCCAGCTCTTTTCTCCCTCACCTCGCTCAGTATCCTGGGATAGATCCCATCAGGCCCTGGGGATTTATATACATTAGTGTTTCTCAAGACCTCCAACATCTCCTTTTTAATATTAACATACCCTAGAATACCAGCATACCCCTTTCTAGCCTTATCATCATCTATTTCCATCCCCTTGGTGAATACTGGTGCAAAATTCTCATTAAGGACCACATGCTCTTCCTCTGGCTCCACATATAAATTCCCTCCTCTCTCCTTGACTGTCCCTTTCCCTAGCTAACCATTTGCTCCTAATAGATGTATAAAATACCTTAGGATTCTCCTTAATCCGACTTGCCAAGGTCATTTCTTGGTCCCTTCTACTCTACTAAATTTTTGTTTAAGTTCTTTACTGCTTTTCTTATTATCTGATTGCCTGATTTCAGTTTCTCACCCTTACAATTTCTGTTTTCTTTTTATTAAAGCTTCAATATGTCTTGTCACCCACGGTTCCCAAATCTTGCCATCTTTTTCTTTCATCCTCACAGGAACCTGCTGGCCCTGAACTCTGATCAACTGGCTTTTAAAAGTCTCTCACGTGTCAGATGTGATTTACCCTCAGTGTAATTTCTCCATTCCTGCCTAATGCTGTTGTTACCAGCCTTCCCTCAATTCAGTACTTTCAACTGAGGAATAGCCTTATCCTTTTCCATAACTATTTTAAAACTTAAAGAATTATGATCACTGTTCAAAACGCACCCCATTGAAGCTTCGATTACCTGGCCAGATTCATTCCCCAATACAAGTTATAGTATGGTCCCTTCCTAGCTGGACTATATACATATCCAAAAAGCCCTTCTGAATGCACTTAACAAATTCTGCTCAGTCTAACATGATGGAAGATGTCATTAACAGTGCTATCAAGCAACATTTGCTCAGAAATAACCTGCTCATTGATGCTCACTTTAGGTTCTGCTTCTGACCTTATTATGGCATTGGTGTCAATATAGACAAAAGCGCTCAGGTAAGAGTGACAGCACTTAACATCAAGGCTGCATGCGACGAAGTATAGCATTTACGGGCCCTAGCAAAACTGGAATCAGGAGAATCAACGGGAAAACTCTCCATTGTTTGGAGTCATGCCTGAAAAATAGGAAAATGTTTGTGGTTGTTGGAGGTCAGTCATCTCAGCTCCAGGACATTTCAGGATGGTGTCCTGGGCCCAACCATCTTTAGCTGCTTCATCACTGACCTTCCTTCCATCATAAAGTCAGAAGCAGGAATGTACTCTGATGATTCAACAATGTTTAGCTCCATTCATGACTCTTCAGGTATTGAAGCAGTCCATGTTCAAATGCAACAAGATCTGGACAATATCCAGGATTGGGCTGAAAAGTGGTAAATAATACTTGTGCTGCGTAAATGCCGGAGATGACCATCTCAAATAGTAGAGAATCTGGCAATCGCACTACATTCAATTGCATTTCCGTCACTGAATCCCCCTCCATCAACATCTTGAGGATTACCATTGACCAGAAGCTGAACTGGACTAGCCATATAAATACAACAGCTACAACAGCAGGTCAGAGGCTAGGAGTCCTGCAGTAATTAACATAGAAACACAGATAATAAGAGTAGGAGTGGACCATTCAGCCCATTGAACCTGATCAATGTGATCATTGATGATTATCCACCTCTGTGCACTGTTCCTGTTTTCTCCCCGTACCGGTTGATCACTTTAGCTTTAAGAACTATATGTAATTCACCTCCTGACTCCTCAAAGCCTGTCCACCATCCACAAGACACAAGTAAAGAAAATGATGGAATACTCCCCACTTGCTTGGATGAATGCAGTTCCAACAGCCCTCATGAAGCTTGTCATCCTCCAGAACAAAGCAGCCTACTTGATTGGCACCATATCCACAAATGTCCACTCATTCTAGTCTCCGATGCTCAGTAACAGCAGTGTGTACTATCTATAAGATGTACTGCAGAAATACATGAAGGCTCCTCAGACAGCATCTTCCAAACACATGACCACTTCCATCTAGAAGGACAACGGCAGCAGATACATGGCAACACCACCACCAGCAAGTTCTCCTCCAAGCGGCTCACTCGCCTGAATTATTTTGTTCATTCAGGGAATGTGGGCTTCTCTGGCTAGGCAGACATACTTGGGATTATATCACTGTTCCATCACTATTGCTGAGTCAAAATCCTTAAATTCTCTCCCTAACTGCATTGTACCTACAGCTCATGGACTGTGGTTGTTCAAGAAGGCAGCTCACCACCACATTGTCAAGGAGTGGGCAATAATACTGGCACAGCCCGTAAAGCCTACATCCCATTATTGTACCTTTTAAATAAACTACCTGGGAACAGGCTATTATAGATCCAATAATGCATAAGAGGTAGGATTAATAAGATAAATCATACTTAAAGGTGTAGCTATCTATGTTTGGTTGAATTTCAAATTCAATTTGAGGGAGAGAAACTCGGGTTTCAAACCAGTGTCCTCAACTTAAATAAGAACAATTGCAGAGGAATGGTGAGTTGTCCAGAACAAGCTGGGAAAGTAGATGAAGGGGAATGTTGGTTTTGAGCTGGGAAAGACATTTTGAACAGCTATTCCACAACACTGAACAACAGTCCTTCTCCCAGAGTATACTGAATATCTGGAAATCATTGCCCCAGAGAGCTGTAGAGGCCAGGTCACTGAAAGAGGAGGTTTAAAGAGGAGATGGATAAATTTTTGAAATATCAAGGAGCTGAGGTTTGAGGCCAGGGCAGATCAACAGTGATGTAGATTGGTGGGACAGGTGTGAGGGGCTGAATGGCCTATTCCTGCTCCTATTTCATATGTTCTTACATTTCTAACTTGTTTTTACACTTTTCAGGTAAACCCACAGCAATTGAACACAAGCTGTAGCCACCACTATGACAAAAGGAATCATTGCTGCAATGAATGTCAAGCAGGTGAACATTTTTCTACCATTGCCTGTAGGGTTTCTGTCTGTAGATGCTGTTGTAGTTGGAGCATTTTCATAATATTCCCACCTTGTGTTCATGATGAAAGAACAGTTTCCACTACTCCTTCCAGGACATTCCTCTTGTAGCTCTGGCAGGAGTACAGTGTAAGTGCTGGAAACTAATCAGGGACACAGATTTGAAACCAAGTGGATAATGTCCAAGTACCCATGGAACAGCCTAGCCTCTCCAGAACCCTTCAGCCAGCCTAACCCCTTAATCTTCAACAATAATTTGAACCTTACAGATCTGCTCAATTCAAGAATTTGAAGCACTGAATCTGTCAGTGAGACTTGACCAGTGTCTGCAGCTATCATCACCAGGGAGGTCAGCTTAGAGCCACCTCAACTTCAAACGGTAGCATCCAGACTCCCTCATCAATGGCCCATTACCTCATCTAAATGCCGAGCAGATAGCAGAGCTCCTCGCGAGTGGTATCAGAACTGACCCCAAGTTATACCAGTGCTTTGATACCCGCTGCCAAAGCCTGATACAAGCTGTATCTTATCCAGTACAGGTTTCGTAAATTTCAGTTCTCGAGCGTCATCAACAGCGGGTGGTCTATCTGCAACATAGTCCTGGTAATCAGTGAGCCATGGACAAACAGGTTCATGTTCTCAAATGTGGCCTCCAGGTTACACCTTCCGTCAGCTATTCTGACAAGTTTTGGAAATTTCCCCATCTCATCTCTCAGAGGCAACTATTTTCATTGTGGAAGAAGAGCCTATTCTCGTACCTGATATGGTGCCAATCATCTCAACGTTCTAGACGTCCATGTCAATTGTCTAGCAAGAAACTTATTATCGACTAGGAAATGCCGATCCACATATCAAGGGTTTTAGCAAAGAGATTTGCTCATCTTGAGGATGACTTAAGAATTGCAGCGAGAGGTTGGTTTAAATTACAGCCCTATTTTGTTCCCCTCCCTTTCTGTTAGTTAGTCCTGCATAAGGCTGCCAATGGTAGTCTGATCTTTATCCCAAAAAACACTGCCTCAGACCTATTCAAAATAACACTTGCCTAAAGTACCCCTCCCACTGGGTTGATCCATTTTCTGAATGCCAAAGCCTTTCCTTGTGCATTACTAACACATTTTGAGATTTGCATCATGTTTCCAAATGCTTCTGTTCAGTCTGGGAATGAAGCTGGACTGAGAACTAATGAGATTATGCCTTGGTTATGCATGTGGTGAGACCACATCTCGAATGCACTGTACAGTTTTGGTCCCCTTATTTGTGGAAGGATGTAAATATATTGGTGGCAGTTGAGATGAGGTTTACTAGCTTGGTACCTGGAATGAGTGAGTTGTCTTACAGGGGGTAGATTGAACAGATGGACTTCTTAACACAGGAGTTTTCAGAGTGACGGAATAGAATTGTATACAATCCGGATTGGGCTTGATAATGTGGACATGGAAAGCATACAAACATACATACATGGGAAATTGGAATAGAGGTAGACCATATAGATGCTCCGACATTCGATAATATCATGGCTGATTTGTTTGTATTTTGAATTTCACATAGTCATGCCAAATGAGAATCTATTCACCAGAACCTTAAAAATATGCAATGAATCTGCCTTCACTACCTACTGGGGCAAAGCGCTCCCAAGTCCTACAATCTTCTGATAGAGAAAAAAAATCCTCCTTATCTTTGTCCTGAAAGATGAGCCCTAATGTTAACACGACTACTAGTTCTTGACTAATGCATAAAGGAAAACATCGTCTCCACATCCACCTTGTCAAGACCATTCCAGATCTTACAAACTTCACTCAAATCACCCTGATTCTTCTTAACTCTGGTGAAAACAAATCCTGCCTGTCCAACCTTACCACATGAGAAACTTATTCCCGGTATCAATCTAACCAACTCACTCTGAGCCATCCTTCCTTAAGCAATGAGACCCAAACTGCACACCATATTTGAGCTGTGGTCGCACAAGTGCCCAGTGAGCTGAAATATAACATCCTTACTTTAATGTTCAGTGCCTCTCATTCCATTAACCATTCTTAGTTACATGCCATAACTGTAAACTAGCATTTTGTGACTCATGCACTAGAATACCTAGAAACCTCTGCAACAGACAATTCCACAGTTGTTCTTGATTTAAGCAATATTCTACCTTTATATTCTTCCTGCCAAAGTAAGTAAAGGCACATTTTCCCACATTCTACTCCATCTGCCAGATTTTTGCCTACTCACCACACCTGTCCCTATCCATTTCCAACTCCCTTATGTCTTCTTCACAATGAGCTTTTTCTACCTTTCCTGGTGTTAACTGTGAACTTAGCCATTAGTCCTTCACTCCCCTCATCAGTGTCACATGGGAATTGTAAAATATTGAGGCCCAATGCACTGTTCTGAAGAAGAGTCTACCAGACTTAAAATGTTAACTCCTCTTCTCTCTCCATAGATGCTTCCAAATCTGCTGAATTTCTCCAGAATTCTGTGTTTTATTTGATATTTCTTTTTGTATACTTTGTTTCACGTTGTGGATACAGTTATAGAGCCATACAGCAAGGAAACAGACCCAACGTGTCCATTCCAATCAGGTTCCTAAAATAAACTCATCCCATCTGCTTCATTTGGCCTTTCCTATTCATGTACCTGTTTAAATATCTCTTAAATATTATAACAGTACCTGCATCTGCCATTTCCTCTGGCAGCTCGTTCCCATATGAACCACCCTTTGCATGAAGGATCCTGTAGACCACTCCCCTGTAGATTTCTTTCGCCTCCTATTCTTCATCATTATCCAAACAGATTCTACATCCTGATTCCTGAACCAAGGTGAAGTCTAATTATTACATAACTGCCATCCTTGCTTAACACTGCTATCTCTCCACCTTTACCTTGCTTCCTGTTCTTCTTGAATGACACTGACTCACTGCACACTCCTCCCAGTTTGCAGCATAGCAATACTGACTCACTGCACACTCTTCCCAGTCTGCTTCATGCTGATACTGATCAGTGTTTCATGCTCCTGAGATGCTGCTTGGCCTGCTGTGTTCATCCAGCTTCACACTTTATTATCTTGGATTCTCCAACATCTGCAGTTCCCATTATCTCTGATACAAGCTCCTCCCAGTCTGCTTCACAGCGACACTAACCCAACGTACACTTCTCCCAGTCTGTTTCATACTGATACTGATCCATTGCACACACCTCCCAGATGACAAAGTGTGGAGCTGGATGAACACAGCAGGCCAAGCAGCATCTCAGGAGCACAAAAGCTGACGTTTCGGGCCTAGACCCTTCATCAGAGAGGGAGATGGGAAGAGAGTTCTGGAATAAACAGGGAGAGATGGGGAGGCGGACCGAAGATGGAGAGAAAAGAAGATAGGTGGAGAGGAGAGTATAGGTGGGGAGGTAGGGAGAGGATAGGTACAAGAGGGTTGCAATGGGAGAGAGATTCCCTGAGGTTGGTCCGGAGGGAGGAGGGTAACTTCTTCAGGTTAGGCATCCCTGGAAGAGGCTTCGCAGTGAGGTTAAAATTATGATCAGAGATAATGGGAACTGCAGATGATGAGGAATCCAAGATAATAAAGTGTGTAGCAAAGTGTGTTATCTTGCATTCTCCAGCATCTGTAGTTCCCATTATCTCTGCACACATCTCCCACTCTGCTTCATGCTGATACTGACCCACTGCATACTCTTCCCAGTCTGCTTCTCAGCAATACTGACTCACTGCACACTCCTCCCAGTCTGCATCACATTGATACTGACCCAATGTACACATCTCCCAGTCTGTTTCACTATAATATTGATTTGATGCACACTTATTCGGTTGTGCAACTTTGGCAAAGGTATCAAAGGTGATGAACGATGGATGGGAATGTGAAATTCGAAACACAACCGGAAGAGCCACAAACCTATTGAATGGTAGAGCAGACCCAAAATGCCAAGTTGTCTGCTTCTGCTCCTACATTGTATGTTCATATGTGGCTCATCCCTGAAATTCATCACAGCTTCTCAGCCTACTCCAGTTTGCCTCTTGTTTTTCATTCATCAACCAACCTCCTATGTGTGTTGCTACATTTCCTCCCAAAGTGTAACAAATTCAAGAGTGTTCTCCAGGCCAATCAACAAAGACAACCAGTCACTTACTGCAGTCTGCAGTGGAAAATCTTCGTGGTGCAACCCAAATTTTTAAACGAACAAGTGGAACAAAGGTTCTAGCTGATGGGCAAGTCACTTAGTTTCATGTGCACATTATGGGCCCACCAAAAGCTTCTAAACACATGACAATCGCTTACAGAATGTGTGTTCCTCATCAAGTGGGAGAGGTGTTTGGTTTGGATGAATCACTGGGAAAACAATCCAGTTCAATAAGTTAAGATTTTGATGGTTCTTTGTAATTGTACGATCTGTCTGCGAGTGTCTGACATGGTCCAAACAAGTGCTCCTTTGCCCCTCCAGCATACATGAAATTCCCAGTTGGGGGCACAGCTTAACAAAGTGCTCTGATGTAGATAGCACACAAGTCTCTCTTTTTTCCTCATTCACGGGATGAGGGTTTCATGGGCTGGGTCAGCATTTACTGTGCAGAAGGCAGCCAAGAGTCAACCACATTGCTGTGGGTGTGGAGTCACATGTAGGCCAGACCAGGTAAGGATGGCAGATTCCTTCCCAAAAGCACTTTCGTGAACCAGATGGGGTTTTCAATAATTGGTAATAGTCATCATTAAACTCTTAATGGTATTGAATTCAATTTCCACCACCTGCCACCACCTGGTGGGATTCAGACCCAGGTCCCCAGAACATTAGCTGGGTCCCTGGATTAATAGTCCAGTGATAATACCACTCAGCCATCACCTCCCCGATAGAAAAGTCCCTGAATATTTTAATTGCTACCAGTGAAGTGCGTGAGTGCCAGATGACACATTCTGATAGTAACCCTGTGTCTTTTCTTTTAGGCTTCTTTGTCGCCAGTCCATGTACAGAAGAGAGATCTGTGAACTGTCAACCATGCGGGGAAGGTGAATACCTGGACCACAGTAATTCTCAAACAGAATGTTTAAAACAGATCGAGTGTGATAAAAGTTAGTATCCCTTGATCAAACACTATGATTGATACAGCCAAACCAGAAGTAGTTAAGAATTCGACAGGTTTGAAAATAATCAGCCGTCAATCATTACTTCTTTGGAGATACATAGGAACCGACGCAGAACTGAGGAGACGGAGTGAATGTGTACAAATGTATTCAAATGTCACACGCGGTATATCCCTGAACTTGAGATCATCCCAAACTCAGCTTCATATTTCACACTCAGGGCATGGGACAGACATTAGGACCCAGAGGGAACGCTGTGCTCGGGTCTGGGATGAGGCGGCACCGCTCAAGCTGGGGGTGGGGTCACTGTTCTTGCAGTGGTTGTTTTGTCAAATAAAAGATGCAGGCTCTTCAATCCAGTTTCTAGACCAATGGTTTTTAGTGCACAAGGTAATCAGGGCAGAACCTTCCCAGGTTCTGAACAATGTGGGCTATGGCAAGAGACTTGGGACAGTTGCCTCAGAAGTCCAGTTAACCCTTTCTCAAATCAGGAGCAACAAGTCACATTTTCCAACTGAGCTGTGGACTCCATCCAGTGAGCAGCAATAGGCCCATTAACGGGAATTATAACGGGGTCTATTGCTCATTGTCTCCCTCAATATTACTGCATTAAAATGTAGGCTCTCAATCTAGCCTCACCACACCAACATCTTCGATCCACTAGCTACACACTTCCACAGTTTAATGCCACTGTTTAGAGCACAGCAACACCTGGCATTGCAAGGCAGCTGCAAAGGAAACTGTGTGCTCAGGGACAGGACTGTACCTGACTGCATCTCACTGTTCCTGCTGAATCAGTGCTCACTCACTGAGCATGCTCCTAGCTGCTCGCAGCATCCCTCCCTCACCGTTTTGCACTTTGCCCCCTCAGCCTGAGCTAAAGGCACAGCCTACTCCTGCCCTGCTGTGTCTTTTTGGGCAGACAGGCAGCTTGTCGTGGGTTGTTAGCAGTCATTAGTCAAACAGGGTGGATTTGACTGTATGGCACCATGAGATATCAAGGTCAGACTGGCACTGTGTGCCAGCAATGTCCTTGGCAAATACACGACATGTATTTCAACCAGATGGCCAAGCCTCAAACTGTTAGGTCAAGAGCAGCTTCAGTTCAGGGTCTTGGGCACAGCAATTATGCCATGATTCTCTCCCCATAGGAGGTGAGGAACTGAATGCCAGGTACTCTTTGCCTCTTCCTGTTCCACTGTGGGCTGTTTTCTCCTAGTGTGAGAGAAAGGGAGAGTTTGAGTGAGATGAAAGCGGGCGGCACAGCTGTTAGTGCTGGAGCAGGTGGTGAGATTTCCTGAGTGAGTGAGTGAGTAGGCAGTGCAGATGGCCAGCAGTGTTTGTGGAGTCAGGAACTAGAAGTGTAGGAGTCAGTGAAGGATGATGCTTCATGCAACACTGACAGCAGTAGAGCACGAACCATATTAGGAGGTGTCCCAGATAAACTTAGTGAGAGTTGGTAGCAGTGAGAAGCTGGTGGTACTTATCCTGGCAGAGTGGGGAAGGTCATTGGCCTTCATCCTGCACTGTTGGTCATTCTTCTAGAGGGCTGGGATCACACTGATAATGGAGCAAGCTGGCAGGCTCTGGTGGTGTGAACTCCGCTGCTGGTCCTGAAGGAAGAGAACATCTCACCTCCGCACCAGAGCCTCCCAATTCCTGTCCGCAAAGCAAAGTGCCAATTTCCCCCTTGTCTGCTAGGTCCAGAGCAAATGTCATTACCACACAGGGCAGCTCTAAACTGATTGCACTGCCCATGAAGGTCTTTTAAAGATGGCAGTGGTGCCGTGGATCCAGGCAGTGACAAGATCTTCTGTTTGTGATGAGTGAGAGAATCAGGTAGACAAGAAGAGCCCCATGACATCATGGTAGGCACTGAAGGAGACAAGTCTGTGATTACAGCATGAGAAAGCTTGCTAATCCTCAGGAAGCAGAGCCCTCCATCAAACTCCATGAAGGTGAAACTTTGCCAAAATATGGTAAGATGCAGCCCAATGAAAATGGTTTAAGAGAAGAAATAATGGAGAAGTAAGACATCCCTCTTAAAATGCTGCCAAGTATCACAATGTTGTTCTGTCCGGAAGCTTGGCATGTAGAACGGAAGGTGCAGTTTTTAGGAATATTGAAAACAGTAAGCCATTCAACCCTTTGAGCCTGCTCCACCATTCAATATGATCATGGCTGATCATTCAACTGAGTCCCCGTTCCCCTTTTCTACCTATATCCTTTGATCGCTTTAGCCGTAAGATCTATGTCTAAGTCGTTCTTGAAATTATTCAACGTTTTGGCCTCAACTCACTCTTTAGGTAAAGAAATTTCTCCATATCCGAAGTCCTAAATTCCCTATCCTGTTTCCTTAGACTGTGGACCCTGGTTCTGGACTCACCAATCACTGGAAATATCCTTCTAAAAAAATTCTTCTCCACACTGCAAATTTAATTTGATTCAACTCGGAGTTTCTGCCCAAGGCTTTGGCAGTAATATCTTGGTGATAAGAAGCTTAAATTTTCCATGAAAACTCTCAATTTAAAAACAAAATCTCTTGAAAATTGAGTGAATTCTTATAATCTGCAGCAGTATTAATGCATTGAAAATTTCATATTCTTCAAACAAATGCATTCTTGATTCTGATGCTTACTCACTGGATGGGGTGGATGACAGGGGAATATTTAAGTGCCACATGGACAGGTGGGTTTAGGTAAGAGGGTAAATTAGAAGATGCAGAAGTCTCTAATCTGACCAGTTTACATCGGACGCGACATTTATGATTTTAAAGAGTGCCAAGGTTGATTGACCAATCCATTTTCGGGATGCGATTACCATTTGTCACAAATTTACGAGGGAATTCCAGCCAGATGTTATCATTTATCACTGAAATGTAACAATACAGCATTTTTTTTTCATAATATTTTCATGGGATCTGGGTCAGCATTTATTGCCCATCCCTTATCGTTCTTGATCTGAGTCACTCATGAGACTATTGCTAAAGGTAGTTCAGTGTCAACACATTGTTTGGAGTCACATGCAAGTCAGATCACGTGAGGATGACAGATTTCTCTCCCTAAAGGACATTAGTGATCTTGATGGGTTTTTATGACAATTGATAGTTTTGTCACAACTATGGTCAATATGAGCTTTATATTGCAAACTTTTATTAGTTGAATTTAAACTCTACCACTTCAAACCATGTCCCCAGGCTCCCCCTGGATTAATTGTCACTCCAGGTTCCTAGTCCAGTGACATAACCAGAACAGCCCCATTTCTCCCTGCATATTATCGGTTGCGAGTGGTCATTAGTTATGATCGAGTCTGAAACTGTCTTTTTCCTTTCTAGTGAAAGGATTTGAAATTCTGCATAAAGGAGATTCAGTGACTGCTACGCAGTGTATATGTAAAGCCAGTTTCCACTGCTCCCAGGATTGTGAATACTGCCTCAGAGATAGTCAGTGCTTCCCCGGCTTTGAAGTGGAGAAGAAAGGTGAGCAAGTGTTATATTGGAACGCTGTGGATTTGAGGCAAACATTAAATTTCACAAAAATTTTGTAAACCTACAGTTTTTATATAAATTGAAAGTGGAAGCAGTTTATTTTAGGAGTTGGGTTTTTCTTTTACAGATGAATGTTCTGGTGCAAACGTTCCAGTACATTCGTGTTTCATCACATAATCAGCTCATAAACCTGGCCAATTTTTCTGACATGGTACCAAGAAGATGAGAGATTACAAGCTGGCTGGAAAATAGATTCATAATTAGAAAGTCCATTGCGTATTCATCTCAGCATGTCTTTGGAGGATCTCGGAAGGATATAATATAATAGTAATGAGTTCTGGGCAGATTTCAGATCAAGCTTAACCTCCAGCTGGTAACATAGGCACTGTACAATTAATAGATAAAGATTGAAGTCACCATATTATTAGTAGATCACAGGACTGCTCTCTCATTAGAGAGAGGCAATGGTGATGGTTTAACCTCAGGTGATGGGAGAGGTTGAGAAGGCCAGCCCTTCGTGGTAATCTCAGCTGGTTGTGGGAATTGTACCCATATTGAAGGTGTCACTGCATCACAAACCATCCATCCAGCCAACTGAACTAACTAAGCCCCAGGATATAATTAATAGTAACCAAATAATAACAAAAGTAGATAATAAAATGTGAGGCTGGATGAACACAGCAGGCCAAGCAGCATCTCAGGAGCACAAAAGCTGACGTTTCGGGCCTAGACCCTTCATCAGAGAGGGGGATGGGGAGAGGGAACTGGAATAAATAGGGAGAGAGGGGGAGGCGGACCGAAGATGGAGAGTAAAGAAGATAGGTGGAGAGAGTGTAGGTGGGGAGGTAGGGAGGGGATAGGTCAGTCCAGGGAAGACGGACAGGTCAAGGAGGTGGGATGAGGTTAGTAGGTAGCTGGGGGTGCAGCTTGGGGTGGGAGGAAGGGATGGGTGAGAGGAAGAACCGGTTAGGGAGGCAGAGACAGGCTGGACTGGTTTTGGGATGCAGTGGGTGGGGGGGAAGAGCTGGGCTGGTTGTGTGGTGCAGTGGGGGGAGGGGGCGAACTGGGCTGGTTTAGGGATGCAGTAGGGGAAGGGGAGATTTTGAAACTGGTGAAGTCCACATTGATACCATATGGCTGCAGGGTTCCCAGGCGGAATATGAGTTGCTGTTCCAGCAACCTTCGGGTGGCATCATTGTGGCAGTGCAGGAGGCCCATGATGGACATGTCATCTAGAGAATGGGAGGGGGAGTGGAAATGGTTTGCGACTGGGAGGTGCAGTTGTTTGTTGCGAACTGAGCGGAGGTGTTCTGCAAAGCGGTCCCCAAGCCTCCGCTTGGTTTCCCCAATGTAGAGGAAGCCGCACCGGGTACAGTGGATGCAGTATACCACATTGGCAGATGTGCAGGTGAACCTCTGCTTAATGTGGAATGTCATCTTGGGGCCTGGGATGGGGGTGAGGGAGGAGGTGTGGGGACAAGTGTAGCAATTCCTGCGGTTGCAGGGGAAGGTGCCGGGTGTGGTGGTGTTGGAGGGCAGTGTGGAGCGAACAAGGGAGTCACGGAGAGAGTGGTCTCTCTGGAAAGCTGACAGGGGAGGGGATGGAAAAATGTCTTGGGTGGTGGGGTCGGATTGTAAATGGTGGAAGTGTCGGAGGATAATGCGTTGTATCCGGAGGTTGGTAGGGTAGTGTGTGAGAACGAGGGGGATCCTCTTGGGGCGGTTGTGGCGGGGGCGGGGTGTGAGGGATGTGTTGCGGGAAATACGGGAGACGCGGTCAAGGGATGTTTTCTCAATGTGTTAAACAGATTTTATGACCGATCAAACTATCAGCCCCTTTCTCTCATATATGTTGCTCGCAATGTCTAATCACCAGAACTCTTAAATTGGAAAAGTAGTAGGCACAAGCTTTTGTACAGAGATAACAAGGTGTGGAGCTGATGAAGGGTCTAGGCCTGAAATGTCAGCTTTCCTGCTCCTCTGATGCTGCTTGGCCTGCTGTGTTCATCCAGCTCCACACCTTGTTATCTCGGATTCTCCAGCATCTGCAGTTCCTATTATCTCTGATACAAGTGTTTGTACATCTCATCCTCTCTGATCTCTGGTAATAAATAGCATTGCCCCTACTTACATGACCCAATTGAACTTTCTGACTGATGTGGACCTGTACACAGACTGAGAAATTTCCTGATCATGCAATCTAAAACCTCTAATTAACTGGGACAATACTATTTCCCAGATTAATTTCTTTCCTGGCCAGTGGGCTTCAATTGCAACTTAGCATTTTGGAATTTGAAATACATCAGGAGACTATTTCATCCATTGAGAAATTGTAAATTTGGGAAATCTAACAGCTGCTTGATTTGAGATAATGGGAACTGCAGATGCTGGAGAATTCCAAGATAATAAAATGTGAGGCTGGATGAACACAGCAGGCCAAGCAGCATCTCAGGAGCACAAAAGCTGACGTTTCGGGCCTAGACCCTTCATCAGAGAGCCTTGATTTGTTGCTTTTAGACCACATCAATTGACAATTTGCAGCATTTTGACTGGCCTTCATATGGAAATGAAACACATTACAATCTGGTAATTCCTTTGAATTGCGGAGAAACAAAGAAGTGCATTGATCTCATTAAGGATGTAAGAATTTAGCTACTCAGCCTGATCGCCTATTCAGTGAAATCGTTGCTACTCTGTAACCCCACTTCAAATTTGTTCCTTATCCCTTAATAAATTTGGTTCATAAAGATCTCTAAGTAATGGTGGTACTTCTTTTTCATGGAATATGAGTATCATTGGCAAGACCAGCGTTTGTTACTTATCCCTCATTAATGTGCTGTCTATTGTCATCTGCAGATGAGAGTGCTAAATTTCTCCTGCCCTTTGCTAATTTCTTAACTTCACTTCTGAAAGGTCTGGTCATAATTTATTGTGTCTTCCCTAACTAGCAGAGGTAATTTCTCACAGTCCTCCATATCTATTCCACATCAGAGTACATCAATATTTGCATGAACAATTTAAAATAAGGCAATTTTCAATTCACAAAGCTATACATGGATAAAATAAATTATTGCTAACTTGTAGCTTGCACATCCCCAACCCTGATATTTTGAAGGTTGAGTATAACTAAACTGCGTTGTCAATTTGAATTTTTCTTCCTGATTCCCACCCCAGTGACCCTGACATGAAGTCGAATAAGGTACTTCCATTAAATGAATGTTAAAGTCAGCAATTCGCCAAGGAACAAGCAGAGTGCAGTGGACCTAAGAATGCTTTGAATCCACCCCTTGTTATCTGGGATGAAAAACAAAACCATTGATTTTGATTAAGACGTGATTGTACAAGATGCATTTTAATTGTACAATTTTACCGTGAATGACAATGGTTTTCTGTAATTTAATGCTGTAGATATTATCCTTTCAGAAGCGATGAATAGTATCCACCCAATAAACTAGAAATTACTGTTGACAATAACAGAGGATCAACACCTAATACAATTCAACTAACATTTCTCTGCACAGTACTTTATTACTGGGGCTGTTAATCTTTAAAAGAATTGCATTGTCGTCTGCGAAATTTGAGGCAAAAATCCTGTCACTCACAAAATGCAAATTGGTCACATGTTATTATCTGACTTTAATGGTAAGTTTAATGTAATTAAGAATGGGGAGTTGACCAAGATGTAGTGTGATTGTGTAAAAGAATCAATCACAAGTTGGCATCCAGTTTCACAGCTCTTTTACTGAAGGATTGTGAACGATTTTGTACCTGAGGGAGAATTATAATGGCAAGGAACAATAGAGGCTCATTACATTGATCCTTGGGATGAGAGGGTTGTCCAGTGAGGAAACCAAACAGCTCCCATTCGTGGATGGGGTGGTAGAACTCAGGGCCAAGAGGGAATTTCTGACCAAAGTATGCAGAAAGGCCACATACACAGAACATGTCCTAAATTTCAACAATATACACCCCAACACCTGCAAGCAGAGTTATGTAAAAACGCTGTTCGAACGAGCCACAATACACTGCATCAACCCAAAACTACACCAAACTGAAGAAGAATAGCTTCACCAAATATTTAGGGACAACGGATACCTGACCAGCTGGGTTCGTCAATGTCTGTCACACAAACAACAAAAAGATACAGTACGCCCTGATGCACTTGTCACAGTACTGTACATCAAATGGCCACTAGGCATCAGAGTAACACACAAAGCTACATCAACCCTATTTCAACTGCTAACAAGAACCAAAGACCCCTTACCCACTACGGACAGAACCAATATAGTATACAAGATTCTATGCAAAGACTGCAACAAACATTACATTGGACAGACAGAAAGGAAACTGGCCATGAGAATACATGAACACCAACTAGCAACAAAAGGACACGAACAATACTTACTCTTCTCCATGCACCCAGACAAGGAGAGCCATCAGTTCCATGCGGACAATGTCAGGATCCTGGGACAGGCCAAACAGAGACAAGCATGGGAATTTCCAGAGGCCTGGTTCTCCACCAAGAAGGCCATCAATTAACGCATAGAATTGGACCCTATATACGCACTACTGTAAAGAAAAACTGGAAATGAGGTAACCAACTCCTACTGACCCCAGAGTTAAATAATAAACAGGAAAATACAACAACATTTCATTGGAGGCTGCACTGATGATGTTACTTCCCCAGCAGGATAATGAAATGTCTACAAACTAACAAACCAACCTCAGAGCTGTATATTCTCTGGAGTTTAGAAGAATGCGAGGTGATCTTTATGAAGCATTAGATTTTGAAAGGAATGGACAGGATAGATTTGAAGATGCTGTTTCCTTGGCTAGACGGTCTAGAACTAGGACGTGACTAGGAGGGAGGTCTAGACATGAAGAATTGACTTTTTCAGAGTAAGGTGAGGAGAAATTTTATCTCTGAGGATTGGAATTTTCCACCCCAGACAGCTGTGAACGTTCAGTTACAAGAGTCAAGGCTGAGGTCGATAGATTTTCATTTATGAAGGGAATTGAGGGACGTGGTGATTGGATGGTAAAACCATGATTGAATTAGAACATAGAACATAGAATATAGAACAGTACAGCACAGAACAGAACAGTCCCTTCAGCCCACAATGTTGTGCCGACCATTGATCCTCATGTATGCACCCTCAAATTTCTGTGACCATATGCATGTCCAGCAGTCTCTTAAATGACCCCAATGACCTTGCTTCCACAACTGCTGGCAACAAATTCCATGCTCTCACAACTCTCTGTGTAAAGAACCCGCCTCTGACATTCCCTCTATACTTTCCACCAACCAGCTTAAAACTATGACCCCTCGTGCTAGCCATTTCTGCCCTGGGAAATAGTCTCTGGCTATCAACTCTATCTATGCCTCTCATTATCTTGTATACCTCAATTAGGTCCTCTCTCCTCCTCCTTTTCTCCAATGAAAAGAGACCAAGCTCAGTCAACCTCTCTTCATAAGATAAGCCCTCCAGTCCAGGCAGCATCCTGGTAAACGTCCTCTGAACCCTCTCCAAAGCATCCACATCTTTCCTATAATACGGCAACCAGAACTGGACACAGTATTCCAAGTGCGGTCTAACCAAAGCTTTATAGAGCTGCAACAAGATCTCACGACTCTTAAACTCAATCCCCCTGTTAATGAAAGCCAAAACACCATATGCTTTCTTAACAACCCTGTCCACTTGGGTGGCCATTTTAAGGGATCTATGTATCTGCACACCAAGATCCCTCTGTTCCTCCACACTGCCAAGAATCCTATCCTTAATCCTGTACTCAGCTTTCAAATTCGACCTTCCAAAATGCATCACCTCACATTTATCCAGGTTGAACTCCATCTGCCACCTCTCAGCCCATCTCTGCATCCTGTCAATGTCCCGCTGCAGCCTACAACAGCCCTCTATACTGTCAACGACACCTCCGACCTTTGTGTCATCTGCAAACTTGCTGACCCATCCTTCAATCCCCTCATCCAAGTCATTAATAAAAATTACAAACAGTAGAGGCCCAAGGACGGAGCCCTGTGGAACCCCACTCACCACTGACTTCCAGGCAGAATATTTTCCTTCTACTACCACTCGCTGTCTTCTGTTGGCCAGCCAATTCTGTATCCAAGCAGCTAAGTTCCCCTGTATCCCATTCCTCCTGACCTTCTGAATGAGCCTACCATGGGGAACCTTCTCAAATGCCTTACTGAAGTCCATATACACCACATCCACAGCTCGACCCTCATCAACTTTTCTAGTCACATCCTCAAAAAACTCGATAAGGTTTGTGAGGCATGACCTACCCCTCACAAAGCCGTGTTGACTGTATTTGATCAAGCCATGCTCCTCCAGATGGTCATAAATCCTATCCCTCATAATTCTTTCTAACACCTTGCAGACGACAGACGTGAGACTTACTGGTCTGTAATTGCCGGGGATTTCCCTATTTCCTTTCTTGAAGAGAGGAATTACATTTGCCTCTCTCCAGTCCTCAGGTACGACTCCAGTGGAGAGAGAGGATGCAAAGATCTTCGCGAGTGGCGAAGCAATTGCATTTCTCGCTTCCCAAAGCAGCCGAGGACAAATCTGGTCCGGGCCTGGCGACTTGTCAATCTTAATGTTTGACAAAATTTTCAGCACATCAGCTTCCTCTATCTCTATCCATTCCAGCATGCACACCTGCTCTTCAAAGTTTTCATTCACTACAAAGTTCGCTTCTTTCGTAAAGACAGAAGCAAAAAACTCATTTAGGGCTTCCCCTGCCTCCTCAGACTCCACACACAAGTTCCCTATGCTATCCCTGATCGGCCCTACTCTTTCTTTGACCATTCTCTTATTCCTCACATAAGTGTAAAATGCCTTTATGTTTTCCCTGATTCCTTCTGCCAAGCCTTTCTCGTGACCCCTCCTGGCTCTCCTCAGACCTTTTTTGAGCTCCTTCCTTGAGGGGCAGAGCAGGCTGAAAGGGCCAAATGACCTCCTCCTACTCCTTATTCTTGTTGACATTGAACTTATTTCCAAATCGGAAAGCATATTAACTGAATGCTGATTCATTATTACCTGTTTGACAATATAGACAACATTAAGGTCTACCCTCAAATACCTTAGGCTTAATGTGCTCCGCTATTTTTCCGTTTGCTGCACTTTCAATTACTAGGGGTCATGAGTTCAAACTGAGAGGAGGAAAGTTTAAGGGAGATATGTCTGGAAAGTTCTTTACGCTGAGGGTGGTGCCAGCGGAGATGGTAGAGGTGGGCACGATAGCGTCATTTAAGATTTATCTAGACAGATACATGAATGGGCAGGGAGCAGAGGGATACAGATCCTTGGAAAATGGGTGACAGGTTTGGATAGAGGAACTGGATCAGTGCAGGTTTGGAGGGCCGAAGGGCGTGTTCCTGTGCTGTAATTTTCTTTGTTCTTTTCGAACATTTGAGCAGTATGGGACATTGCAGCGGCTCAGTTTGCACTGCTGCCTCTCAACGTCAAGGATCTGAGGTCAATTCCACCCTCGGGCAACTGTCTGTGTGGAGTTTGCACATTCTCCCCCTGTCTATCCTCCCACAGTCAGAAGATGTGCAGGTTAGGTGGGTTTGCCATGTTAAATTATCCATAGTATCCAGGGATATGCAGGCTAGGTAGTTTAGCCATGGGGAAGGCATGGTTAAAGGGATAGGGTGGGGGCAGGCAGGGTCTAGGTGGGATGTTGTTTGCAGGATTGATGGACTGAAAGGCCTGCTTCCACACAGGAGGGATTCTACGAATAGAGGCATTCTGAAACTGTCAGCCGTTGGCTCAGTAGGGTTCCTTTGAGTACAGTGGTTACATTACTGATCATGAAACTACCAGCTTGAAATTAAAACCCGTCCGGGTTACTAATATCCTTTAGGGAGGAAATCTTCATCCTAACCCAATCTGACCTGTATGTATCTTGGGGGTTGACTTTTAATTGCCTTCTGAAATTGGCTAGTAAGTGATGGTTGCCTAAGTGTAGCGAATAAGTGACATTTTCTTCATTTTCTTTGCCATTGACATTTTCTTCAAAAACTTTGCATGCATTCCATTTTCTAATCATTATTATGTTTTTTCATAGCAAACCGGATGTCTGATACTAAATGCAGGCCATGTCCTCCGATGTACTTTTCAAATGAGACCTCACTTACCCTGCGGTGTAAATTGAGGACCAAGTAAGTCGACCACTCATGATAAGAATCATAATGTTACAACGTGATAATTTAAGAGTTGAATGGACTTTGTTTTATTGTTCTTTAATATCTGATGCAAAGAATTTTACAGACAGTGAAACAGGCCAGCTGGTCCATGCTGGTATTTAAGTTCCACACTCACCTAGCCCCACTTCATTTTCATCCAACTCCATCGACAAACAACTATGTTGAGAGGTACTTTCATAAAACTTGATTTTGTCATAGTAGCTTCCTCACAGTATCATGGCCACATTCGCTTGTGTTAGACTTGTTTTCACATTATAAAAGGTATTTTTCAAATGACTTGGTACCAGTTTATGAACCTAAATCTTCACAACTTGAGCGAACAACTTTCAAGGAACATTGTGACCTTTGGTTTACTCCACCTCTAGGTAATGGGCTGTCGGACTTCAAATTAATTTTGTCAGCGCAGCACGCAAAACAAATTTGTTTTGGGCCTAAAATAAATGCAGCCAGAAGCCCAAGGTTCAATCAGTAGTCAAGCAGCACTGATTGCAACTTCTTATCCATCCATGAGGTTAAAATAGAACCACCAGCTCAGAGAGTGGTATAGCCCATCTGTTTTGGGCATGTTGAGGGATTGTTTTGGGCAAAACACATTTGAAAAGGTAACATTTCAAGGGCTACAAATTCTGCTTCTTTATACAGTTTTCTCAAAAACGCAAGTGTAAAAGATTATGGAATGCATCATGCTTTTACAGTGTCTAAAAACCATTGACTAGAAGCTTATTGCCCTCACAAAACAGGCCACATTCCACGAAATGTGTTCATTTTCTGGTCATTAAGAAGGTTTTAAAAAATCACAGACGCTGCTAGACCTGCTGAGCTTTTCCAGCAATTTCTGTCTCTGTTTGAAGAATCAAACTGGATCTTTTGCATAAGGCCACGAATGGGCACATTTTGAAAGCTTTGAACTAGCTCAAGGATTACTGCACCCAATATAATTAGCAAACTTTTCCCTATGTTCTGATTTTGTTGTTTCAGTTATTTGAAATCAGGTAATTTATAAATGGCGGACACTTTGATTAAAATGGCTATTTTTCGTGATAAAACCATTTTAACTGAATTGATCAAATGTACCAAATTAATGTTCTTAAGCACATGAACAATTATTTTCTTACATTAGGTTTTGAAATTTTGAAATGCTGCTTGATTGCTTTGCTCCATTACAGATTCTTTGAAATGCAAATATGTCTGAGTGAACACTTGACACATGGTTCTCAAAATTTGTGCACTTTTGAATTCAGCTTGCACCTAGCTGTTGTGTCCAGACCAGAAGCTCTACTCTGCATTGATTCAGCCAACAGAGATAGCAAACAAGCCTGTAACAATATGGGGAACATGCCCTTGTTCTTTCTTCTGTGCCTATTATTATCTGGTCTGCCAGCAATAATCATTCCTGCCACTGCTACATTACACTAAGGCTTTAAGGGTCTTTTATACAAAAGCATGTGTTCTCCCCATGCATGAACAATACAAACCTCCTTCCACAGCCTACTAGGAATTTGTGTCATGTTTGCTCACTTGCTAATGTTCAAATTGGACGGGAGGGACACCACAGGGATGGGGGGCAGTAGTTGATAAGAGTTTGGTAAAATTCAGCGACAATTCTCATGAGATCTCAAGGCCTCCAAAAAACTCAGTACATTTGGCATTTAGCCAATAAAATTATGAAGTACAGCCCTGCATTTCAAAAAATATTTAATTGTCAGTAAATTGTTTCAGACATCCTGAGGGTGTGGAACGTATTTATTGTATTTAACTTTGCTTCTAATATTTTTATTGTATTTTATTTTCTATAGTTGCACAGCCCTTGGGATGGAGGAAAAGGCTCCTGGTAATGCAACTTCTGATGCCTTATGCATTAGTGTTTCAACACGATCCAGTACAGGTATAGTGGCTGTAAAATTTATCAGGCACAATTAAGTACCATTTGGAGTTCTGCAGTATAATATAAATCTTAAGCTTTCAGTAATATCATTTCTGTTTTATCCAATTTCTTTCATGGGATATGGCATTACTGGCAAATATAGACCCTAAGATATAGGAATAGAGTTGGGCCATTTGGCCCATTGAGTCTGCTCTATCATTTGATCATGACTGATGTGTTTCTCAATCCCATCCTCCTTCCTTCTCCCCCTACCAAACAAGAATCTATCTATCTCAGTCTTAGATATTTTATTCTATAAATGGGTGCTAGGTTGTGACTTAACACATTATCCATCTGTTTCTCCACATCTCCCCCACCCACTCCCCTGGTGCAGTTACCTGCTGGCATGTATTCTCACCCTATTTCCTGATCATCTGGTGAGTAGAAGGTAACTCTCCTTTTCCTTCTTCTCATGGATGAGGAAATGCATTTATGGGATCATAGAAGGAAAGAGAAGGGCTGTGGCTTTCAGAGGCCACCTCTTCTCTCCATATCTGTATCTCTGATTGCTCCCAGATTTGGACAATTGGAAGTTAATCCTGGCTTGACAAGTAGCTGGCAAAGAGCTAACCACCTTTCTGCCCTGCCAGGGATGCACACAATTGGGGGAATGGCAAGCTGAGGTCTTTAAGTGACTAGTTAATGACCCTATTTGCTAACAAGTTAAAGAAGATGTATGTGCACCCAGGGTTTAATTGCTGCCCGGGGCTGGGTTTTCTTTCAATTTATTCATTGGAGGTGGGAGTCACAGGCTGAACCAGCATTAAATGCCCAATTCCAATTGTCAAGAGGATAATTAAAAGTCAAGGATAATGAGAACTGCAGATGCTGGAGAATCCAAGATAACAAAGTGTGGGGCTGGCTGAACACAGCAGGCCAAGCAGCATCTCAGGAGCATGAAAGCTGACATTTTGGGCCTGGACTCTTCATCAGAAAGTTAAAAGTCAACCATGTTTCTGTGGGTTTGGACTAGACACGTGTAGATAGACTTGGTAAGGATAGCAGATTTTCTTTCCCTAAACATGGGTTTTGTGCCAGTAGTTAAATGATTGCCATGATTCCAGATTTTTATTGAATTAATTCAAATTTTGACCACCTGCCATGATGGGATTTGAACCTGCATCTTGAGGATATTGAGTTACTGTTGCAGTGACATTCCTACTACACCCCCTCTCCCCCATAGAGCACAAAGGAAGTGAGTTTCTCTCCAGGGTCAATTCATCCAATTATTTACCCTTTGTACCACTGCTGTGCTTCTCCCCAGGGAGGGGAATGCCATGGCTGGTTAATCGTTAGTTCAAGTACTCATATTTTTAGATGCTTAATAATGGAATCAGGAATTGACGGGTTATATTTTGAGAGAAGTTGAATTTTTGTGTGGCTTCACCCAATTGTCTGTAATTAAGAGTCATAGCACAGAAGAGGCCACTCAGTCTGTCATGTCTATACTGACTCTCTGAAGGAAATGCCCAATTTAGTCACCTCTCTTCAGGTTTTTAATTTAGCCTTTCCTGTGTTTTAGATCTCATCAAAATTCTGTGTCAAAAGAATTGTATGCATTTCTTCTCTTCTCCTTGTTCCCTGTCACTCTGTAAAGATATTTGTGGACCAATTCTCTTTTGAACATGTACCTTGAATGTGCTTCCACTGCCCTTTCAAAGAGATTTTCGTTGCAAAATTGGGCTCCCTGACCCTTGTGGTTTTGGCACACAGGCACAGATCAGTCACGATCCAGACCAAACTCCAAATCTGTGAGGGCCCTGTCACATACCAATGTGCACCAGAACAGTACAGGATTGGTGCATCATGGTGTCAAGTCAATGTTTGAGAAGTGCTGAGTTGTTTTAAAATTGGCGACGTCTTTATGATCATGAGAATAATTTGGTAATGTCACAATGATATTGGCAGTCACTTGGTATATGCTGAAGAAAGGATGGAATAATCTGTGCATTTAAAAGATTATATTCATCAAGAACAGTATTAAGTACAATAATGTAAATTAAAGTTTGCAGAACTTTATAGAGCCATGGCTGACATATTGCCGTTGAAAGGGAGACACAGCAAAAGTGGCAAAGAAGAGGAGCTGTTGCTCACGGAGGGAGATGGAGGATGGTCCTCAAAGAGAGGAGTTGAGAATTATCAGATCAGTGGTGATCACATTGAATGATGCAGCAGGCTCAATGGGCTGATCGCAAAATCATATTATTTGCGAACCACCCTGATCAAACAACAACTAAACTGGAAATGCTGTGTTCACTCAGAGTATTAGATTTTCCAGTCCTTCAGGAATTAACCACACCTCTAAGGTTTTGGAGTAGATCTGTAGCTCGGGTTGTGGGTATTGAGGTTAGTTGGCTCGCTGAGCTGGTTTGTTTTGCAGATGTTTCGTTACCGTGCTTGGTAACATTCTCAGTGCAGCCTTTGATGAAGCATCAGTGTGTTTTCCTGCCTGGTTTTTAAACTCTGGGGTCCGTTGCGATGGATTGCCTCACTTCCAGGTTTCCTCCGTAGTGGAATGTATATGGGGTCAAGCTCAATGTATTTATTGATAGCCTGCTTCGTGGAGTGCCTTGCTTCTGGGAATTCTCGTGCTTGTCTCTGCCTAGCCTGTCCCAGGATCTTGGTGTTGTCCCAATCAAAGTCGTGGTTCTCCTTGTCCTTGTGGATTGAGATGAATGAGTATTGGTCATGTCTTTTTGTAGCCAGTTGGTTGTTAGTTTCCTCTCAGTTTCTCTGATGTGGTGTTTCTCACAGTCTCTGCAGGGGATCTTGTAGATGACATTGGTCCTGTCCACGGCGGGGAGTGGATCTTTAGTTCGGGTGAGCAGTTGTCATAGAGTTGACATGGGCTTGTGTGCCACTCTGATGCCCAGTGGTCGTAGCAGTCTTGAGATGAGTTCTGAAGTGTTCCTGATGCAGGGTAGTGTGATGAGTGTGTTGGGGTGTGTAGAATCTTTCTGATGCTGTTCTTGTAGGCATCTCATGACCTAGTTCTTTGGATAGACATTATCCTTGAACACTTGGAAGAGGTATTCCTCCTCCTCTTCACCTAATTCTGTGTTGCTGCAATGTGTTGTTGCCCTTTTAAATAGTGTTCACATGTAGCATCGTTTGTGTGTGCTGGGATGGTTACTATTGCAGTTCAGTACCTGGTCCATGCGTGTGCGGCTTTTCAGTGTACTTTCATTTGCAGTTCCCCATTTGTCTTGCGCTCTACCATCATGTCAAGGAATGGGAGCTGTTGGTTCTTCTCCTGCTCTCTGGTGAATCTTATTCCGGTGAGGGTGTCGTTTATGAGTTTGTGTGTCTTTTCTAATTTGGCCCATTTAAAGATGACAAAGGTGACGTCTACATAGCGTATCCATAGTTTAGGCTGGATTTGCAGAAGGGCAGTCCTTTCCAGTCTTTGCATCACTGCTTCTGCTATGAGTCCGGAGATAGGCGATCCCATGGGTGTCCCGTTGATTTGCTCGTATGTTTGGCTGTTGAAGTGGGTGGTCATGCATAGGTCTGGGAGTTTGAACATGTTGTCCTTCGAGATGGTTTTATGGGGGTCATGTTCTTGTTCAGGTAGTGTTGTCATTGTTTCCCTTGCTAGTGGTATGTGTATTGGTGTGAATAGGGCCATGACATCAAACAATATCATTGTCTCTTCATCCTCTATCCTTGTTGATGGAGTTGAGGAATTCTTGGGCTGAGTGGATAGAATGGGGTGACTTGTTGACTAGGTGCCTGAGTCTTCTTTGTAGTTCTTTGGCTAATCTGTGCGATGGTGTGCCTGTTAGGGAGACTATGGGTCTGAGGGGAACTTCTGGTTTGAGTACTTTCAGGAGGCCATAGGATCAGGGTGTGTTGGTTCCTCTGGGTTTCATTTTTAAGAAGTCTGTTTTGTTGATCTGTCCTGTTTGTTCAAGTCTTTGTAGCATGTAGAGGATTTTGTTTATGTGTTGCAGTGTCAGGTCAGTCTGTACTGGCCGGAATGTGTTCTCGTTGGGGAGCAGTGCTTGTGCCTTGAAGATGTAGTCCCTTTTATTCATTATCACTGTCATGCACCCTTTGTCTGCAGGTAGTATAGTGATGTCCTTGTCCTTCTTTAATCTGTCCAGGGCTTGTTCTTTCCCGTGTGTTGAGGGTGTTGAGCTCACTCCTTCTGGTTAGTGTGGGGACCACTGTCTGTCTTACCATTGATATTGTTGGTCTTGAGTGTGGCTTCCAGTGTAGCTAGGAATTCCGTTTTGTGGCGTCCCTGTAGTTGTAGTTCAGTCCTTGGGTGAGAACGGCTTTTTCCGTGTCTGTCAGTTTCCTGTTGGAAAAGTTTCTTATTCATGTGTCTGTTCTATTCTTGTCATTTTGTGGGTAAGTGTGGTTAGCTTGTCTTGCAGGGTCTGTCTTTTCTTGGCTCTTGTGGTCTGTTGGCTGCTGTTAATGGCTCATTCCATGTCAGTTGTCCAGTCTTGATTGGTAGCTTTCAGGAATAACGTTTTTTGTCGTGTAATTTCTCTGTTGTATTTGCACTGAGGATGTTACCAAGCACAGTAATGAAACGTCTGCAAAGCAACCACTCAGCGAGCCAACCAACCTCAACACCCACAACCCAAGCTACAGATCTACTCCGAAACCTACGGGCGCAACAAGCTCAAATTGGTAAGAAAATGGGAAAACAACGCCAAAGAAGAGAGCGCAACCCATGAACAATTCTACTTCCTACATGGATGCCTCGGGAACCAGGTACTACAATGCAGTGTGAAGTACAAGCCATCCCTTAACAACCCACAAGTCCGTAAAACAGTGGAACAAAACAGCCACAAGATGATAAGGGTAATGATAAATGATGCACAGAACTGACTCCACAAATACAACAGAGAAATTAAACGACAAAAAACATTATTCCAGGAAGCTACCAATCAAGACTGGACAACTGACATGGAATGAGCCATTAACATCAGCCAACAGACCACAAGAGCCAAGACAGACGCTGCAAGACAAGCTAACCTCACTTAGCCACAGAAACAACAAGAACAGACAGACCCATGGTTAAGGAAAATACAGATAACAAGGTGTAGAGCTGCATGAACACAGCAGGCCAAGCAACATCAGAGGAGCAGGAAAACTGATGTTTAAGCCTTCCTGCTCCTTCTGATGCTGCTTGACCTGCTGTGTTCATCCAGCTCTACACTTTTGTTATCTCAGATTCTCCAGCATCTGCAGTTCCTACTATCTCTGAAACAACATGGATATGAAAACTCTCTGACAGGAAACTGACAGACACGGAAAAACCCATTCCCACCCGAGGACTGAACTACAACTAGAGGAACACCAACAAAACGGAATTCCTAGCTACACTGGAGGCCACACTCAAAACCAACAATATCAACGACCGAACACAACAAACCATAAGACAGACAGTAGTCCCCACACTAACCAGAAGGAATGAACTCAACACCCTCAACATATGGGAAAGACAGGCCTTGGATGGATTAAAGAAGGACAAGAACATCACTATACTACCTGCAGACAAAGGGTGCATGACAGTGATAATGAATAAAAGGGACTACATCTTCAAGGCACAAGCACTGCTCCCCAACGAGAACCCATTCCGGCCAGTACAGACTGACCTGACACCGCAACTAGTAAACAAAATCCTCTACATGCTACAAACAGGACATCTGAACAAAACAGACTTCTTAAAAATGAAACCCAGAGGAACCAACACACCCTGATTCTATGGCCTCCCTAAAGTGCACAAGCCTGAAGTCCCCCTCAGAACCACAGTCTCCCTACCAGGCACTCCATTGTACAGATTAGCCAAAGAACTACAAAGAAGACTCGGACACCTAGTCAACAAGTCACCCCATTCTATCCACTCAGCCCAAGAATTCCTCAACTCCATCAACGACATAAAGATAGAGGATGAAGAGACCATGATATTGTTTGATGTCATGGCCCTATTCACATCAATAGACATACCACTTACAAGGGAAACAATGACAATATTACCTGAACAAGAACGTGACCCCCGTGAAACCATCTCGAAGGAGAACATGCTGATAATATTGGACCTATGCCTGACCACCCACTTCAGCTTCAACGGCCAAACATACGAGCAAATCAACGGGACACCCATGGGATCACCTATCTCCGGACTCATAGCAGAAGCAGTGATGCAAAGGCTGGAAACAACCGTCCTTCTGCAAATCCAACCTAAACTGTGGATACGCTACGTGGATGACACCTTTGTCGTCATTAAACGGACAAAATTAGCAGAGACACACAAACTTATAAACAACACCCTCACTGGAATAAGATTCACCAAAGAGGAAGAGAAAAACAAACAGCTCCCGTTCCTAGACGTCATGCTCCAACACGCTCATCACAAGAGTACATGAACACCAGCTGGCTACAAAAAGACACGACCAATATTCCCTCATCTCAAGCCACATGGACAAGGAGAACCATGACTTCGACTGGGACACCACCAAAATCCAGGCAGAGACAAGCACTAGAATTCCTGGAAGCATGGCACTCCTTAAAGCATGCTATTAATAAATGCATTGAACTCGACTCCATATACATTCCTTATGAAGGAAACCTGAAGTGAGGCAATCCATGTCAACGGTCCCAGATTTTAAAGACCCAGTGGGAAAACACACTGGCACCTCATCAGAGGGTGCACTGAGGATGTTACCAAGCATGGTAACGAAACGTCTGCAAAACAAGATACCAGCTCGGCGAGCCATCCAACCTCAACAATTAACAAGCTAATTGCAGCTAAACAATCTTATTCGGCAGGCAGAATAATATCCTCAGCATTATGAAACAGAGTGGCTCAGACCAATGGCACTAGAGGTCTGCTAACATATGCATGCACACATTAAGGTGAAGCGAGATGCATTTGTAGTAAATCTGCCATTAATGGTTCTCAGGAACACAGACTCCAGTTTTGTTGCTTTCTTTTAATTACTAATCTTACAAAACTCATGTCAAAAATAATCAGTGAGTTACAAATGCATTTATGCTATCAATGAATTCTTGTTACCGGTTGCAAATTACAGAACCATAATTTTCATTATTCAACATGGACAAGTATTCTCCATTCAATTACTACCAGTCATTGCTAACCACTTACTTATGCCATCAGCTTTAACAGAGTGTGATTATTTATCCCTGAATATGAAATGAATGGGAGTAAGAGGATGGATTGAATGTTCCATTAGTTGCAGTGTTATGGTGTGCCTACCATGTAGCTAATTTATCCATGGAATCGCAGTGTAGTAGCAGTGTTTGTTTAAGTATAATTTTTAAAATGTTTTCTTTCTTGGAATGTGGGCATCATTTCATAAAGACACATTTGTTGCCCATTCCTAATTGCCCCTGAACTGAATCTTCTGCAGGACCATTTCAGAGGCAGTTAAAAGTCGATCACATTGTTGAGGGCCTGGAGCCACCTTGGCGTGTTTTGACAACAAGCCACTACAACATTACCTATGCCTTCAAATTACTACTCCAGTGACATTACCACTATGCCACCATTTCTATAACAATCTGATTCTGTTTTATCCTTCCATTGTAGATTACTCAATATTGGCCATCATTATGGGCTTTGCATTTGGATGTGGAATAACCATATTGTCTATCTACATCTTAAGATCCCACAGAAAGACTCTGACAACTCTCTCAGGTATTTTGAGACCGTTCAAATGGTTTCATACGTAGTCATAAGTGTTGTTTCAATACAAAGTTTGGATATGTCTTCTGTTGCCTTATTTATGAGACATCGGCGAGAAAGTTCTTCAGAATTGCTGTCTTTGTCCCAGAATCACATTGGCAGAAATCCAGACAGTTCTGAGAAAATTTCTGGCCAATGCATTCTCCACAATGAATGCGTGCACTTTTATATTTGCCAGTGTGGAGGAATGTTTTGTAAGTTTGACTGCCAGGACATTTCCTCAGAGCATATTTCCAATCCACCACTGTAAAGTGATCAGATGTTCAGCAGAAAACGCAAACTCGATCTGCAAGTGCAAAATGGATTTTCACTAAAAGTGATGTGGTACACAGCAGGAGAAGCCTGTTAAAGATGTTATACAAGAAATAAGAATTGCAAGTTGTTTCAGACTGGACTTTTCTGGCCTTGGTTACACAGTTTATCTTTGTCAAGACAGCAAACGTTACAGGCTGCTGGATCATGTTCGATAGCAATCAAAATCAGTGAGCAGTGAAAACAGCCTCTTTATTCAGCATCCACAACAGCAAAGTCCAAGCCAGCAATAGAATCCAAAGGACAGTTTTACAGTAGTCTCTTTTAAACACAGCTTTTACATACATTAAAATGTTAGCACTGTGGTGCCACATAGTTGTATCTATAGCACACAGGTTTGCGTGACATCTGCCCTGGAGAAACAGGTGATAGTTTAAGCACTTGCTAAATGCTGTTACTCCTGATGAGATTAGAATGTCTGTCTGGTCTGAGTTTGCAGAATTTGGAGGTGCTAGTCCTTTCGTCTTTTGAGTTAGTAATGTTATTAGAAATACTAGACCTATATGATCTAAATAAGTGAGAAATTATGCCTGTACTAAATAAAAGTGTAGAGGATATTAAGTGGATCTCCCACAGCTGGCTTATGAGATTTAATTTACTATCACTGGTTTTCACAGTTCCTGCACATTCACTTATGCAGTTTAACGGAATTGCTAGTGATAGCAAGTCTCTTAAAGGGGGTAAAAAGCCTATTTAATATATATATATAAAAATTATAAATCTGTGTGTTAGTACAAGAGGTTCGCCCTAAATAAAAGTTAGAAAATGGAATTACACTGTTATAGAAATTGGCAGTGTATAATGAAATTTCAAAGCGATAAAAGGCAGCAGACTGTAGGGACATGCTGGTGAAGGAAACTGTTTGATGTTCTGCAGCCTATTCGGGTCCCGGGAGATGCTTATGAAGGGCTAATTAATGTTATAATCTTTTCATAGTTTTGAGTGAGTTATGGAGACACGGTGATGGGGGTGGCATTGTTCTGAGTAGGTTACAGTATTAACACTTCTTCAGGGGTACAGTTTGGTACAAAAACAAGTCGAAACACTGCTTGCAGTATGGGGCCAATAGGAATTGAAAAGTGTAAAGAAACAGTAATATGTTGGCAGTTTAGGAAAGGGTGTTTAATTTAGTTTATTTTGTAAGAGTAAAATGTACTGCAAAAATGTGGTTTTATGAATGAATGAATGAAAACGTGGTATAGTAAACACAGAACACTTGTGAGTGAGTTAATAAAGAGAATCATAATACAACATCTCACAAAGCTGCAGTGGCTCATTGGATTTTTTTGCATCAACAGTGATAGTTCTTTGTGTTTATTACCCTGGTGATGATAGGTCACTGGGTTTGTTACCCTGGTGGTGGTAATTTATTGGGTTTATTGCCTCATTAATAGTAATTCATTGTGTGTTTTTGCCTCATTAGTGGTAACTTATTGAGATTGTTTCCCTGTGTAGTAATTTATTGCGCAGCACATTGAGTATTTGCCCCAGTAGCGGTAAGTTATTGGGTTTATTTCCCCATTAATAGTAATTTATTGAGTTTGTTGCTCCAGTAGTGATAATTGACCAGGATAATGGCACCAGGAATAATCTTTGTAAGTGTGGATCAGTTTCCGTTCTGCCTGTACATCATAATATAATGCAACTGATTTATGGGGAAATGAGCATTGATTTTAATTACATCTTCTGCTTTTGATCCTGTATCATAATCTAATATTTGACATGTTATCTTCCATGTAGATTGTGCTCAACAGAGATTGGCTGATGCCTGGTGCAACACTAGAGGGAAACAAGGAAATGAGGTGAGGTGAAGCCAAATAAAACTGCAAAACTGCATAGAACTGAAAAACTGGTCAAAGCTACTGTAAATAAAGTACCTCTCAAATTCCCTCAGTTTATTCAGAAGCGTGTTGCCCTGACATCTTGTAAAGGGAGGGACATGAACTATTACAATGGGTCTCAGTCCAATTTTAAGTTTAGCATAATAATTAAATTTGAAGTTGTAAAACTCATTGGATAAGCTTTCAGGTGTTAGTATACTGAACTATTTGGGGCAAAATTCCTCTGAAACTGTCTGAGCTTTGCCCAAAAAGCTTGGGAAGGGGTTATTACCCAATTCAGCCAAGAAGTACCATCAAATATCCAAAAGCTGAATCTTGACACTTAGATGATTTTTGATTTGATTTGATTTATTATTGTCACACATACCTAGATACAGTGAAAAGTGTTGTTTTGCATGCTAACCAGACCAATGACACCTTATATTAGTATATCAGGGTAACCGAACAGAATGCAGAATATAAGGTTACCGCTACAGAGAAGGTGCAGAGAAAGACCAACTCTAATATATCAGAGGTCCGTTCATAAGTCTGATAACATTGGGGAAGAAGCTGCTCTTGAATCTGTAGGTATGTGTTTTCAAACTTTTGCCCAATGGAACAAAGTGGAAGAGAGTATAACCAGGTTGGGAGGATCTTTGATTATGTTGGCTGCTTCCCCGAAGCAGCAGGAAGTGTAGGTGGAGTCACTGGATGAACAGTCTCTTGGGGAGTTGGCATATCATTATTCCAATTTTCACATAGGCTGTTGTGCAGTTTATCCAGCTGGATGGTAATTCATGCAGAATAGGGAATGACTGTTTGAATTTGCTCCAGTGCCGGTTGGAAGCTAAATCAAGAGTTCCCAAACTAACTTCATGAAGGAGACTTAAAAGCAGTACTGTGATTGATTGATTCATTCATTCATTGTCACATGTACTGAAATACTGTGAAAAAGCTTTGTTTACAAATGGTACAGGCAGATCATGGTAAGCGAGTATGTACAGATCAAGAAGGCTCAGACAGATGCATATAGATTACATTGTGCAGAGCATGTGCTAGGTGAGATCAGTGTTAGCAAGATCAGCATTATTTGGGGCTAGAGTCCATCCATCAGTCCATTAACGGCTGGAAAGAAGCTGCTCCTGAACCTGTTGGTGCATGTGTTCAGGCTTCTGTATCTTCTGCCTGAAGGAGGAGGTTGAAGGAATCATTACTGGGGTGTGATGGGTCTTTGATGATGTAGGCCGCCTTTCTGCAGCAGCGAGCCGTGTAAATACAGTCCACGGATGAACGTTTGGCTTCCATGATGGTCTGGGCTGTGCACACCACCTTCTGTAGCTTCTTACAGTCCTGGCAGAGCAGTTGCCGTACCAGGCCGTTATGCACCCGGACAGTTTGCTTTCAATGGCGCATCTGTAGAAGTTGGTGAGGGGCATTATGGACTTGCCAAGTTTCCTGAGCTGTCTGGGGAAGAAGAGGCTTTGTTGTGCCTTCTTGACTGTCGCGTTTACGCAGGACATCCAGGACAGGTCGTCAGTTATCATCACTCCAAGGAACTTGATGCTTTTTGCCCTCTCAACCTCAGTTCTGTTGATGTAAATGGTCAGGATACTTTTCACTTCCAGATTTCTGCTAACGCAACACACTGCCAGCACATCAACTCCCAAAAGGAAGCTGATTTTATTGTAATCAACTGACACAGACAATGAAATGTCAATATTCACCTTGGTTCATTAGACACATCCTGATAATGAAGAAAATTAAAGCTTTTTTTAGGAAATGGGATAGAAAATGGAGGAGAGGGATGAACAGAAGTAATTTTGTGAAGATGAAGGATGGGTTAATAAGAAAATCCAAGCTTGTAACGAGGTAAAAAGAACTCAGAAGATGATACATTCCATTCACTTTTCATCATGCCTCAGAAACCTGGCAAATAAGTATGGGATAAAATTGTGGACTTTGAAATGTGGCTGTTCAGATATCTGCTGATCTTTTGTTCGTTCAGTACTCTACCTCAGATACCACTTCTTGTTACATGGCTTCATGCTACAGTAACTTGGATTTTTTACAGATGGTTATGTTCAGGCTTAGACTTCACCAAAACATTATTTATTATACATTATAATGTGATATAAATTAATTATAGACACACCAGGCACTGACTGACTGTTACATTAGGTAATGACTAATCTGTTTTCTTCAAGTATTCTTGTCTGTGTGCTGTCTGTCTCTCTTCCAGGGAGTTACACATTCCTGTAGGTCTTTCAGAAATCTTCATCCAGGGGCCTTCCTTCTCCACCTACACTGTGATATTTATACTCAGTGATTTGCAGCTCTGAGACATGGTAACAAGATTGCTCCAGGGTCCTAATGCCGTTACTTAACAGTTAACATTCCACGCATAGAGCGTAAGGTCCAGGCAGAGATACTTGAAATTGCAAGAGGCAAAGAAACTGAAAAAGCTGACAACCAGAAAAAAAAATGAGCATTTGAACATTTCTGTAGCACAGAGATCCCTTCCAGGGTGGGAGCAGCACAAAAAGAAGTCAAGCTAGATATTGGTGATAATGGGAACTGTAGATGCTGGAGAATCCAAGAAAACAAAGTGTGGAGCTGGATGAATACAGCAGGTCAAGCGGCATCTTAGGAGCACAAAAGCTGATGTTTCTGGCCTAAACCCTTCATCAGAGAGGTCTAGGCCCGAAACGTCAGCTTTGGTGCTCCTAAGATGCTGCTTGGCCTGCTGTGTTCATCCAGCTCCACACTTTGTTATTTTAGCTAGATCTTGGTGGTTGGTGGTCAGAAGTCACAGAACAGTTGCAGACAGGGTTACTTGTGATGTGTGAGGATGGCTAATCGCCTCACACCAATATAGTAAGCCTCTACGATGCAATTACTATTTCAAGCCCATCAGCCTGAAGAGAATTTCTAAGACATGTCAATGAGTGAATTAACTTGTGACCTTAATCACTGAAATGTCAAAATGGACCAACGTATTCAACTCTATTTACTTGCAGCCTTGTTGATAGATGCACAAGATTTGGTCAAATGTAATGTTTTCCTTCAGCTTCTTTGCCTGTCACTCTGAAAATATTCTGTTGTTTTTCCAGAGACACCCACCTGCTGATCAAGCAATTGGTAGGTTGCCAAATGATAATCACCATTGGAATCCAGAAAGTGAGCTGTTTATGTCACCCAAGACTCCAATGAAGGCAACTGAACATGTTAGTGGCACCATATTATCTGCATTTTCAGAGCATCCGGTTTCTAACACTGTTTTGAATTCTTGCAGTGGAGTTGAGTCCATTTGTAATGCCACACATTCTTCAAGAATCCCAAGGGAGAATCCCAATGGCAAGTGCTACATTGGAAATCAAGGGGAAGGCTGCAGTGCCACACATTTGGAAGATGCAAACACTGGAAAATCTGTTAATCCTTTATTGCCCTCTGGGCATACAGTGGAAGAACCAACTCATGGAATTCTATCCAAACAAGAAAGCGAACACAGTGTCAACACAGTCCCCTGCAGAGACTGCCTGGCAGAATCATCTGGTAGCTCTTGGACCTTGGGTAGTTCAACTCCATTGCCTTCCAGAGAGTCAAACAAGGGTCAAACTGCAAAGTGTGATTGTCACACAAGTCATCCAAGTAACTTTTGCAGATATAGTCAGAGGTCTGACAATATCGACGGGCATAGTTCTAACAACACAGACTCTGGCCACCCAAACCCAGGCAATGAAAACAGTCTCAAATCAGGAAATTCAACGCCATCTGGTAAACTGATGTCTTTATCTTAAACACTTTAAACCGTTGTCTTTAAGATAATGTAATGTGAACATGTAGGAACTAGAAATAAGAGTGAACCATGTAGTTCTTCAAGCTTACTCCACCTTTCCAATCATAGCCTACCTTTGACATGGACTGTACCTTCCATAACCCTTGATCTCCCTAGTGTCCAATGATCTGTTGACCTCAGGTCTTGAACATGCTCAAGATCTGAAAATCCAGAACCTTCAAAGTTAAAGAATTCTCGCCATTCGAAACCCTGTCTTGAGTCCATGTGGGTTTCCTCTGGTGCTCCAATTTCTTCCCTCAGTTCAAAGATGTGCTGGTTAGGTGGATTAGCCATGCAAAATTGTCCCATTGTTTCCAGGGATGAGCAGGTTGGTTGAATTAGCCATGGGAAATGCAGGGTTACAGGACAGGGTGGTGGGGTGGGCCTGGGTGGGATGCTCTTCAGAGGGTTGATGTGGACTCGATGTGCTTCCACACCATAGGGATTCTATGATTCTCTCCATCTCAGACCTAAACGACAGACTCTTTATCTCCAAATGCTCCTTATTACCTCTTTACCCACTAGTGTCCAGGCCTTCATATCAATAGTGTAAATTGTTACTAATTGACTGATTCTAAAAGTGTCTCCATTCCTTGCACTGACTTCCTCTCAGTGAATTCTCTTGCTTCCCTGATACAGATTACCCTCTTTACATTTTGAAGTAATGCACACAGCTCTAGTTTATCCATCTAAATGAAAGATGTATTCCAAATGTTTGCCACTTCTCAAGTTACTGTTAATTTCCAATAAGCTGGTTCGCGTATTTAAAAATAGTCAGCAGAACACTAAACTAAACATTTTTTTCATATAATTTGCCAGGATGTTCTCGTGGAGGTAATATAACGTACAATACAAGCGGTCAGTCTGTGCTGAGTGTTGGTGGTTCAGTTGTCTTCAACGTAATTGTCAAAGTAAATCATGCGGCAGAAGAGGACAGCAGAGGAGAAATGAATGACACAGCTGATGTTCCCCAGAGACAAGAAATCTACAAGGATAATGGCATATTCCCCACAAGAGAGGAAAAGCCAGGCAGCAGTTGTGAGTTTGAGGCAAATGCAGGCTTCCCTGTGCAGGAAGAAAACTTTGAAGAAAGCATGTGTGTCCCTATCCAAGAGGAACAGAACGGCAATCCTGGCCAAGAGGTGCACATTCCAGTCCAAGAACAAAACAGCAGGGAAAATGTGGAAGGAAGTATGGACTTGGCCAGTAGAACAGTCAGACAGGAAAATTGGGCATATCCCAAAGAAAGTGCATACATTCCTGTGCAGTAAGATGGAAAATCTGAACATTTAGCCTACAAGGAATAGAACTGGTGATGCAAACACAAAGGGTCAATTTGGTTTTTTGCAGTTCTGGACTCTGTGTCCTTTGCAATTTGCATTAGAACTATCTGAAGATTGTACACTAACATTCTGAGAGAGGTGCTCCTTATCTATTCTTTCTAAAGACAGGCCATTGAATTATTATGCTTTTATATGTTCACCAAGATGTTTTGTTTTTTCTCTTTACAGTCTGTTGAAATTATTTGTTAGTCTCAGAGAATTCTAAAAATAATTTATGGGATGTGGGCACTCTGGCTAGATCAGCATTTATTGCCCATCCTTGAGAAGCTGGTGATCATAGTCCATAGGGTGCAGGGGCACTCTACAATGCCTTTAAGGAGGGAGTTCCAGGATTTTGACCCAGCAACAGTGAAGGAACAGCAATGTAGTTCCAAGTCAAGATAGAGTGCTGTATTTGTGGCAATGTCAGATGCAGAGAGATTTGTTTACAATACTGTAGAATAGTAGAATATTAAAAGGTGGAAACCTGCACTTCAATAAATCATGTATTTCTGACATGTCTTTAACATGGTAAAATGTCCCAAACTGCTTTGTAGGATCATTATTAAACAAAAGGTCATATTGAGACAGATGGGCATCTTTGAGAGAAAACTGGGGCTGAGAGGCTCCTCGGTTTAGGCGGGGAATGCGAGGTGGGGTTTGGTGTGACTCTATAGCCAGTGAGGTGATGGGAGCCTAGGCGGTGTCAGAGCTAGATTCTTCACACAGAGAGTGGTGGGCATGTGGAATGCGCTGCCAGCAGTAGCAGTAGAGCCAGATACTTTCAGAGACTTTTACACAACTCTTGGATAGGCACATGGAGGATAGTAAAATGTAGGGTATGCAGGGTAGATGATCTTAGTAGGATAATAGAACAGTACAGATGTGCCGATCTATGTTCCATGAAACTGAAGGCATGGCTGGCAAAGGTGAAGCAATTATATTTAGGGATGATCAATTTTTATTGATAGTTCTCTCTACACCAAATTTTCACAGCCACAATAAGAAAGCAACTCAAATTAAAACACTAACGCATGCATTTTCAAACAATAAGTCAATCACCAAACATTTACATAGGTGGAAAGGAAATTCTGTCATTTTGCATAGTGGCAGGGGGCTTTAATAGTTTGGGAATCGTTCACCACTATTGGAGTGAAGAGAAGTGAATGTACAGGACGGATGAGGTGATTATTATAAAAATTGTGGTTCCACCTATTGGTAAAAGTTATACAGGCCATGCCTTTATTAACATATTCCAAGAGAAATAAACTAATGAAATAAAATGCCAGTTATGGAGAACATTTGAGATGGGCAATAAAGTTGCACATAACTCAAGATTTGATTGTGTACTACTATAACATAATTGGAACAAAGGAATAAATGTTCATTCTCCAGGGATTTGCATCTTTTTATTTTATATTGATGTAAATTTTGTTCAATCAGCTTTGAGTGTAACATACAAAAATACCATGCTTAAACAGATATGTTACAAAGTATAACCTTGGGTCTTGACTTCCCAATGTTCATTTTATTGAATTTGGCAATTGACGAGAAAGACCACGTGTGGAAAAAGTACTTGTCTGACACTCGGTTTCATTTAAAGCTGGTAACTTACAGGAAGCCAAAGCAATGGCAGTCTTCTATATCAGTGAATAAAAACCAAAAGAGCTGTGGATGCCGTAAATCAGGAGGCTAAAAACAGATGATGCTGGAAAAGCTCAGCGGATCTGGCAGCATCTGTGAAGAAAAACCAGAATTAACATTTTGGGTCCAGTGACCCTTCCTGAAAACCAATGGTAGCTGGGCAAACGTGGGTTTATATGCAGAAAATAGGGAGGGGGAATGGGTAGGGAGTAAAGAATGGGATACAGCTCAAAGAGAGAGAGAAGAGCAGACAAAGGAATTGATAACGATCTGGATAGGAGAGTGAGTAGTTGTTAATGGACGCTGTTAGTGGTTAACAATAGGTAGTGTGCAATGGCAGGCTACACCCTCCCAGCCAGATCATTATCAACTCCTATGTCTATCCAACCGTTCTCTCTCTTTGGGCTCTCTCCTATCGTTTACTCCCTACCCCACCCCCCTCCTTATTTTCTGTGTGTAAACCAACGATTCCCCAGCTACAAACAGTTCTGAGGAAGGGTCACCAGACCTGAAACATTAACTCTGACTTTTCTTCACAGATGCTGCTAGACCTGCTGAGCTTTGTCCAGCAACTTCTGTTTTTTTTCTCCATATCAGTGACTCTAATGTCGAAGCGAGAAATATTGATTGGGTTTAGAGATTTTTTGTTTGAGTTGAGAAATGAAATCCCAAGTTCTACAATGCAAGTGATCACAGAGATTGAAAAGAAGGTGAAAAATGATGAAGCAATGTATGTGTTTAAAAACCTGATGAGGGGGTCGACTTGCTCACTGAAAGCAGTAACAGGTACTAATAAAGCCATTTCTAAAAAAAATTTAAACATATCTTTAACTTTTCAATTCTTATAATTCTTATAACCTTAGCATCATCTTATAATGAGCTGTAAAGGACCAAGCAGGCGATATATAGGTAGTAAGAACTGCTGATGCTGGAGTCTGCGATAACACAGTGTGGAACTGGAGGAACACAGCAGGCCAGGCAGTTGGAGGAGCAGGAAAGCTGATGTTTTGGGTCAGGACCCTTCTTCAGAAAATGTGTTTAAGCAAGTGATATAGCCTGCGTGTGAAAGTGTACGGTGGTTTGAGAAATGCCCACTTTTTGCACTGGAAGTTGATGCCTTTTCGAAATTGCAACGGACCTGACCCAAGCAGCAATTTAGTCTCCTGCTCAGTGTAGAGATCGGCTGTCATTTCTGGAGGGACTTTTCAAGGCTTCAAATATGCTAACATCTACAAATAGTATAATTTATTAACTCTCTGATTTTTCCAATCTATTCATCCTAGTTCCAATCATAAATTCAACCTCTTTATCAAATACAAGTCTGCAAGTTGACCTTTCAGATTGTATCAAATATTTATCATACTGTTATGACTCACTGAAATATTTCAGAATTATGGAACTGTTTAATTTCAAGTCTTCGTTTCAAAGGAAGAGCCATCTTCCACTGATGCTGCCATATTGAATGTTGACTCAAAACCATAGTTGCATTTATGTGATTCCCATTCAAAGAAGATGTAGAATTTCAGCTACGTATTATCTTCTTGTGAAAACCTGTTAAAATGTTGAAAATAAAAACCAAAAGAACTGTGGATGCTGTAAGTCAGAAACTGAAGCAAAAATTGCTGGAAAAGCTCAGCAGGTCTGGCAGCATCCGTTGAGAGAAATCAGAGTTTTGGGTTGAGTGAAGCTTCCTCAGAACTGAGGTATTAAAAGTGTTGAAAATCATTGCCTCAAATCTTTCTTGGACAACGTGAGGTATTGAGAGTTGAATTCTCACTAGCGAAGGGCAAAGTTAGTTGAAAAGATAATTCAATGTGGGCACCTTGTTTGATGAGTTGAGACCATAAGACCATTAGACATAGGAGTGGAAATAAGGCCATTCGGCCCATCAAGTCCACTCTGCCATTAAAATCATGGCTGATGGGCATTTCAACTCCACTTCACTGCACTCTCCCTGTAACCCTTGATTCCTTGTGAGATCAAGAATTTGTTGATCTCTGCCTTGAAGGCATCCAACGTCCTGGCCTCCACTGCACTCCGTGTCAGTGAATTCATAAGCCAAACACGCTCTGGCTGAAGAAATGTCGTCTCATTTCCATTTTAAATTTACCCCCTCTAATTTTAAGGCTGTGCCCATTGGGTCCTAGTCTCCCCGCCTAACGGAAACAACTTCCCAGCGTCCACTCCTTCTAAGCCATACATTATCTTGTAAGTTTCTACTAGATCTCCCTTCAACTTTCTAAACTCTAACGAGTACAATCCCAGGATCCTTAGCCGTTCATCATACGTTAAACCTACCATTCCAGGGATCATCTGTGTGAATCTCCGCTGGACACGCTCCAGGGCTAGTATGCCCTTCCTGGGGTGTGGGGCCCAAATTGGACACAGTATTCTAAATGGGGCCTAACTAGAGCTTTATAAAACCTCAGAAGCACATCGCTGCTTTCATATTCCAATCTGCTTGAGATAAATGACATTACATTCACTTTCTTAATCACGGACTCTACCTGTAAGGTAACCTTTAGAGAATCCTGGACCAACACTCCCAGATCCCTTTGTACTTCTGCTTTACGAATTTTCTCAACATTTAGAAAATAGTCCATGCCTGTATTCTTTTTTCCAAAGTGCAAAACCTCACATTTGCTCACGTTGAATTTCATCAACCATTTCCTGGACCACTCTCCTAAACTGTCTAAATCTTTCTGCAGCTTCCCCACCTCCTCAGTACTACCTGCCTGTCCATGTATTGTCGTATCATCGGCAAACTTCGCCAGAATGCCCCCAATCCCTTCATCCAGATCATTAATATATAAGGTGAACAGCTGTGGCCCCAATACTGAACCCTGCGGGACACCACTCGTCACTGGTTGCCATTCCTAAAAAGAGCCTTTTATCCCAACTCTCTACAGGGCAAAGAGGGCTGAGTTCTGTCTCCATTCTGGTTCCATTTTCATCGTCATCAGCTTCTACTCTGCTCCCACTTTGATCACTGTCCTCAGTTTCTGTCCCATTTCACCTATTCCCCCTGAGTCAGCACTGCTTGATTTACTGCATCTGGTTTCAACAAATACCAGCATTAAGATACAAGACCCGCACTGTTAATCAGAGGAAATTAGTACATGCTATTAAAACTGTGTGAAGAATGTGATTAATGTTACTTTCAGCTTACTTCATTCTTATAAGTATTCTGGTACTTCTTCTGATAATTGATGAATGACATTCAAAAGTAATAGATTTATCCCCAATGCATATCAACACGAGAATATGCTTGTTACAATAAAAATATGCAATGGAAGGTATTAAAATGTGGTCAAAAACTTCATAATTTGCAATAATCATTTCAAGTTTTTAATATACTCCAAGAAATATTCTGCGCAGCGATACTTTGTAGTTCTGAATCAATTAGTAGGGTTAAAAATCAAGTTCATAGCTGTACTTTACAGAGCCAGCAGTGGCTCACATGACTAGTATAGGGCAGGGAAGTTCGGCAAGCTCCCACAAACAGCAATGTGGTAATGATCTGCCATGGCTCTGAGCAGCTTGCCCCATGCAATCTTCCTTGCTTCACTTCATTAATTATACAATGGGGCTTTTGTGCACCTTTCCCTGGGAAATGCACGGCCAGAAATGCAGAAGTGTTCAACACTTGTACAAATCCCATTGTACTAACCTCTGGTGCTAATTCTAAAGCCCATCTGTGCACTTCAGTGGCAGCAAACCAGGAACACAGCTTCACCCCTTAGTAGTTGAACTTCATCATTCAGGACATTCTTGAGGAAAGGAAAATGTGCTCCCTGTTTTACAAACAATGACCTGGAGGTGTTGCTGGATGGGGTGATAAATAGCAGTGCCCGGGTGGAGAGGAGTACTCAGAAGGAGAGGTGTTCCCAGATGGAGAAGCGTTCCCAGAAGGAGAGGAGTTCCAAGATGGAGAGGAGTTCCCAGAAGGAGAAGAGTGCCCAGAAGGAGACGAGTGCCCTGATAGAGTGATTGAGAGGAGTGCCCAGATGGAAAGAAGTTCCCGGATGGAGAGGCGTGCTTGGATAGAATGATGGAAAGGAGTGCCTGGATGGAGAGGAGTGCCCATATGGAGAGGAGTGCCCTGATGGAGTGATAGAGAAGAGTGCCCAGATGGAGAGGCGTGCCCAGATGGAGAGGAGTGCCCAGATGGAGAGGATTGCCCTGATGGAGAGGAGTGCCCGGATGGAATGATGGAGAGGAGAGCGCTGATGGAGAGGAGTACCCGGATGGAGAGGAGTGTGCTGATGGAGAGGAGTACCTGGATGGACAGGAGTGCCCTGATGAAGAGGAGTGCCCGGATGGAATGATGGAGACGAGTGCCCTGATGGAGAGGATTGCCCGGATGGAGAGGAGTGCGCTGATGGAGAGGAGTACCCGGATGGACAGGAGCACCCTGATGGAGAGGAGTGCCCGAATGAAATGATGGAGGGGAGTGCACTGATGGAGAGGAGTACTCGGATGGAGAGGAGTGTGCTGATGGAGAGGAGTACCCGGATGGAGAGGACTGCCCGGATGAAGAGGAGTGCCCTGATGGAGAGGAGTGCCCGGATGGAATGATGGAGAGGAGTGCGCTGACGGAGAGGAGTGCCCGGATGGAATGATGGAGAGGAGTGCCTGGGTAGAGAGGAGTGCCTGGATGGAGTGATGGAGAGGAGTGTGCTGATGGAGAGGAGTACCCAGATGGAGAGGAGTACCCAGATGGAGAGGAGTGCCCTGATGGAGAGGAGTGCCCGGATGGAATGATGGAGAGGAGTGCACTGATGGAGAGGAGTACCCGGATAGAGAGGAGTGCCCTGATGGAATGATGGAGAGGAGTCCATCCACCAGCTGACCATCACAAGATGCCTTACCGCCAGACAAAGCTGTCCTGGATCCAGAAAGCGACCCAGGTCAGTGTTGTGCCCCAATGAAGTTGGATGCCCAGCACCACAGGAATGTCAATTAGCTTCCATGTTCACCAAGAGTAAGTGCCTCTATCATCTCTATCACACCCATTCTCCCAGGGCTGACACACACTCTGTCACTGTACAAACCTCTCAGCAAGACTGATGCACCACAGCTCTCACAGTTGCAAGCACATGTCCATTCAACAGCTCACATACACCTCATCTTCCAAAACAGCTAACCTCAAGCCCTCCACACATCCTGCTCATCACAAGAGATACCTCACTCCAGCTCCACCTCTTCTGTCACCAGTAACTGCTTGTTCATTCACCCTCATCATATTCAATCTATCCTTTTACCTTAATTTATGATTAAATGTCCCACAGGCCAAGTGGTCTGAGACTAGGCTCCTCACTCTCTGTAAGGTGAGATTTCTGGTGTTGGATGGAGACCAGCGAGATTGCTCTTGTGGGGATGGAGGAACGTCAATGAACAACCTACAGAGTAAGCTTCCTGATGTTACACTATCCTTCTATCCCACTGCCACCACTGCTCACTCAGTATTAATCTGCACAAGCTTTCATCTCTGTTCAATAGCTAAATCTCTCACTGGTCTAATGCTAGTACATTCAGCACCTAGTGAGCTTCAACAAAGAGGCTAGCACCGGACATATTCAGCTCCACCATTTCCTCTAAGGGTGAAGATACTGAGCGTTCAGAGGCTGCACCAGCAAGGTGTTCTCCCGCACCCTCCACCAGTCTAGAGACTTCCACCTCACTGGGTACTCTGTCACAATTAGATTCAGTAACACAGTCTGATGGACACAGCACTGACACACCTCTGCAGTCTGTCGAGGAAGAAGCACACACAGAGAATGCTGGAGAAACTCAGCAGGTCTGGTAGGACCTGTGGACCAGGAAGAGAGTTAACATTTTGAGTCTGGTATGACTCTTCTCCAGACCTAGAAGGAACATTCCAGGAGCCCCAGATTTCTCTGACACTTAGAGGACTGCCAGGTACCCAACACCTGCTCAGCCCCAAGCAGAAGACAACTCTGTGGCCTCAGACATTTACAGACAGGCACAAGCAGAGCCAAAGGTCCGAAGAAGAGTCACACTGGGTTTCAAACATTAACTCTGTTTCTCGCTCCACAGGTGCTCCCAGACCTGCTGAGTTTCTGCATCAATTTCTGTTTTTACTTCAGATTTCCAGTAATCACAGCATTTTACTCATTGAAGGAGTTGTGTTCACTGAGCAGTGCTCATCCCCCATCAGTATCAGACTCCTGGGCTGCAAATAGCCCCAGACCTTATTATAGCATTGGTTCAAACATTGTCAAAAGGTGAGAGTGACAGCTCTTGATGTCAAGGTCACATAAAAATCTACCCCTCCGAGGTTCTATGCTGTCCTACAGGATGTTGAAGCATTTCAGAGCACCTTAGCAGCCTATTGAACTTTTGAAGGATCTATAGGAGGTTAACCGTGCGTAACAGCAAGCTTCACCTGTTGCTCAATCTTTTGAGATAGTTCAGACGTTCAGGGTAATCTGAGATTGACTGGGCTCTTGTCGGGAAACAAAATGACAAGCTAATTGCCATTCGTGAGTCTGTGCGATATACAGTGGAACATGATTGATCAGTGTCGTTATTATCCCACAAGGTGGCGTTCATGTGCCCTACTTCAGCATCATCCACAACTTCAGAACATATTCAACTTCTGTCGTACTGAATTAAATTGTCCTGAATGGTATCAATCTTCTTGAATGTTGTTGGATCTACACTCATCCAGGCGAGTGGGGAACATCGCATCAAAATTCCGACTTGTACCTATAGTGGACAGGTTTTGGAGAGTCGGGAGGTGAGTTAGACATTGCTGGATTCCTAACCTCTGCTGGTGTTTAATTCACTTCCACTCCTCTTCCAGGAATGCTTACCCTTGAAAAAACTTTCTTCTGTTTTCTATGGCTGAATTTCTATTTTGTCTCTTAACAAAGCTTGTAATGGCTGAGAGACCGGAACCATTAACTCAAGTTTTTCTGTATGCAGATGCTGTCGGCGCTGCTGAGCATTTTCTGTTCATATTTCAGATTAATTAGATGGGCTGATATTGGTCAGATTGTGCGTGGTCAGATTTGATTGGTCAAACTAGTTTTATTTTTTGTCCCGTTACAAAATGTGTTTATCCCAGAATTAGCTTTATTTTCAATTTGAGCAGATTAGGATATTGCAAACGCCACCATCAGCTGCAAGTTCCCCTCCAAGTCACCCCCGACTTTGATATTTATCCCTGATTTTTCGGTGTTGTTGGATGAAAGTCCTGAAACTCCTTCCCTAATAGCATGGTGGGTGGAGTGCAGCGGTTTAAGAAGGCAGCTCACCACCACCTTCTCAAGGGCAACTAGGGCCGCTTCGCATGAATGAATAAAACAAAATTGTGAGTTAATTCCAACAGAGGGCGCCCGTCTTTGCAGATTGTGTATCTCAGGATTTGTATCAATTCCGACAAAAATATTAAACTATTCAGAATTGAATAAACTGGTAACATCTTCCAGGTACCATAAACTACAGAATGTTCTGAGCATTAAGAGACCGCTTGGAAAGATCACCACTTTTAGCTACTGTCTAAAATGCAGTGCAGCGGTGAATTTTAATTCCTTTATAAACCATTCAGGTGAATAAACGATAGAAAGAACACCCCTCAACAACACGCACCCCCACCCCACGCACTTTTTTTTAAATGTATTTGGATTGGATAAAGCTCCTGCAAAGTATCTGTGTCTCATCGGTATTGTAAGAATGTCGCCACATTCGTGCCTGAAGTAATATTCCATTGTTTTCACAGCACATAGCACGCAATACTCTGTCCACACACTACAATATTTGTACAGATTTGTACAGGTCCATTTGTCATAGATTTCATAGAATCCCTACAGTGTGGAAACAGGCCCTTTGGCCCAACAAGTCCACACTGATCCTCAGAGCACCCAACTAGACCCATGCTCCGATAGCCCACCTAATCTACATATCCCTGAACAGTACAGGGCAATTTAGCACGGCCAATCCACCTAACCTGCACATCTTCGGACTGTGTGAGGAAACCGAAGGAAACCCACGCAGACACAGGGAGAATGTACAAACTCCACACAGACAGTCGCCTGAGGGTGGAATTAAACCCAGGTCCCTGGTGCTGTGAGGTGGCAGAGCTCGGGACTGAGCCACTGTACCACCTAAAGTTGTTTAAGTTGTAGCAAATTGACTTAGTTGGCGTACTCTACCTCGTAAGATTTGGGATCAAACACCATTCTAAACACCATTTATCATATCATCATCAAAGTACAAATTTGAAGGGGAGAGCCAGTGTTTATACTCTATGAAGGGAGACTGTTGTTTGACTGTCAAGTGCGCAGCCATTAAGGGACAGCCACTTGCTGTATCATTTCTGTGGTCAGATCAGAGTCAACTTGCTTGATTTTAACATAAAACAAAGCCTCATAGTTAACTAAGTGTGAAGCTGGATGAACACAGCAGGCCAAGCAGCATCTCAGGAGCACAAAAGCTGATGTCAGATGCTGCTTGGCCTGCTGTGTTCATCCAGCTTCACACTTTGTTATCAGAGATAATTCAGCATCTCTCAGCAGTTCCCATTATCTCTCCTCACAGTTAACTGTCATTTTTTATTAACTTGTGCATTCGCTGCAGGTACTCTTGTACCAGTTAGAGGCCAGCTGCAAACCAGTCACCACTTTCACCTCATACAGAATAAATGTTGACATTCCCCTTAAATTAGTATCTTGCAAATTGTCCTGATACATGCAAGGTGAAAAACTTAAACAAATTATGTCTTTTTTCCAGAATTTTTAACTTCTGTACTACATAGCAAGGAATTGTAATAATATTAGTTTACAATATTTCAGAGCCAATAGAATGTTTTAATGAGGCCACACCAAGAGCACTGTAAACATTTCTCATCTCTGTATTGAACTAAGGATATAGTTGCCTTAAAAGAGATGAAATAAAGAATCACTCAATTGATTCCTGGAATGAGGACACTGCTATATGAGGAGAAATTGAGTAGAATGGTGCTTATACTCTTTGAGTTTCAAAGAATGAGGGGTGGTCTAATCAAAGTGTTTTTAATATATTCATTTAAAGAATGAGAAAATGACTGGCCAAGCCAGTAATTATTGGCCACCTCTAATTGCCTAGAGAGTAGTTGAGAGTTGTGCATCTGATGTCACATGGAGGCCAGAGCCCAGTAAGGGTAGCAATTACCATCATCCAAGGACATTAGTGGACCGCATGGGTTTTTCTTTCCCCTCAACAATTGACGATAATTTCATGGTCATCATTAGATTCTTAATTCCAGATTTCTATTGAATTCAAATTCCATCATCTGCCCTTGGCAGGATTTGAACCCAAGTCTCCAAAGCTTTAGGTGATTTTCTGGATTGATTAGTCCAGTGAGAATACCACTAGGCCATCAGCTACCTAGCGTGCAAGATGGGGTGAGGACTTCAATGGGAAGATGCTCAGGGTGTTATTTCCACTGACTGGTGAGACTGGAACCGAGAGACAGTGTCTCAGGAGAAGTGTCAGCCATTTAGAACTGAGATTAGAAGAAATTCCTCTGCTCAAAAACTTGTAAATCTTCAGTATTCTTTATCCCAAAGAGGTATTATTGCACAGTAGTTGAGTATATTCAAGTCTGAGATTCTTGTAGATTTTGAATTTTGCTGTGAATGCCTTGGGTAAAATTATTCTCATCAATTCTTCTTGCCATTATTAGTCTAAGCTGCTTGTGGGGAAGAAAGTCCATGCAAGTTCTTCTGATGAAAACAGGCTTAATCCTGAAGAAGAAATAGATATAATGTATATTACTTAGTAACTGTTACATTGCATCAAAGGTGCGCCATTGTCTCCTGTGAGACTATAACGCTCAGCCTAAGACTAACTGCGTGTGACTTCTTTAGCCAATTACTGCTAACGCTTTGAGCAGTCACTGAAGCATTATGCACCCTCCAGCGAACACATATGGAACTCATAGAGATCGTAAGAACTGTCGATGCTGGAGTCAGAGATAACATCGTGTGGAGCTGGAAGAACACAGCAGGCCAGGCAGCATCAGAAACCTGATGGGCAGAAATAATATTATGATATCAGCTAACTCTTTTGATATTACATGTCTTACACAACAGAGGTCAGTATATCTTTGGATACTACCCTCATATCGCCTGGTTCTTCTAGTGACGAAAGGTGCCGTCACGGTACAAGACCAACCATGAATTTATCAAATGGCTGAGTAACCCTGAGGGATCAAATATTTATTTTCATATATTTGTTTGTTCTTCTGAACTATTTACATGACTGGACTCTGAATAGGTGCTACATGGCAGTGGATTTTATAATAAGATAATGCCTGTGATCTTGAAGGTGAACATTATTTATTGAACATAACTATGTACATGTTGCGTAAGAGATGACAACTTTCTGGAATATCGCAGTCTCAGGCTCCTATTCCAAACCATCTTACATCATGATGGCAAAGCTGTTTATGTACACGCTCAGTTGCTATTCTTAGAGTGAAGGCATCATTAACCCTTTACTCCACAGGTTATAGTAAGACCACCTCAACTAAATAATAATTGCAGTATGTTTCATTATGAACCATTTGATTACTAAAAGAAAAAAGAAACCTGCGTTTCTATCATACCTGTCATGACCTCAAGCCAGCTGAACATCGATAGCCTGTGATGTACTTTTCCAGTGGTTAGTCATTATTGCGATGTAGGAAACATGAGAGCTTACTGGTGCAAGGCAGCTGAATGGGGCAGAAGCCCAGTCTAAAAAACCTTCGCCCTTTCCCTAAGCATTCCCAGATCATTTCTATACATTTCAAGTATCCCTCCATAGCTTAACAAAGAGCAATATATAAATTAAGTAAGGCTCATGAGTGATTGAGACACTGATAAGAAATATAGTCACTTGATATTTAGACCAATTGACCTTTGGTTGACTGCATTGGTATATGTCATAGTATAATTTTCTGGTTTGAATATGCTCTCTCAGTGTTCCAGGGATAACACAGTGAGCCAAGTGGCCCCATTCTGCACTGAAATAATTCTGTGATTCTATGATTTACGTGCAATTTTAGAAGCATATTGCCCCTCTGTAGTGTTCTTGATATAGGAACAAATTTCTTTTCATCTTAATTTCGAGCCAGTTGTTGAATTTCTGTAGTCAATCAGATAAGTTGCCTGACTGATCCAAGAGACTGGAAAAGTGCTAAAAATATTTACAAAGATGATACCTGCAATGATTATAAACTTCAGAAGGGGACGAACAGGCAGGGCCTCTTTTTTCTTGACATGAGAAGAGTGAAGTGTAGTCTTATAGGGGTATTTAAAATTATCAAAGATTTGGATAGACTGGATACAGAAAGAGTGTTTCCTATCATAAGGAACAGCATAACTGGAGACTGCAAATATCAGATAGTCGCCAAGAAATCCAATAGGGAATTGAGAAAAAATTTCTTTACTAAAAGAGTAGTGGGAATGTAGGACTTGCAAGCATGGAGATGAGTTGAAGCTATCAGTATCAACATATTTAAGGATAACTAGTCAAATAAATAAGGGATAGCAAAAAAAAACATAGAACAGTACAGGCCCTTTGGCCCATCAAGACTGAACCAACACATGATATATTTCTAAACTAAAAACCTTTTGCATCTCCGCGGTCTGTATCCCTCTATTCCCTGCCTATTCAGGTATCTGTCAAGATGCCTGTTACAAGTCATTAGTGTATTGATCTCCACCACCTCCTCTGGCAGTGCATTCCAGGCACTCACCACCCTCTGATTATAAAAACTTGCCTCCCACACCTCTTTTAAACTTACCCCTTTTTACCTTAAAACCAAGCCACCAAGTAATTGACATTTCTACCTTGGGAAGAATCTCCAACTATCCATCCTATCCATGCCCCTCATTATTTTGTAAACTTCTATCAGGTAGCCCCTCATCCTTCGACATTCAAGTGAAAATAAACCGAGTTTATCCGATCTTTCCTCGTGGCATGAAGGGAATTTTAAAAAATACTGAGTTGGATGTGAAAAAATATGAAGAGGTTCAAGTGGGGCATTACTGTCTACTTGTCAAACTGATTGGTCTGTTTTTGAGCCCTTTATTCTATGTAATTCCACAGAATGCATTCCAGTTGTTATCTGTTATTTTCTTCCAGCATTTACCTGTCATGTTTACTACGGTTGGGTTTCAGAAAGATATGAAACTATTGCAACATAACTCCTACATTTGCAGCATAACAAAGTGTGGGGCTGGATGAACACAGCAGGCCAAGCAGCATCTTAGGAGCACAAAAGCTGACGTTTCGGACCTAGACCCTTCATCAGAGAGGGGGATGGGGAGAGGGTTCTGAAATAAATAGGGAGAGAGGGGGAGGTGGACTGAAGATGGATAGAGGAGAAGATAGGTGGAGAGAACAAGAGGGTTGCAGTGGAAGAGAGATCCCCTGAGGTTGGTCCGGAGGGAGGAGGGTAACTTCTTCAGATTAGGCATCCTGGAAGAGGCTTCGCAGTGAGGTTAACATTGTGGTCAGAAATAATGGGAACTGCAGATGCTGGAGAATCCCCCTCTCTCCCTATTTATTTCAGAACCCTCTCCCCATCCCCTTTTCTAATGAAGAGTCTAGGCCCGAAACGTCAGCTTTTGTGCTCCTAAGATGCTGCTTGGCCTGCTGTGTTCATCCAGCCCCATACTGTGTTATCTCGGATTCTCCAGCATCTGCAGTTCCCATTATCTCTCTCCTACATTTGCAGCCATCCTTTTGTGGCGATGGCACATTGTTCTAAGAGTAGGGGTAAAACAATCATTCGTATATTTCCTGCTATTTGCGGAGCTCAACGAGCCTACTTTTTGTTAGCGTGAATTGAAACAGTATCTAGTGTCTGGTGGCTAACTGACTACATGTGAAGACGTGGGAGAAATGAGTCAGGGTTTCTTGGGTTTAAGGTGATTCAACAGGATGCCAAAGAAGAGTCATATCGGATTAGAAATGTTCACTCTTGTTTCTGTATCCGCAGGTGCCGCCAGATATACTGAGTTTCTCCAACATTTTCTGAGTTTATTTCAGATCTCCACAATCTCAGTATTCCACTGAGAAGAATACCCTTGCAATGAATGGTGAATAGGTCAACCTCTTGAGGCAGAATTATCTAGTGAGTAGTCTAAGAGGTTATGCACTGCTTCAGGGCATTATTGATGATGACTCTATCACTCTGGCTCACTAATGGTATCTAGATATATCTTCATTCAGCTCTAGGCAGAGTCTGAAGCTGAATCTCTAGATAATCCTGGCTGAATGAACATCAGGAAGAATTTGTGAACTGTTCAAGCATGTAAGCTGTATCCCTGTATGTGATTGAGGATATGTAACCTTACCACAGAAAGCCTGCACTAAGACCTCTGGACTTAGGCGAATGAAATATGTCCATTATAAATTATACAATGCACTAATTTGTTGCCAGTGAGTGTAGATTTACCTGTTGTTTGAAGTGGAGATTCATAAACATGATGGCTGCTTTCACTGTATCAAATACCCAGTTAAGATTGTTAATACGTATTAATGTTATGGTAAACTCTTAACATTAAAAATTCAAACGTGCTGTTACTTAGTTTATGTTGTGGGCATTAAATCATGTAATTACACACTTCTAGCTCACGGTTCTCCATCATAATTGCTGGAAAATCACAGGGTGAAAGGGCACAATCCCTGGTGCACATCAAGGGGGAATATCCTGGAACTATTGCCACTTTATCACTTGACAATTTGTAGTCGCATTATGAAATGCTTCCATGCTATCTTTGCAGAATAAGGTTTGTTTTCTGGGGTAGATTTCAGTTGTTGGGCAACAGGAGCCCCAGCTTTCATTAACGTACACATGAGGATTGGTATTGTTTGAAGTAATATCCCAGTGCAGCCCTGAGCTCGTGTCACATAGGCTGGGCCTGGAGATTAATACAGCCAGGAGAATGGTAGCCCCAGAGCAGTGGTAGGGGAGGAGAGATGAATGATTGATTTGGGGCTTGGGAACCTAGTGGCAGCCTTCATTATTCTCACAAAGCTTGGGGAATACTCTTGCCTCACCTAGTCAAAAAATGGAACTCAAGGATTTACTTAACTGGATTTCTTAAGCAGTACCAGCACCTTTTACTGGGCAGAGCAACACCAAGCCCAGTAAAATGGTCAAAAGGCATTGGAGTGCTGGGCGTATAGGTTAATGCAGCTCCCGTTAATTTCAGGAAGTTGTATTGGCCCAACAGTCCCATGGCGGATGAAGCAAGATCAAAGCCGAAAGTGTAACACCTACATTGGAACACTTCCACAGCCTGGTTACCACATACGTCCCCCCACCAAACCAACCACCACCAACACCGCTACCCAGTGAACAGCACCAAAACCTCCTCTAAATCCTCATGCATCACGCACCAGGAGCTTACCTTGGCATGTTGTGTTCCCCCTTTGGATGGGAAATAAATGACTCCAACACACGGAAAAGTCAGGGTGTTGGCCCACAACTTTTTAAAGTGCACTTGCAACAATCAAAGCAGTCCGTGTGCACTCACATGTGGCAAGTCTATCCTAAAACATTTTCCCTAATTACTTCACTAACTGCTAATTTTGGTGTTCTAACTACAGTGTAGTAACCCAACATGTATCGTGGGAGGATATTATGTAGAAAATTGTTTACAGTAGATTAACAGTCTCTAAATACCTTAATGCTCATTCTCAATTCTCTCTATTTCTATTTATCCAATTTGCAAATGACATTAGATGACAGTAACATGAGTAACTTCATGAATTAATAGTATTATGGTTGCAGTGACACAATAATTTTTCACTATGGCATTGACAAACAAACAAGTATTCATTCAAATGGCAGGTGTTGTGGATACTGAAATCTACATGATGTAAGTTGGAATGTGTTATTGTGATGTAACTGCCACCTCTCCATAGTTGTAGAAATGCCTGGCAACCACTTTGTCACTAAAGAGTGAGATCCTTGGAAAACACACCACAGCAATGTGAATGTCACCTGTTTAATGAAGGTAGCTAATTTACAATATCATTTGCATAATGTAATTCCAGTACTTTGTCACTACAGACTTTTTGATTAATACAGGTGATCCCCGATATACAAACATCCAACTTGAGAATGCTTGTACTTAAAACCAGATCAAATACTGGGGTGTATTAATATTAATTTTAAAAATCCAATGTCAATATTTATTCATAGTTACAAGTGGCTTTTTTTTACATTGTACTGACTTGTATTCTGACTTGTGTACAAATCGACTTGCAAATGTACTGAAGAATGGAACCCATTTGTAACCTGGAACTGCCTATACAGTAATGCAACTAATCTAGGAACTAAAAGACCAGGGTACAGTGTAAGGGAAGGAAAATTATAACAGTGATTATAGTTCAGGTTTTTGATTTAACAATTGAGGCTTAGAATTAGAAATTATCCATGCTCACATATTATACTTAGGCTTCTTGAATGCATAGTTTTTTCCCCCCATGCCCTGTAAGCACATCTGGCTAATTTTTGATAGAAGTATTTAAAATTATTGAGGGGGTGGAAATCATTAAGCTAACACTGGTTCATGGGCAGAAATATAATATTGATAATGCAACTCGGAAATTCGGAATAAACCCATGAGGGAGTGGTAAGAACGTGGATTTGTCATCTTTAGGAATAGATAAATGGAATGTCATGGATCATTTAAGGAAACAAGTACAAGAGGGGAATATGTTGAAGGATATGCTGCAAAAATGAGATAAATGACTGAAGATAGACCTGTCTGATCAAATAGTTTATTTCTTCATTGTATATTCCAAATAATTCCATATTTACACTGTTTGAATGTTTCAGGCCACACCTTGTATTGCTTACCTTTTCCTGCCTTCCCTTTTTTTTGCGCCTTCACACATCCATCCCAGTAACATGTGAATGAACACATGCAAAGGAAACCCAGCTAATCAACTTTAGCAGTGCGTAGTCTATCGCAATGTTAAACAAGGCCCTTGCTATCCATAGCTTTGTTGTAAAATACTGTGTTGACCGACAGACTTTGACAAAGCTTGCCTAACCTCTTACTGAAGCCTTCTTGCCTGCCTGCACTGTCCACTATCTTACACCATGCAAAATGTGACAATAGTGAGCACATTGCTGTAATTTATCTCATACTCAAGACCATCGATAGGGGGTGAGTATTTTCTTTAATGCATCATTCATGCTTTAGGGGAATATAATGACCCAGGTCTCAATCCAAAACAAGACAAGGTAGTGAACTTTTCCTTTCCTTTGGTCGGAAATTAAGAACCAAAATAACAATAACACTTCTCCCAGAAAACTCGAACAAGGTTGATCAACCATTCACATTGACAGCAGTATTCGTTGATGAAACAAATAGCCCTTCTTTCTGGAATTAAGGAAAAATTCAACAGAGTTATTTGATGAAGAATAAATTGAATTTATACAGTATCTTTGAGGTTGATAAACTTCCCAAAATACTTGACTGAGGTGCAATGAAACAAAAACTGCCAGAGAAGGGCGCAAGACAGATAAATATTACCTTGATTTTTTTAAAATTAGTTTTTTTAACGACTGTCTTAAAGAAAGAGAGATGGAGTGTTTAGAGAAGGTGCAAAATCTTGCAGTGAAGATAATACTTATGTCCCCTTTCGATGTTATTGGTATCTGGAATGTGACCTAATGTGAAGTTGTACTGATTCGAACAGTTTTTTAAAAATGTAGAGAAAGGTTTTTTTTATGCAATGCCTAGGCCTACTATTATGTCCAGGTAAGGAAGGGTGATTCAGCTCCCCTTTCAATAACATCCCTTGGTCAGTTGCGACTAATTATTTTTATTTCTTTTAACACACAGCTATATCACAGGCTAATTAAATATGTAGTTCACAAGATTAAAACAAAGGAGCCAAATTTTCTTGAGTGAAAGAAAGAAGCACTTATTACCTATTCACCCTGAGGAGGGATAATAAAAATGCAACATCAAACTCACACACAGACATACATAACACACTTAAAAGGGAGAGTGTTTGGTACAAACGGGAACAATGACTCGTCTCCCTTGGGAATTCCACTCTAAAAGTGGGAAAGTTAATTGACAGATAAATTGGAACTTGCAATTGGCATGGGGGCAGAAATAGGAGTCAGAACGAATTTCATAGATGCCAGTATCCCATCACAAAGTCACCCTTTATTTATGTGTGCACAGTAATTGACAATGGTTAGTTTCCTCAGAGCCAGCTCTCAGACTGAACAGAACCTCTCACAGATAGTAGGAACTGCAGATGCTGGAGAATCTGAGATAACAAAGTGTGGAGCTGGATGAACACAGCAGGCCAAGCAGCATCAGAAGAGCAGAAAAACTGATGTTTCGGGCCTGGACCCTTCTTCAGAAAATTTTCTACACCTTGTTATCTCAGAACGTCTCACACCCCAGTTTATATCTGTCATCCAGGGCTCCTTGATTAGACCAGATTAATCAGGGACCTTATATTCTAATAAGGCTGACCTTGTTACTATCGTCAGTACAGGTGTTTGACAAAATGGGATCCAGAGAAGAGGAAAACAGAAATTAAATCTAAGGCATGAAAAAAGCAAAATAGCAAGACACAACTACTTCAACACCTTTGTCATATTATTAAATGTTTGTCAATGTTGCAAAGTGTCTACCTATCAATCTGCCATTGATATGTTGTTGGAAATACACTATGATCTTGTCAACACTATAATCTGCACTCAAGCCTAATATCTGTGATTAGATCCATGAAAAAGAAAGTGATTTTGGATATTGGATTCAAACTCAGGAAATAATCAAGAGACCTTTGTATAAACCCTTAAGTGCCAACAAATACAAAAGGAATGGAATTAAAAATAGGCACATTTTACTGCAGCTGCAAAGGACATTGGTGAGATCTCATCTGGAGCACTTTGTACAGTTTTGGCCTCCTTATTTGAAAAAGGATATCATTGTATTCAAAGCTCAAGGAGAGCCTGTGGTGTCATGGTAATGTCACAGGATTATTGGTTGATGATGTGGGTCATGGGTTTGAATCTCACCATGGATTAATTGGAATTCGTTAAAAATATGATATAGCCCAGTTGTGACCGTATAAGCAATGTTGATTTTTGCTTTAAAAAAACAAACCCATCTCATTCGCTAATGCCCTTTGTGGAAGGAAATCTGCTATCTTTATTTGGTCTGGCCTACATGTGACTCCAGAGCCACAACAATGTGGTTGACTCTGAACTACCCTCTAGATATTAAATACTGGGCTATACCCGAATCCCATGAACCAAATAATTTTTTTAAAAATTAGAGGATGTTCATGTAACTCATTCCAAGGATGAGGGGCTTATTTTATGAAGAAAGATTGGCCCTATACCCAATAGGATTTGGAATAAGCACTGATCTTATCAAAACATATAAGATTCCAAGTGACTTTGACTGGAAGAATATTTGCTGTAGCAGCGAGTCTATAAATACGAGATGGTTTAAGAGTAGAGTCTCCCTCCTAAGATGGTAATTTTCACTCAGAAGGCCATTAATACATGGAATTCTCTTTCTCAGAAAACAGTGGAAGTTAGAACATTGAATTTACTGAACATTAACTTACACAGATTTTTGATCAAATGGAGCATCAACGATGTCAAAAACATGAAGTTGAGACTATAACCAGATCAGCCATGATCTTATCAAATGGCAGAGTAAGCTTGATTGGCTGAATGGTCCACTCCTACTCCTGAGTTCTTTGAGAGTTCTTATACGGAAACTAGGCTTTAGACCAAAACAAGTGAATTGAAAGGAAAAAAGGCACTTGCATTTATCTTAGGGAAGATGAAGAACGCATTCAGGCAAAACAAACAAGTTCTGTATTCATCTGGTAATTCATTGTTGGCTGTCTAAAGGACTAGTGAAATGATGTGTGGTGAGCATTTTTTGTGATGGCAAAATAACTTCGCCTGAGTGGTACAGGCTTCCCTAGTTCCTGGTGCATTTTTACTTTGTTGCAGTCAACTCAGCAGAGGGAAACTGAGATATACTTCACCATTAGGTATTTTCTCCTGTGGGTGAACTCAATGCTTACAGTTTGAATCTCTGACTGTTGTTTCCCATGATCTGTTTCCATTTTACTGCAGTCAACAATTTGATGTGCACTAAGCTACCAGACTGAGAGGAATATTTGTCACTGCTGTTATTTTGATAATACTGGTGTTTTTAATTGATATGTCATGTTATCTTATGGTGTCATTATCTCCTCCGAAGCAATGTATTTCTCAATGAGTTGCCAAACTTTTAATTGATTTTTTTTGCTACTTGTAGTAGAAATTTTATTGTATGTCAAAACCTCAAATGATTTTCACCGTTCAAACTTGTGCGCCATTGTCGGAATCACATTATCATGTTTTACCCTGCTAAATGCATTGTTTTATTTCAGCTGTCTAATATGATGAGTTTCCTGTCATCATTAAGCTTGGGTGAGTGATGTTTCAGCCTGTCTTTGTTTAGTCCAGGAACACCCAATTCGGTGAGTTAATATCATTCAAATGTAGCATATTACAAACTTGAGAACCAGAAATGACAAACATAATTCAACACAAACATCACCAAATGGTTTAATTTTCAGCTTAAAGGTACAACAACTTTCTAAATGTTTGCTGTTTGATGACATGAATGAATTGAATTAAATTTTACTGAGATGTTTCGCTGCTACACTCAATCAAATTCTGCCTGGTGTCAATCGCAGTCAGTCACATCTTGCCTCTGGAATTTAACTCTTCTGTCTATGTTCAGACCAAAGTGGTGATAAGGTTTGGAGTTGAGCAGTTTTATTATCTAGTAAAGTCTGGGAGGGACCCCTGAAGCCTAATGAAGTTAGGGAACAGCTGATGGCGTATTAATATTAAGGATAAGTTGGACCGATGAGTCTGTTCCCTTGCTGTACAACTCTGTGACTCTATGACAATATTAGTAAAGATGTTAGAACAGGGTATTTGGAAAATTCAAGGTAACTCGGCAGAGTCAATATAGTTTTGTGAAAGAGAATTTGTATATCACCAGTAGAGGTCTTTGAGGACCTAACATGTACTGTGAACAGAGTGGAACCAGCAGATATACAGTATTTCAATTTCCAGAATCCAAGGTTAGTGCCCAAAATAAAAAAAGAAAACACTCATAGTGTAGAGGATAACATATGGACATAAATGAAATAATGCCAAGCAAACAAGAACAGAGTATAGGCAATAAATAGGTCTTCTGTTTGGCCAGATGTAATGAGTGGTTTGCCACATGTATCAATACTGGGGCCTTTACCCTTTCCAACTTATCCAATTTGCTTTCACAGCAATCTTCAGCCAGAAGTGCCGAGTGGATGATCCATCTCAGCCTCCTCCAGTGGTCCCCAGCATTACAGGTACCAGTCTTCACCCAATTCGATTCACTCCATTTTGTACTGTACTCTCTATTGTGTGACACTACCACCATGCTAAATGGAGTTCACTTAGAGCAGATTTAGCAGCTCAAAAATGACAATGACTTGTACTTTATCACAATCTGTAACCTCTAGGCGCAGTGCATTCCTGTCTCTATCATTATCATCATGCTGCGACATTGACTCCCTAATTTAGTAAATGTAGATGTGCATGCGAGGAACAGCTTCTAACCCTAACATGAAGTGCCAGTGTGGTGGATGAGCAAGAAAGCACTACACACAAGATAAACAGTGGAACTAGTAAATACAGCTATAAATAGAAGTGGAACATTCTCACAAATAACAGATCTTATGAAGACTTTGTGTTTCTGCTATATCCAGTTGTAAATGGTGTGGACAATCTAAGACTGACACGTGAAGCAGGCTCCATGAACAACCTCAATGGTAGGACCCAGCACATCAGCTGAAAAGACAATGCTGAAACATTTTCAACCACCTTCAGCCTAAAGAGCCAAGTGGATGATCCACCTCAACCTTCTCCTGAGGTCACCACTATTGCAGAAGCAGTCTTCAGCCAATCCAATTCACTCTGTGTAATATTAAGAAATTGTAAAGTACATTGGATAATGTTTTGGTCTAAGAACAACTTTGCTGTACAGCTGAAAATTGTGTTTCAGGATTAGCTGCATCTCTAGCTGATCTGTTTTGTATAACTGCAGCATGAATGCCACACTACAAATGGAAATATCCAGATATGTCCTGTACACAAAAAGCAACAGCAATCCAGTTCAGTGACAGAAGATGCCATTGACAGTAATAATTAACACTCATCATTAGCCTGTGCATTGATGGTCTGTTTGCTTTCTGCCAGGTCTGCTTATCCTTAATATTAATGCTTCCATCAGCTGTTCCCTAACTTCATTAGGCCTCAGGGGTCCCTCCCAGACTTTATTAGATAATAAACTCCAAACCTTATCGCCACTTTGGTCTGAACATGGACAGAAGAGCTTACCGCTCCCCTGGCCAAGCTGTTCCAGTACAGTTACACCACGGTATGCTCTCTCCATATAAGGTCAGAAGTGGGGATATTCGGTGATGTGCAAGATGTTGGGCACCATTCATGACTCTTCAGATATTGAAGAAGTCTGTGTTCAAATGCAACAAGATCTGGACAATATCTAGGCTTGGGTTGACAAGTAGCAAGTTACATTCATGCCATACAAATGCTAGGCTATGGCCATCACCAATCAGAGACAATCTAATAGTACCCCTTGCCATTCAATGGTGTTACCATCACTGAATTCCTCACTATCACCATTCTGGGGGTTATCATTGACCAGGAACTCAACTGGACTCACCATAGAAACACAGTGGCTACAAGACCAGGTCAGAATCTTGAAATATTGCAGCGAGTAACTCACCTCCTGACCCCTCAAAGCCTGTCTGCCATCTACAAGGCACAAGTCAGGAGTGTGATGGAATACTCCCCACTTGCCTGTATGAGTACAGCCCCAACAACACTCAAGAAACTTGACACCATCCAGGACAAAGCAGCCTGCTTGATTGGCATCACATCCTCAAGCATTCACTCCATCCACCACAGGTGCTCAGCAGCAGCAGTGTGTACTATCTACAAAGTGCACTGCAGAAATTCACCAAAGATCCTCAGACAGCCCCTTCCAAATCCACGACTACTTCCTTCTCAAAGGACAAGGGCAGCAGACATTTGGGTACACCACCACCTTCAAGTTCCCTTCCTAGCCACTGACCGTCCTGGCTTGGAAATATATCGCTGTTCCTTCACTGGCACTGGTTCAAAATCCTGGAATTCCCTCCCTAAAGGCAGTGTGCATCAACCCAGAGCAAATGGACTGCAGTAGTTCAAGAAGGCATCTCGCCACCACCTTCTCAAGGGCAAATAGGGACAGGCAATAAATGCTGGCCCAGCCAGCAACCCCCACAACTCACAAATGAATAAAAGAAGACTTACACAGAAAGTAAGAAATATAGGCAGGAAAGTAAGTTGTGAAGGAAGCATGAGGCTACAAAAAAAATATAGATAGACTAAGTGAGTTGGCAAAAATCTGGTAAATGGAGTATAATGTTGGAAACTGTAAACAAAAAATGAAACATATTATCTAAATGGTGAAAGAGTCCAGACCTCTGAGATGCAAAGAGATCTAGGTGTCATTGTCTTTAGAGAACTTAAAATGAATGTATAGGCGCAGCAAGTAGTTAGGAAAGTTAATGGAATACCATCAGTTATTACGAGGGAACCTGAATACAAAAGTAGGGAGGCTAAAGAAATATACAAAAAGAGCTAGTGTAGGCCATTTGGACTAGTGAGCCTGGTCTGCCATTCATTGTTCATCCCCTATATTAAAACCCTACTCGAGCTCTGTCCTCAGACCTTTGATGCTTTTAGTGTGTAAAAAAGGATCTATTTCTTTGTTAAATATATCCAATGACTTGTCCCTACTATCTTTTGTGAGTACCTTATAGAGTCATCATCAAGTGAAGTAACGTCTGTTCATCTCAGCCCTGAGACTGTGACCCCTTGTTCTACAAAGCCCAGCCAATGGAATATTATTCCTGCATCCAGTCTGTCCAGCCCCGTCAGAATTTTATGTGTTGTGCTTCAGTTTTACAGGGTATTGGTGGGACAACAGCTCAAATACTATGCACAGTATTGGTCTCTTTATTTAGGGAGGGATGGGAATGAATTTGTAGCAGCTCAGAGGAGGTTTACTACATTAATACCTAGAGTGGTTGGATTGTCTTATGAGGGAAAGCTAGGCTTGCATCCACTGGAGTTTAGAAGAGTAAAAGGGACTTGATTGAAACGTGTAAAATTCTGAGGGGTCATGTCAGGATGCATGTGGAAAGGATATTTCCTCTTATAGGAGAATCTAAAACAAAGGATCACTGTTTCAAATAAGGCTCACTCATTAAAGACAGAATTAGGGAGATCTTTTTCTCACAGAGGGTGATAAGTCTTTGGAACTCTCTTCCTCCAAAGGCAGAGGTTTCAAGTATTTTTAAGGCAGAGGCAGGTAGATTCTTGATAAGCAGAGGGGTGAAAGACAGAAACATGGATGAACGAGATCAGCCATATTCTTTTTGAATGGCAAAGCAGTCTTGAAGCATGGTGTAGCTTATACCTTTTCCTAATCCATATCTATGTGCGCAGAACCGCCTCAACGTGGTTTAGATGGAACATATTCCCCAAATAATCTTCTTGTAATAGAAACAGCTGCATAAAAATATTCTCAGCTTCTGCACCCTCCACTGACTCCTTTAGCCGGTCTGAACTGTACCATTGGACTCATCAATTGTGCAGCTGAGCTCCAATGCCTATACATACCTTTATGCAGCCTCAAGCAGCTTCAGTCTGCCCGAAAGTTTTCGTTTCTAAATCTGTTTTTTGCTTTTGTTCACTTATATGCTGGCAGGTTTGGTTTTATTTCATTTCCTTTTCCAGTTTTTCTTTTCAGTTTCTTCTAGGGTCTGCCTCAAAACATATCAATCAGGTTCACTCACAGTACAGTGGCCATGTGCAGTAATTTCCAGTTCCCACCCACTGCAGATTTGACAACAAATCTGTGAAATAGGGGCTAGTAAACCCAAGCCTGATTGTTTAGAATTATTTGCGAGTGGGGAAACAGACCCTTGGGCTAGGAACTTGAAAGGCATCTGTTCATGAGGAATTGGTATTTTCAGAGGGAAAGAATATCAGCATTAGAGGTATGAGGGATTTAATGACAGTTCTGCTCAAGAAACTAGAAAGTGAAGATGCCACTTTAAGGAATCAGTAGTGTGGATAAACACATACTGAAAGAAATGAGTGCATGACAAAAATAAAACTTTTCTATATTAAGTGAAACAAGCTAACTAAATTGAAGAGCTAATGTGCTTGGAAAGATTATGGAGCTGGGTGTGAACACAATTCTAATCCCCATTTTATGGTGAAAGATTTTTGTACAGCTTGAGTTATTTGTTCAGCATTGGGAAATACCAGGAAATGCCTGCATTGCCCATTCAGAACCTGTAAGCGACATAATTGTTAACACACAGATGTTGAATATTACTTATTGGCTCAGTTTTCTCATGAAAGGCAGATTTCTTATTTGTACCCACAACAGAAGAAGACTGTATTATTTAACTCCACTGGGAATCTCACTGGAGGAACTTGCAGATTACACTAGCAGTGCGAAAAGCACTGTTTGAATCTAACCTTCCAGTTCTTTCAACGTGACCTGCTGATCCTTTGGGAGTTCTAGTGTGTTTGTGTGAAAGTAATTTTTGGGAAAAGGCTGCTTCCTGAAGGGCCTGGTTAGCAACGTTCAGCAGCAGCCAAGAGCAAATAAATGAAAGACTAGCCAAGCAGTCCAAAGAAAATACAGGAGCATTGAGCTACTAGGCTAGGGAGAGCCTAAACTGTGAGTGAGGCACAATTTTGGGTGTGTGTGTGTGTGTGTGTGTGTGTGTGTGTGTGTGTGTGTGTGTGTGTGTGTGTGTGTGTGTGTGTGTGTGTGTGTTTCTGCATTTATTTCGTGTGTATGTGTGTGTAATATATATGTGTTTCTGTATTTATTTTGTGTGTGTGTCTCTGTATATGTACCTGTACGTGTGCGTGTTTGTATGTGTGTCCATGCATGTGGTTCCATGTGAATGTATGCGTGTGTTGGTGAAACAATTATGTATTTTAATTGTTCGATCAATGTTGGTCTTGTGGATTCAACCATGTGGATCTGGTTCATGTTCTAAAAGGAATTGTGGATAGTGGACTGCATGAGCAGGACATTGGAGGATTTGGAGCTGGTCAGAATTCTCAGAATAGGCCAGATGAAGGGACAAAAAGTCCGTTGGAAACGCGACTTCCAACAAATTGCAAGGTCCGAGGCAAATACCCAAATTTCAGCCATCTGAAATGCCACAATAGCTGGGTCTTGGTCTTCTAAAGGTTGGGGGAGATGGAAGACTGAGCAGCCACTTGGGAGGCCTACAGCAGGCTTTTTATTTCATTTGTACATCACTGTGGGCATCGCTATCTAAGGCAGCATTTATTGGCCACCCCTAATTGGCTTCAGAGACAGAGAGAAGCTGCCTTCGTGAAAACCTCTGCAGTCCTCGGACTGTGGGGACACCGGCAGTGCTGTTGCAAAGGAAGCTCCATGATTTTGTCCCAATGACAGTGAAGGAATGATGATTTGGTTTCAAATTAGAACTTGCAAGTTTTGGTGTTTGTGTGGACCTGCCGCGCTTGTGCTTTTGTAAATACTAGCGCTTGTGAATTGAGAAGATGCTGTTCAAGAAGCCCTGATAAATGGCTGCAATGATCTTCCACATGGTACACACTGCTGGCACTGAAATGGTCCTGAACCACTTCTGAAAGACAAAGCAGCAAATACCTTGGAGTCAACAAGGTGTACCTGTCCACAGCCTAAAATAAGTGATATCCACCTCAAGTCCAAGGCAGGACCCAAGCCTGGATTTTCATAAAATTCTTTTGGGCTGAGAGCCAACAAGCATGAATGAAGATCACTTGACACAACCCACACCACAATGAAAACATTACCTTGCCCAGGAATTCCCTCTCTAAAGCCCAACTCTTGCTAATGCAGAGGATTGTGTTAGGTTGGGCATTGGTTCTGGCCAAAAGAAGCCTTGTGGACGCTTAGATGCCCATAAATCCAGGCATATCTGCATCATAATCCCAATCTCTGCATTCTCTGTTGCACTTCTGACAGACATGTATTAATATTGTATGACTAACAGCATAGATATTCCATTTCAATACTTCTATATATTTTCCTTCTTTGAAAAATTACTACCAGGCTGCCAAAACTATATCCTTGTGTTTGGCGGCCCTGAGTCAGTTTGGACTGGGGTCTAAAGGGTATGTTGTATAACTTGGACTCAAAATTAAAAAGATACTTCAGCATATAAATAAGCAGAGCATTTAAAGTACTACAATGTGACATGATTCACAATTTACAACTCAGACAAAACAAGTGGGAATATTCAATCGGCCAAAAAGGTTATGAGGATTGAAACAACTGTTGTGATCAAGTCAGAACCTAGAGAATTGGACAAAAACACTTAAGCTGGGACTTTTGGCAGTACCAAAGAAGTGCCATGCTGTTGGAGTATACCTTTTAGACGAGATGTTAATGGGTTCCATCTGCTGTCTCAGGAGAATGTGTAGTATCTCATGCCAAAATTTTGAAGTTATGCTAATCCTAGCCAATAATGATATCTCAACCCACATTGCTGAAATAAAAAGAATATAGATCGTTACCATATTGCTGTTTATGGGAGCTTGCTGTGAGCAAATTGATGGTTATATTTTCTTGCCAATAATTCTGGCCATTGTTTTATCCTGAGTACAATGGTTAAGAGTGTTGAACTAACCACCTTTCAGAGTGCAGTTCAATTTAATGAACTTCTTATATTATCTCTCACGCAATATCCGATAGTAAAAGGGGAACTGGCACTTTACAGTCAAGCAAACTCTTGTACAATACCTATTAGGATACAGCTTCCACTTCACAGGAGACTGAGAATACCTATTAAAACTGTCTGCTTGAGGTGAGCACATGACAAAGGATTACAATAATTCTGAGGTGGGAAAAAGGTACAAAGAGCACACTAGAGTGAGAACTATCAATGCCTCAATGCATCAGGAGGCCAGAGGACGTTTTACAGATGTGTTAGAAAAATTATGGTAGACTCTGCAGCCTACAAAACTGTAAAGGAGAGAAGCAGGCTCCTTAATGAGGTATCACACAGAGAGTTTGACAGAGAGAAAGAAGATGGTAAAGAGAAAGCAGATGCAGAGGGTGCTGTGGCACGGTAAAGAAACTATGTTTGTTGATTTTGTTGCTCATTTAATCATTTGTTTTCAATAATAAGATAAGTTTGAGAAGCAGCAAACGACAGTATGTATTTCCAATAACGTATTTCTAAGAACATGGCATTGGGCTGGTAATGAAACATATGCACCGGGACGAAAAGACTTGATTTTGCATGGTCTCCTCCACAACATACAAAACCAGATGGATATCCATACACTTTCTGAAAAATGTACAGCAACAACAGATAGGAATGCATCTTTTTTAAACAAAGGTTGACAGTAGTTTGCCTTTGCCGAAGCAGCTGAACAGCAAAAATGTTAACGGGCAAAAATGGCAAAGGTGCTCTGAAATGATTGAAAAAAAATAATGTGGCAAATTGTGAGAAAAGTTTACTTGTGAGACCAAAGCTTCTCAAGCAGTTGCTTGTTTTCTGCAGAGTGTCTAGGACAAGGCTTTCCAAAGTTGGAGCTACAATCCCATGAGCTAAGATTTTGGAGTCATGAGCTCAGAGGCAGAAATGGCTGCCATGAAGTGTACCCCCAACACCTGCCCTCACCCAACCACTTTCTCAGGTCTTCTTTCTCCTACATCTCTTCTCATAGGCTTATACACACACACACACACACACACACACACACACACACACACACACACACACACACACACACACACAGAACATTGATCTCGAACATTGTTTCAAGTTCACTATTGAACCTTTCCTTAAGACACCTAGTTCACAGCCTATACAAAAACAGGTCAGCTTTTGCACTCTTCCCTAACAGTCTGGTATCTTCTACACTCACCAAGAATTCCTAAATGTCCTCATGTTTCACATTCTGCCTAATTCTTCAAGGATACTTTAGAAATAAAGCAATTAATTTAAGGGGAAGGTAGATATTAGGACCAGTATGTCAGAAAGGAAGGACAGGCAAAGACAGGTAAATGAACATGATCGTACTAATGGGCTGAAGTGTGTTTATTTCAATGCAAGGAGTATTATGGGTAAGGCAGATAAGCTTAGAGCCCGGATCAGTACATGGGACTATGATGTTGTGGCCTTTACAGAGACTTGGTTCAGAGGGGCAGGTTGTTTTAGATAAGATAGAGAGGAAGGTAAAGGAGGTGGAGGAGTTGCATTATTAATCGAGAGAATGTCACATTTGCCCTCAGAGAGGACGCACTGGAGGGTTCATTCACTGAGGCAATATGGGTAGAGCTCACAAATAAGATGGGTGCAGTCTCTCTGATAGATTGTACTATAGGGCCTCCAACAGTCAATGAAACATTGAGGAACAAAAATGTGGGCAGATTATGGAAAGATGTCATAAAAATAGAGTTGTCATAGTGGGTGACTCTAACTTCCCCAATATTGACTGGAACTTCCTTAGAGCAAGAGGTTTAGATGGGACAGAATTTGTTAAGTGTATCCAAAAGTGTTTCTTAAAACAATATGTGGATTGTCCAACCAGAAGAGATGCCAGACTGGACCTTGTACTGGTTAATGACCCTGGCCAAGTGACTGACCTTTCAGTGAGAGAGTATTTTGGAAACAGTGATCACAACTGCTTAAGTTTTAAGATAGCTATGAGTAAGGATTAGTCATAAGTTATGAGGATAAGATAAGAATAAAGCAAGGTACTAAATAGGGGACAGGGGGCAACAAATTGCATCAGTATCAGGAGGAGCTAGGGCATGTTAATTGGGAGGAACTGTTATCAGGCAAGTCCACATTTGATTGTGAGAATTGATTAAAGACCTGCTGATGAGTGTTCAAGACTGACATGCTCCAGTAAGGAGGAAAGATAAGGATGACCCTTGGATAAAGAGAGAGGTTGTGAATTTGGCCGAAAGGAAAAGAGAGCCATATATGAGGTTTAGGAACCTAA